>NW_028327858.1:3175833-3546666 GCF_031878675.1 Megascapheus bottae
CAATCTTGTCTTCATATTAATTCGCCCTAGGATTTCAGGATTAACACAATAATCACCCCCCAAAGAAGTAGACCAGTGCTTTTGAAGATTTCTTTTTTAATATTTCAATTACAGCCTAGGATGGTTTTCAGCACACCTGGAAATCTGCCTTCAAAAGAATGTTTTCATTACGAAGTTTGGTTTCCAAAGGTGTTCTGATGTTGACGTTCCACTCACACTGGCTGCCCTCAACGTTCTGAAGACCATCCCTGCTCCTGCCCTGCTGAAATTTCTAATGAAGCTTCGGCTCTGGCTTTACTAGCAAACCAGGTGTGCCCTTGTCTACAGAAAGCTGCAGCCTCGGCTATTAAAAGGATCTTTCTTTCTTTCTTTTTTGTAATGGATTCCCTTTCTTCTATGATGTTGTAAAGGGCAAGTTCACAGCAGAAATTCATACATTACTCAAGCTACAAAATGCCAACAACCAAGAACCCAGATGATAATTCCAGCCACACAGACAAACTGAGTGAATTCCTACCCCCACTGCTCATCTCCTAGCTTCAGTGAGTCCAGGAGTGAAAACACAGAAGAAATAAAATGTGCTGAAAAGGAAGAAAACAGACTCTGAAGGAAGTTTATCTCCTAGAATTTGCACTAATGTACATCAGGAGTGATGGGTGAGTTACTGAGCCCACCACTTGGCAGTGTTCTCTCACCTGGAAAATAAGAACGCTAGAAATTTTCACCTACAGGCTGGAAATGTTAGAGACTGCCCCTCACTTACATGCTGGCACACAGTAAAGACCTCATAAGCAATGCCTTTTGTGGCAGACACCGCTTAGCTGCTACTACTCCTGTTCCTATGTCCTCCTCCTCCACCTTCTCCTCTTTCTCCTCCTCCTTCTCCTCTTCCTCCTCCTCCTTCTCCTCTTCCTCCTCCACCTTCTCCTCTTCCTCCTCCACCTTCTCCTCTTCCTCCTCCTCCTTCTCCTCTTCCTCCTCCTCCTTCTCCTCTTCCTCCTCCTCCTTCTCTTCTTCCTCCTTCTCCTCCTTCACCTTTTCCTCCTCCTCCTCCTTCTCCTTTCCTCCTCCTTCTCCTTTTCCTCCTCCTCCTCCTTCTCCTCCTCCTCCTCCTCCTGTTCCTCCAGCAAAAGGCAAACTGCATTAGTCTTTCTCATCTGTTTTAATAGCCCTATTGCCAAAAATTGGATCTGTCACTCAAAGTCACCTAAAGGCTTGGTCCTCAGCTTCACACTACTGAGTGGTGGTGGGACCTTTAAGAGGTAAAGCTTAATGGAAGGTCTTTAGGTTATTGGAGGGGGGGATTGTAAAGTCCCCAGTCCTTTCATCATCTCTTTGACTGTGAGGTGCCTGGTTATATTCTTCTATCCACTCCTACCAGAACATACTACCTGGCCATAAGCCCAGAGTAATGGAACCAATTGACTGTGGACTGGAACCTAAACCAAAATACTGTTCTTCTCTTTGGGTATACATTATATGGCAACAGAAAGCTGATTGATTCATCTACAAACCATAGAATCAGCAAACAATGTTTAATCTAAAAGCAAATTTTAAGGAAAAAAACTACAAACCAAAATAAACTTTGTCTCTTTATAAACTGGTGATCTCGGATATATGTTAGAGCAATGGAATGTTGATTAACTCACCTATAAACCATAGACTTAGAAAACAGAAGTTATCTAAAAACAATTTTTTTTCAAAAAAATACAGGCAAAAGTAGAAGTCAGGTCATCTACAAGGAATAAAAGAAAAATAAACACAAAACAATGACTCCTCTAAATGAACAGTAGAAATATGACCTGTCTGATGCTATCCTCAGGGATGTATGAAACAGGCTTACTGTTAACCTCAAAATGAGATAACTGGGTATTTCACTCAGCAAACTTGCTTGAAAAAGGTTGAAAGCAGTTCTATAGCATGTATAATTCCCATTATGGAATTAAATTACGTAAGACAGCACCATTGAAAAGTCTCAGGGCATACTCTGAATGTTTATATATAATAAATGAAGTGATATGTATAAACTGTAACATGCTATATAATTATTATAGTTGAAAGGGAGCCTTTTTATGAGCATAGGTGGACAGAAGGAAGCCCAAGCTCCACAACTGCTTAACAGACTAAACAGAACCATAAGGTCTCGTGTTTCACTAAAAGTAATTCTGTCACTTGGGGGAGATTTTTGTGATCTCTACTTCATTCTAACTATAGCATTCATTCAAATTTGTAACACACTATGGTTTTATTGCTCCTAGGTCTTAAAGGCTAATAATGTTTCAAATTCCTTTTTATTCATTTTCTCTCCTTTAGATCATTTAACCAGATCTGACCTCCTGGGGCAGGGGAGGGGGGAAGCCCAGTGAAAGAATATCCCCACAGAGCACACATTTACATGTACAAATGCAAATGTAGAGGGTAATGAAGCACAATAGAGAACGCAAAATGGGGCAATAACATGAGCTATAACTAAGATGCTAGGATTCTAAATTAGAAAGCAAACTACTCAAACCTTAATTCATGGCATAAGATTTTTGTTGTTGCTATTGCTGCTGTGGCTTAATAATACAGCATTTTCCAAAACACAGCACATTGCACAGTGACTCGCTATGCAATTTCAGCTGATGAAATAGTTATAAAATTCCTCCAGAAATGGGGTTCCCCGTTGCAGGCTAGGATTGGAGGAGGCAGATAATCAATTGGCAACCATTTCTATGTCCTATTCTTGGCTAGAAAATGCCAAACCTGGTAACCCAATCAAGAAAGCTCACATTGAAGATTCCCAAGATCACAGTAGTGCTTGAAACTATACCCAAGGAAAATCACCACCCCAAATCCACACATCTTCTTCTATTCTGCTATTTCTGTAGAGTGCCTCACAGGACACAGAATCAGAGCCATCGGCACCCAACAAGTTTCTGTGTGCTGTCTGAGGGACTATTAATCCCATCCAGCGAGGGTGATTACACGAGATCAGTACAACTAAGTTGCCAATGTAGACTCTAACTTGGGTTTGTTAACTGAGTTTTACAACATTACTGTATAATTGTGGAAACCATGACAGATACTGCCAAGTGAAAAATATCACTTCTTCTATGACCAAAGCTCAAGCTCATTATATGGCCTTGAGTGTTGGCTAAAATGCTTGGTTATGTCTGATGTATCCTAAGATACCTCTAGGCAAACTATAAGGCCCTTTCCTTCCTTTGATTTTTGTATGTCTGTTTGTTTTTTCTGTCAGTTTTTTGACACGAGTCTGCTGCTGTGAGTTTTCAAATGATGAAACAAATGATGAACATACCATGTTCTGGATAGAGGAACTATATCTCCAAACCAATTACAAAAAATGCATTATAATTATATAATGAAGGAATAGCATGCGAGAATAAAGTTTTTTCTTGCAACTAGTTTCCTGGCTTATTTGGTTTGGGACTTTGCAATTTAGCAGAGGAAGCATGAATGGATCAATGCATTAACATATTCCCAGAATCTTCAGTGGTAGAAGAATGTATCACTACCTCAGTGTCAGAAGTATCCTATCTTGGGGCTGGGAGCTTGGCCTAGTGGTAGAGTGCTAGCCTAGGATGCATGAAGACCTAGGTTCGATTCCTCAGTATCACATACATAGAAAAAGCTAGAAATGGTGCTGTGGCTCAACTGGTAGGGCTCTTGTCTTGAGAAAGCCCAAAGGCAGTGCACAGGCCCTGAGTTCAAGCCACAGGAATGGCAGCAAAAAGAAAAGAAAAGAAAAGAGAAATGTCCTATCTTCCAGTGCAGTGCAAAGAGAAGGGCCTTTAAAAGTGGTTTGGGGTCGACAGAGCAATCTCTATACATTCTGCTTAATTTTGTTATGAATCTAAAATTGAACTAAAAAAAGGTCTATTAAAAATATTAGGAAGTATAGTTGAGTGCTGTTGGTTGTGATGTTGAGGAACAAACCCAGGGTTGAGTGCCCTAGGCAAGCTTTGTGCCACTAAGCTACATGGCCAGCCCCAAAGTTGTTTCCTTACCCCCAACCCTACGTGCCCCACCACCTCGTGGTTTCAGGACTCAAATCCAGGGATTTGTGAGTGGTACCTAAGTGCTTCACCACCAAGCTACATTTTCTGCGTTTCATTATGTATTTATAAAGACATACATTAAATATTGATTGGAAAGGGCTGTGTGTATATGTGTGTGTGTGTGTGATTGCATGGGGCCAGGGGGTGTTGGTATTGGGGCTTAAACTCAGGCATTTTCCCTCAGCTTTGATAATCAACCACATGAACCACAACTCCATTTCCATCTTACTGGTAGTTAACTGGAGGTAAAAGCCCCGATCCTCAAATCTCACCCTTCTGAGTAGGTAAGATTATAGGTACAAGGCACTTGGCACTCAAAGGAAAAGGATTTTTTAAGGCTTTTGCTTTTCTAGTTCAAGACGCATAACATGGCTTTAAAGGTCTTTGAAAGGGTTATAGATTATCTTGGTTATAGATGATCAAGGGACTTTGATCTTATTGCAAACATATTTAAGAGCTAAATCATCCAAAAGTTTGAAATATCTTACACTGAGAATTAAGAGCTTACTTGCTTACCTAGTTAAAAAATGAGAGTTGGTATGCTTCCATATAAAACACAGAAGGGTTAAATATAAACACTAGTTTCACTAGGGCATGAAAAAAAATACTTCAAAAGGTCACACATACCAGCTGTGAAACAGCACATGCCATTCCAGCAGCTTTGGAAAGCAGGACACTGTACGTTATTATAACTGTAGAGTCCAACTTGTGTACAACCTAACTCTACCCTGGGTAAACACATCTCTAATGAACAAAGGTACTGTGTTCCTTTTTCTAGCCATTTTCTTAATGAAAATACAGAAAAGGAGGCAGCAAGAGTAACTCAGACACCAGAGGCCAATGTTGTACTCATGGAATCACTCCTGAGGTGTGGTTACTGATAAAGACTTACAAGAAGACTGGAGAAGGTATTTTACCTGCAATCCCTGCTTAGAAGGATGAAGACATGGGTGTCAATTTTCATTATAAGGTTGACACAAAGATAAGATTTTACATTGTCATCTTCACATACAAAAACCAGAAATCTCCTCCTA
This sequence comes from Megascapheus bottae, assembly GCF_031878675.1. Taxonomy (NCBI): domain Eukaryota; kingdom Metazoa; phylum Chordata; class Mammalia; order Rodentia; family Geomyidae; genus Megascapheus; species Megascapheus bottae. The sequence goes on from NW_028327858.1 coordinate 3,180,929, forward strand.
CCTTAGCAGTCTACTTTAAAAGTCTTCATTAACAGTATGTTTGAAAAAGCAGAAAAGAATGAAACTAATTTTAATAAATTTATTGTAAATGATATATCCAGAATATTACCATTGGAAGCTATAATCACTATAAAAGTAATTATTAAGAACATTGACTTTCAATTTTACTACTAAGTCTTCAAAATGATTTACACTCACCACACACTGTCAAACTACCCAGCAATCCAAGTCCAAAGGCTACTGCACACTGGACAGTGTGATTCTCAATTGCTCTAAAAGGAATTAAAGACTTTGCTATTCTTCTCTCAGTATCAGATGGCAGTATTTAATTATTGAAGCCATCTAAAAATGGAACAAGCAAACTTAGGGGAAAAAAAAACCCCGAACTCAGTCCCTGGGAGTTTTTCTTACAGAGGCTAGGGGGCCTTTATGGTGTCCTGAAAAGATGGCCCCAGCCAACATTCCTGTGTGCCAGGCACCATGCCACTATGCCAACTTTGCTCAACTCTATGACTCCCCCGATAACTCACAGAGGGTCCCTATAGTTACTATTTCCATTTTACAGAAGAAAAAATAATGGAAGTACAGGGTAATTAAGCAACTAAGGAACATTACATAGCTACTAAATAGTAAAGCCAGGGTTCAAACTGAGACAGTTAGTCCAACCTCACATTGTTCATCACTACTCACTGCCTAGCTCACAGAGAGGGCACATGCTCTTTGTGTATCTGTTTTCTAGAGTGTTTAAATCTCAGAAGACAATCGGAAAGAGGTAAACAGTTGATGGCCCCACTGGCAGTCCATTTAAGTTTCCCCTCTTCCACTTGCCACCAGCAGTTACTAAGTTTATGCCAGTGGCATTCTCTTCATGCCAACAGTGTCGACTTCATACTTATTCTAAAGGGACTTACAAACACAGTTATATCTGGCATAACATGCAAAAAATATACAGACAACCCTGGTTACTCGTTCAGGGAACTCCTCAGATACCACATCTATAGGTGTTCAAGTCCCATATACAAAATGGCACAGTGTTTATATAACCCACATGGCATCTTGTACAGTCATTCCTAGATGACTTGTAATACTTAATACGATGTAAGTAGTTGCTATATTGTACTGTCGAGTGTAGAATAATAAGAGAAAAGACTGTATTCAGGACAGATGCAATTTCTTCTTAATATTTTTATCTCCAGGTGTGGCACTGTGGCTCAAGAGGTAGGGCAATAGCCTTGAGCTGAGGAGCTCATGGACAGCACCCAGGCCCAGAGTTCAAATCCCATAACACACACACACACACACACACACACACACACACACACACACACACACACACCAGAAAAATAAATATTTTCTCTCCACAATTAGTTGAACTCACAGAACAGCACCCCAAGGATATAGAGGGCCCACAATGTTTACTTTTTTGTTGTTGTTTTGTTTTTTGCCAGTCCTGGGCTTGAGCTCAGGGCCTGAGCATTGACCTTGGACTTTCTCAAAGCTAGAGCTCTACCACTTGAGCCTCAGCACCATTTCCAGCTTTTTTCTATGTATGTAGTACTGAGGAGTCGAACCTGGGTCTTTGTGCATGCTAGGCAAGCACTCAACCACAAGGCCAAACTCCCGGCCCAATGTTTACTTTTAAATATGTGAATTAGTTAGAAGACAACATTGCAACTACATTTTTAGTCAGTGACAGTGATTTGCAAACTGAAGTGATAATAGTGTCCCTTCTATAAACCCAACAGCCCTATTTTATAGATACACATCAAAGTTCCATCTTATAGTCCATGTGGGAGAAGGAAAAGTTTTAAAGCCCTGCATCCAGATATGTTGTAACTATAATGCCAGAATTCTAAGTTCTAGAGTCCCCCATATCTCTTAAATCTCTTCCATAACAGTTTCCAGCTAGAAATTCATACCTAATTTTTTCTGACCTTTAAACAAGTTGCCTCTTGCCAAGATTTTTGTTGTTATTCCCTCCTATTCCTCTAATCCCTCCCTCCCTTCTATTCTACTGTTGGGTTCTTTTCCTAAGAGGTGAAAGAAATTCTGTCAAGCTTGTTCCCTTGAGTTCTCTGATGACTTTCCTCTTCATAAGCAGTCTTCTATTTCCCCCCAAAATTCTTAAGTGTCTACTACAAGGCTAAGATAACTGTAAGACTCTCACTCTGTCTCTCTCTCTCTCTCTGTCTCTGTCTCTGCTCTCTCTCTCTCTCTCTCTCTCTCTCTCTCTCTCTCTCTCTCTCTCTCTCTCACACACACACACACACACACACACGCACACGCACACACACACCTGGTACTGCAGCACTAAGGATCAAATCCTGAGCCTCATGCACTTTAGTCAAATGCCATACCACTGACATACAAACTTAGCCCTAATGCCCCTCCCACACTTTTTTAGAGTGGTTCCCAACGCATCTGATTGTGATCCTTTCTTCCTACTGCACACCACTGTTTCAAACCAGCCTCACAATGTGTCAGTAGAGGACTACAGTAGGGTATCACCCTGAGTTCTCATCTCCCCAGCTACATGCCCAGACTTGTTATGAGAAGTACATGAGTTGATATACAGAAAGTGCTTGACACAGTAGATGATACATCAAACGGGCATAAATGACAAAGCCATGCACCGGCAATTCACATCTGTAATCCTAGTCACTCAGAAGGCTACGAGCAGGATGATCACAGTTCAAATCTGACCTAGGCAAAACGTTCATGAGATTGCCACCCCAACTAGTAGTAGCTGGGCACCATGATACATGCTTGTCATTTCAGCTATGTTGTAGGCTGCCAGGCTAGCCTTGGGGAAAAGAGAAAACTTTGCAGACCCTACCTCAACAGGAAAAGCTAGATTTAAAGAAAGGGGACAAGCAGGGCTATCTCAAAAATAACCAGTATCAAAAGGCCTGAGGGGCCTAAAGGTAGAGTGCTCACCTCACAAGCACAAAGCCCTGGGTTCCATTCCTCGGTACATACACAGGAAAAAAAAAGCCAGAAGTGGTGTTATGGCTCAAGTGGTAGAGTGCTAGCCTTGAGAATGTCCAGGAAAATGCCCAGGCCCTGAGTTCTAGCCCCAGAACCGGCACAAAAAAAAAAAAAAAAAGAAAAGAAAAGAGAGAGAGAGAGAAAAATGGAGTGGGGAGGAAGGACCATTTAAATAGTAGAGTATCTACCTAGCAAGCATAAAACCCTGAATTCAAACCCTAGTACTGCCCCCACCCCCCACCCAAATAAGTTGACAATTATTTAATTATTCTTTGTGACAGATTTCACAAAGAATAATTAAATAATTATTTAATGATGGCCCTCAGCCCATCGCTCTTCACTGCCATTCAACATGTACAAACAGATCAGTGCAACCAAAACTCTGCCCTTCTTTGAACATACCATACTCTTTCCCGCTTCTAGGCCTCTCAGCCTGAACTGTCTCCCATGCCTTGCATCTTGGCTGTCTTTTTCTCGAAATTCTAGAACATCTTGGAAAAGACATGTTGTCACACACAAACCAGACTGCATTCGCTGCCCACAAGAACTAGACCTGGGCCCTCGAGAATGCCATGGAGTTCCCATGAACTGAAAAGTACATCAGTGCACTGAAAACAAATGAAGCCCTCATCTGGTCCACCACACAGACCACAGAATATCTGTCCATCCTACAGAATGCACAGCTCCAAAAGTGACCCCAAAGGAGGCAACAGGCTCTAACATATAGCTTATATAATGACAAGAAACCATTCTGGTGGGGGAGGCTAGCTGACATCAGGGGAGAAGATTCATGAGTCAGTGAAGCAAGAAAATGGGAACTCACCGTGTCTGTGGCTCAATTTTTCTGTGAACCTAAAATTGCTCTAAAATACAAATTTTTTTTCAATTTTTCCAATTTTTTTTTATTCTCAGGGTGAGGTACAGAGGGATTAGTACATAAGTACGGTAGTGAGTATATTTCTTATTGCACATTGATAGCCTCTCCGATGTTTTTCTCCCAGTTTTCCTCCCCACCCCCCTTTTGGTTTACATTAACAGAAACAGACTGAACTCTATACATGACCACAAGCATGCTATGGTTCCCAAGCCTGTGGTACGCTGGGTGGGGTACATGTGGGGTCCATAGGAAGTCTCTGCGACAAAAATTTTTAAATAAAAATAAAGCCTGCTTTAAAACAGGTGTGATGGCTCACACCTGTAATCCTAGCTACTCAAGAGGCTGAGATATGAGGATCAAAGTTCAAAGTCAGCCCAGCCACTACAAAGCCATGAGACTCTTATATCCACCTAATCTCTAGAAAACAGGATGTGGGGTTGTGGCTCAAGGGAAGATGCTTCATACCAAAGATATCTTTAGAGGATCAAATCTTCATTTTAAAAGTTCTCTCCAGCTGGGCCTGGAATTTCACTTAAGGTGGTGGCAATCAGGAGATGAGTTCAAGGACAGAGCATACAAAATTAAGTTGGACAGGCAGCCACCAGTGGCTCACGTCTATAATCCTAGCTACTCAGGAAGCTGAGATCTGAGGATCATGATTCGAAGCTAGCCTAGGCAGGAAAATGCATGGGACTCTTATCTCCAGTTAACCATCAGAAAACCAGAAGCAGAGCATGCGGTGACATGCACCTGTCACTCTCCCAAATGCCAGAAAACTCAAGTAGGAAGACCATATCTCAAGTAAACCTATGTTTAAACCCAGGTTTATTTTCCTATCTTGAAAAATACCCACCACGAAAAGAGGTTGCAGCCATGGCTCTAGTAGTAGAGCTCCTGCCTATCAAACATTCAGTTCAAAATTCAATCCCACTTACCACCAAAAAAAACCCTAAAAACCCAAAAACCTCTCACCAAAACTCTAACTGGTAACGCTCACTTTAAATGCTTTTTCTCTTTTTCTTCTTTTTTTTTAGAGAGGAAAATATAGAAACAAACAAAAAGCAGCTGCACCCAACCTGTATGTGGGTGTTTTCTCCTTGAGATACAGCCCTAAAGTCAAAACACCAGCTGCCCACTCAGTTCTTGTCATGAGAGAGAAGGATTCTGTTCAGAGTCTCACTTTCATCTCTCCCTAGACCTCCCTAAAGCAGAAAGCAAAAGGGGAACCCAGCACCCCAGGCCGAGGGCAAGTTCCAGGTGATGCCCTAGCGTGGTGACTCTAGGTGAATCTCTCTCACTCGGGTCTCCTGATCCACTGAAAGACAATGACATCACAAGTCCCAAAGCATAGATGGCTGGTTCCTTTAGGGAATTCTTCACAATTTCCAACCCCAACACTCAGACAGGTGCACTTACACTAACTATGGCTTACCTCGCGTAGCTCCAATCTCTGGGCCACAGCCTCCAGGCACTCTTGCCCTGTGCTTTCCACTGACAGTGTGCACTCAATAACATTGCTGTCCAACAGGCGGATCCGGGTGACAAAGCAGTTCTTGCTCAGGACATTGTAGCGCCGGGTCCGGCGGAGCTTCAGGCCGAAAGGCATGGCTCTGTGCCTGGGCTTCCGCCCTCCTATCCTGGCACGCACGCCCCTGAGATGGCTTTAGCAGCTTGGTGATGGGACAGTCACGCTACCACCTGTGCTCCTGCAGGTAGAAGGGACAGAGGCATCCATGCCAGATGTGGCCCTCTGGAAAACACCTGCAAGGCAATGGAAATAGTCTTGAGCACAGAATAGAAGGGCTTGTTGATGATGGGTGCACACGTGACACACTGCACATATGACACGCATGTGCACATACACACATGCACCCACACGTTACCTTGGCAGCAGTGAAAACAAACAACAGCCAAAAAAACAGATTCCAGCATCTATGAGCTCTGGAGTTCCTGAGTGTCTTGAAAAGGCCCTGTACTTCATGTTTTAAGGTAATGACAAAAGGCATTTGACCATACCAGAATTACAGTGAGATTCAAGAACTTACCCACCATGTTCACAGAAACATGGCAAAGCCAATACTCAATCTAATGCCTGTGCAACCTCAATCTCGTGCTGCTTTCGCAGTCCAACTCTTGTGTCAAGAAAACACTAATGTGGAATAACTGGATGTGGGTTTTTTTTTTCTTTTTTCAGCTTCTAGGAATAATTTCTTATTTTGAGTGAATGAAGGCACTATTTAACTTCTTACTTTCTCATTCATTTAAGATAGATGACTTTAAATGATAGAAATATACATTTAACAGTCAGCTACTTCCACTATTTAAAATTATTTAAAATATAATTTTTGTTTTTTGTGTTGAAGATTGAACCTATGACTTTGAACACATAATGTGAACGCTGTACCACTGAGCTGCATCCTTGAACCTCTAAAATGCATAAATGTTTGAATTCAATTTTTTTAAAATCACAAAATTTGTCTGTTTTCAGGAAATATTTAAGTGGTGCAGAACCACTCTCATGGTCATTTTGTTTCTTTGCCAAAATACTTGATGAAAAAAAAGAATCACCAAATTTTAAATATTTAACTTTGTAAGAAACAAGACTTACTAGCATCCAAGGAAAACTATTACCATAGAGAAAGAAATTAAACATAAAATAGGCTACCAAAGTGGCTTTAAATATTTTACCTTGAGCCAGTGATGCTGTGGGGCTAGGAAACTTGTCTTTCAAAGAAGCCAGAAATACCAAAGAGCTTTGCAATCTAAGCAGTTATCCTCCATTGAGCTCAGAGGACTGTCTCTTGCTCACTTGATGGGTCAACTTGATTCCCTAACTCAAGCAGATCTATCCAGGGTGAAAGACACCCACTAACTTAGCAGGAATTCTTCTGTTAATAAATAAGATTGCTTTGATATTTATAAACCACACCCTGCCAGAAGCCCAAGCCTTGTGGAGGCTGTCAGGTATATAACCCTATAACACAGCAAAACACTCTCCCAGACTCCCACAGCAGGGCTTTGATACTTGCCCTGGGCACATTCCTTAACATGACAGGTATATGCTTTATGATGCTTTAAAATACATACGCTACAGGGTGGGGAGGAAAGAAAAAAAAATACATACGCTAGAAACTCCAGCTTGGTAAAATACATTAGCATTTCTAAATCACTTTATGTTGGCAGTGTACTATGTTTACCTCCAACGTAGGCCAACCTGATCTCTTGATAGGCACAGAAAAAGGGGAGGACAGGAGGAAGATGGAATTCAAATACTCAGTCTTCACTCATTACTGACAAATCCTCACCTCAGCTTTGTAAAGCCTGAAGCAGAGAGGCCAAGATTCAATGCCTATACCAGCCAACGAGCTTCAAACTGAGAAAAATATTTGTTTTGTGGGCAATGATCCATATTTCTAATTCTGGGCCAGACACTTCACATTTGGGTGTGTCTCACCTTAAACATCTATGTAAAAATGTGGCTGGCTTGGTGAGAGTTTATCCTCCACTGCATAGTCTATAGTATGACATCCACCATGTAGAGTTACGATGAGAATAAGTTCACCCCACCACCATATGCACAGCCATTTTTAATAAACAAGAAAACGCACTAATATGACAAAATGTGAGTTTAATAAAATGATCATCTCAGCACTATTTGATGATATTAAATGTAACAACTTCTACTTTACTTTTAAGGAAACTACAGATTTTAGGAATAGTGACTTGTCCAGTTAAGTTCATCAGTTCTAATAAATGTACCACCCTGGGGATGGCTGCTGACAGTGGAAAAGGCCAAGAGTGTGTGTGTGTGTGTGCATGCACCTGAGAGAGAGAGAGCGCGAGCGAGCGAGAGGGGGGAGAGGAGAATGAGTCCAGGGAGGTCCACAGAAATCCTCTGGCCCTCTGCTCCCTTTTACTGTGGAGCCAAAAAGTGCTCTGAAACACACTTTTTTAAAAAAATAAAGTCATTTAAGATATAACGATAAAACTATTAATTCAGTCCTGATTTCTTCCAAGACAAACAGTAATTTAATTCTAAAACCATCTGCTAACCTTCCCTTCCTCCAGCATCTCAGGATGACTAGTTGGGTGACTACTGTAATTTGGGATATAATGGAATGAGCCAAGTTGGTGTTCCTAAACTTTCTGAACTTGCTGTCTTCCAGGGCCTTTGTTTTGGTAAAGAAATAGCCGGGATTTGGGTATAGTTCACCTGTAATGAACTTGCCTCAGGCTCTAAGAGGGAAGGAGGTCAGAAGGAAACAGGAAGAAAGGATTATCAAAGGGATGGTAAGGAAGGATGCTAGTCCGACCAAAAGAAGAAGAGCTGAAGCTGAGCTGAGCTGAGGGAACCAAGATTTACTAGAAAAGAGAGCAGTTGATTCATCTCCATATAAAGGACAGCATCTTCCTCACCTATGGGTGTGAAGGAAGGAAAATGTGTTTCCCCTGACCACCAGCCCCCAGTATGTGTGGGCAAGTATCCATCTGTCTGCTTCTGGTAATAACAGTGTGCTAGGTGTGCTCAAAGGACAATGACACAACTGTGCAGGGAACATCACTACCTTCCCAGGTGCTGTGCAGAGATAAGAAACAAAGATGAGAAACAAACCCAAAGAAAGATTTAGCATGAAGTAGAACAGTCCTATGGGGATACTGGACCAGGTCAAATGTGAACCACAAATATTGCCAGGATGCCTCTACATCTGACACCGGAAACTTAAGTGAGCCGATTCATCACACTAAACGGTCCCTTTAAGGAACTCTCCTAAGTGAGGAAGAAAATTCTAGCAACTTTCGTATTTTAGTCACTAACATGTTCACACATGGTCTAAGGAGGATAACTGTGTTGTTTTCCAGGAGAAAACCCAGTTGCAAATCACCTGTGGTCTTAAAATCCAAAAGCTGTCACTACAGAGTCAGGTGCGACCCTTCTCTCATTCCATATTAACGCTTGTGTGTGTCTTAGCTCTTCAATAAACACCCTACAGGGAAAGGTCTATGTCACATTCAGCTCTGTGGTCTCCTATAATCATAAAAATGGAGCTGTGCACAGCAGGAAGCGAAGTGACTGTATGCCATTACGATGAAAGAGGAAATTGAAGCAGGAGATAGTTGAGATGTTGAGTCACAGCACAAGGCAGGAGCCTCCGGGGTGACTTCAGTGATCCTTCAGATCGCTGCAGAAATTGAGAGACTCAGGAATATGAATTTAGCAGCCTTAAAGGATGATGCCAAGGCTGGGTATGGTATTTTCTTACCTGTAGTCCCCAGCTCTACAGAAGGTAGAGAGGTAAGGGGATCATGGTCCAAGGCCAACTGAAGAACAAACTTAAAAGCAAAAGGACTGGGGACATGGTTCAAGTGGTAGAGCTTTTAGCAAGTAGAGGCCTTGAGTTTGATCCTCAGTAGAGAGGGAAGAGTTTCTCCTTGGAGATCAGAGATGAGAGTAAAGTCAATCAGCTCACTGGTGCTTTGATGAAGGTGGGGTGGGGGGTGGGAATAGAATTCAGATAGCCAAGAGAAAATGTCCCTCCACCCATGTTTCCTTCTTCCTTTCCTTGCTGTGAGTTGTGTGTTCCAGTGGAGATTTGGGGTATGGGTGTGGAGGTAGAAGAGAGAGATGTGGGGGAGGGAGTTACAGCTCACACATACATCCCATATAAATTCTTTCCAAAGGGGCTGGGAGTTTGGCCTAGTGGTAGCCTAGCACACACAAAGACTCTGGTTTGATTCCTCAGTACCACATACATAGAAAAAAGCTGGAAGTGGTGCTGTAGCTCAAGTGGTAGAACTCAAGCCTGGAGAAAGCCCAAGGACAATGCTCAGGTCCTGAGTCCAAGCTCCAGGACTGGCAAAAAATATAAAATAATAAATAAATAAATAAGTACTTTGCAAAAATTTTTAAAAAAAAGTCTAATGGCACTACTGGTGAGATACAAGTGTTTTAGATGTCCACAACAGTTAAAAGCAATTTGTCAGGATATTTGCTCTGTAAGCCGCACAGTTTAAAGGCAACAAGCTTCAGGGGGAGAGAATACACAAGGGAACATCAAAGTAATTTCTAAACCCCTCTCCTGAGCAGTCTATCAGCTTCCTAAAAACTCTATGATCTACGTTTCCATCTTTAGCTATAAGTTCTGAATTTCCCATATTCTGTGTTCTCATTTTTAATAATAATATCGACAAAATCTTCAAAGCTCAAAGTACAAAGACAGCTTTTCTCATACATTCCTTGGCTGGTCAAATAAATCTTTCAACAGGACAGGGAAGAAAAAGAGAGCTCTTTCACTAATATCACCCAAATGGAGTTTAATCCTCCTGATTGAGTTACCTGCCTGGTCTTTGGGGAAATGAAAGGCAGAAATTAAAATCCATATTCTAAACATGGTCAGAATATTTCTTTCTTTGTATTTCCCAAGCTATGTTACCTATATACTTAGTTTTCTACCCCTAAATCTAAGTACTGAAATCACTAAAGGAAGCCAGCTCCTTTGTATTTACCAATACTTCTGGAATTTTTCCAGCATTCCATGTTATTACAACTCCTAAGCTAGCACACCTCCCAGAACTATGCAACCCCAACCTGGGTGTGAGAAAGGAAAACTTTGATGCAATCAGTCCACAGTGCGCAAACCTGCACGGGACACAGTTCAGCTTCCATACAGACTCTCGTCATTTTCTCCAGGACAACTACAAGAAAGGATGAGGTAGGAGGGATGAGAGACAGAAAGTGGCTCTGAAAATGCCATCTCTGATATCACCTTTAAAAAGAGCAGAAAGGAACTGATGCTTTGGTTTGAGTTTTTTATTGTTGTTGTTGTTTTGCTTTGTTTTTCCTGATAGAAACTAAGACTATTAATTTAATTTCTCCAGCTAGCTATTATTATTTGGCAGTACTAGTTTGTGTTTTAGGGTTGTGTGTATGTATATGTATGTTTATGTGTCTGTCTGTCTGTCTGTCTATGTCTATGGGTGTGTGCACGTGTGGGTCAGTCTTGGAGTTTGAACTCAGGATCTAGGTGCTGTCCCAAACTTTATGTGCTCAAGTCTAGCCTTCTCCCACTTAAGCCACAGCTCTACTTCCTTGTCTTTAGTAGTTAAAGATAAGAGCCTCACTGGCTTTCCTTCTTGGGCTGGCTTTGAACTACAGTCCTCAGATTTCAGTTTCTTGAGTAGCTAGGATCACAGGCATGAACCACCAGCACCTGGCTTCAAAAGCTTTTATTTAAACACATTTGAAATGAGGTGGAAAAGACTGCTGCAATGTTTCCCTATTACAGGGATGGCTGTGGTGACACCACAGGGCTACCTCTCCCGGCAGATGGAGCCACAGCAGCCTTTCAGCTCCCCAATAACACCCCGCCATCCACTGTGGTCAGGAAACAAAAACTCAGCCTCACTTCATTTCCTTCACTTAACACACTGTTCCTTGTGAATTCCTTGACCTGGCCTCTGAGCCCTTCACTTATTTCAAGGAGGTGACAGCAAGGGACACAAATTGCAATAAAGGAAGTGACAGGTAAGTGATAAAAATGAGCCCTCCACAGACTCACAACATAGAAAGCTGCATCCAGAATCTGGGCTACATAAAGGGGTAGGGGGGCAATTCAATAATATCCAACATAATCTGTGTAAGGAGGAAAAAATAATAATTACATTTTGAAGTCTGTCCCCTCTGCAATAGTCAACACTGTCCTCTTGAATGTCAAAGGTTCAAATCATTGGAATGAGTTGACCGGTCCTCACAAGGGTAGTTCTCTGTCACATATTCTAAGAAGCCAGCCAGCTCTGCACACTACCAGACATTATCATTTTCAACTTGGGTAAGTAAGGTAAAGGGATTGCAGGAGGTAATCTTCTGGGAGGACAATATTTTGAAAAATTCACCCAGTTTTTTGTTTTGTTTTAAATCGTTTCCCTACAATCTGCTATGGAGATTTACTACCAAGTTTGCTAGAGACATGATTTTTCCACAGGACAGAACTAAGTTTTCTGGAGTTTTTTTTTTTCCTCCCCCTACCTCTCTGAAAGTTTTCTCTTTTGGCATTCAGAGTATGCCCTGAATATTTGTAGATAAAATTATATGCTGTTTAGAATCTGCTTTAAAAAATTAAGAGGGTGAATTCAACTTCCCAATACCACAAAAAGAAAGATGGAGAGACAGAGGGGGGAGAGAAGAAGGAAGGGGGGAAGGAAGGGAGGGAGAGAGGGAATGAGGGAGGGAGAGAGGAAATGAGGAAGGGAGGAAGGGAGAGGGAGAGAGGGAGAGGGAGAAAGGGAGGAGAAAGGGAGAAAGGGAGAAAGGTCATAATGACATATATCCTGGAATGTCAGAGCCAATCACAGGTAGAAACCAGAACAGGAAGTCTGTGAAAGTTCAGGTTACTGGGGAAGCAACCTCATTTATCAAGCAGGCATGATGGGGCACTCTGAGGCCAGAAGAGGGCCTAATCTTACTAGCCCATTAAAGTGATTAGAAGCTACAATCCAGTGATAGCAAAGCAACAATGGCAAAGCAAGCCTCCGCTTTCAACTGGGAAGGCCTGGCTGTGACATACCACACACAGCGCTCCTTTGCTCACTTGAAGTAGACATTATTCAGCTATGGCAAAGGCAGACCCCTCAGACTGGAACCCAGTTCAGCCTGAGGTCGCTCCGTCCAAAAGTCCTATGAAGAACTGGAGTCCCATTCCAACCATACCATGCTCCAGGCTCGCCCCAGTCTCTCTTACCTCAGTGGCTTTCTACCTCCTGAACTGCTCTGTGATGGACAGTGGGAAACATCCCAGCACATCACTTAAAACCTCTTCTTCAAAAAAAAAAAAAAAAAAAAAAAAGGAGAAGTGGTGCTGTGGCTCAAGGGGTAGGGCAGTAGCCTTGAGTTGAAGAGTTCAGGGCCATCGCCCAGGCCCAGAGTTCAAGCCCCATGACCCACAACAATAAAAAGTCAGCCTCAACAACACAATCACAAAAGCAACTGGAGAGGTGTTGCAGCCTGGGCATATGACTCAAAGCAAAAGAAACTTGCTGAAGGTAAACACACCTGGTAACTCACTTTTGCCTTCCTCAGAAATGTATGCACTGGAGGACCAGAGGAGGGAAAGAGAGGGACGCTGGGTGAGAGGCCCTTGGTTGCCGGTGACCTCTCTCTCGGCACAGCTTTCCACACCTCCCTTTCCCGTTTCCTTCCTGCCCATGCCTGTGTCACCACCCCTCCCCACCCCGCCTCCGGCTTCCCTCCTGGGCCCAGGGCTCTCGGATGGGAGGATTCATCCATGCACTTCCTATGCAAACAGTGAGCAGTGACCAAGGGACTCTGCCAGTGTGAGGTGGATCTGAGCTTCCAGCCCAGAGCTCCTCCCAATAAGCCACTGACAAAAGCTGCCTCACTTTCTTCCCCCCTAACCCAGAGAACACAGTACATCAAACTTGTCCATCATATGAGTATCTTATATTTCAGAGTTGGGATTTTTTTTTATTTCAGATTTTGGAATTTACAAGGAATATAACTATCTTAGGAGACTGTACCCAAGTTTAAACACAAAACTCTCTTATGTTTTCCATACAATGTATAGACAACGGCTGGAAGCTCATTTTATATCACACTTTTCATGCATGATATAAAGTTTCTTGGCAGGCAACTATTTATTTGTTGCATTATTTAGTGCTTCAAGTTTGGGATTTTTGGAATCAATACTGAACCCCTGTATACATTCCTGGCACTTAGTGTTATTTCTGTATTATTATTGCTTGTTATCTCACTGAATCTCACAGGAAGCACATGAATTTTTAAGGACCACCACCCACATGACTTTCAACAAGCCAATAGTTATACAGTAGAGAATTTTTAAGATGAAAAAGCTATCCATCATATGGAGACAAAAACAGGAGAGGAGAACAAGTAGCTGCAGGTCTGGGTGAATTGGCAGAGTGACAGGGTGGGTTTCAGATGTGTGGCCACTCAGTGAGTCAGGAAAAAAAGCAAATGAGTTCTACAATGAAATAATGCAACTGCTGCTCCAGAGCCAAGATGCTGGATGGATCATGCAGAGAAAGAACAAAACAGGTATGAACTAGTGTCCACTGTCCAAGAGCCTCACAAGCCCAACTGATGTAACCCAATATTAATAATGAATGGGGAAAATGAAGCTTCCCAACAGAGATGGTCATGCTACTTCCCCTTCCCCCAGGGAGACACCCTGTATGCACATGAGTGGCAACTCCATCACAGATGGCCTTTCTTCTCTCTTTCCCCAACCTTGTAAAGACACACACTCCACACTTCTTGAGTGAGTACTTGGAACAACTTAAGTCATACGAAGTAGCACTCAGTGACACCGCAGAGAACAGCCTGGGTACATCTAGCAGGGTACCCACCGTGTAGTCACATTAGTCCATTAGCATATTGTCGTCCTTGTGTTGCCACTGAAGACCTCAAAACAAAGACTGTCTGAGTGAGTACAGAGCAAGCCCCAGACACTGGAGGTGAAAAGTTTGGTGGAGAGCTCCCTGGGGTGTGAGTATGCTGAAGAAAGAGTAAGTGTTAACTGCTCTGATTTTCAAGTAGGGCTCTTAGCTCTTGAACACTGAAAAACTTCAGTGTGCACAATTTGAAGCAGTTCGTATCTAATAAATACAGCAAATACGACACCGAGTAAACCGAACTCAAGATGGTCTCACCTCTGTTTAATTGTGATAAGGATTTTAAACTTCCCAGGAAATACATTCAATTTACTAAATTCTTTCAAGATAAGGAAAGAAATCCCGGGAAAAATGAAATGTGTATCTGTTTTCCACTTGTAATGTAAGAAGGAGCAGGAACCAACAAATCTTTTACCCCAATTTCAGAAGCTGAAATCCCTGTGCGTGAGAAGGAACCTATACTGTGCTCAGCAAACGTTTGGGAAATTTCCATTGGAAATAAAAGCAAGGAATCTTCCAGGATTACACGTAAGTGTATGGCAGGCAGCAAGCACTGGCTATGGTAGAGAGTGATGGATGCTGCTGGCTTCGGGATCCAGACAGACTATGTTCTTCCACATCGCCATGTCAGCAAAGTTAAATCTACACTGGCTCTGAGTAACTTCCAGGGTAACCTTTAAAGTAGAAGAGCCTCAGAGGAATATGGAAAGGGAACCAAGATAAAACCCATCATCTATGTCCTACTCATCAATTGCCCAAATAGGGTGACTAATAGCAGTAATAATTTCACCCCCCAGCACTAATATTTAATCTAGTAATTTACATCATACTTATTATCACAACCCTTATACTGAAATCTCTTATCAATCACTACCATATCATCACTGCCCATAACATGGAATTATTCCATCTTCAAACTGAGGAGTAGGTGAATAGAGGAGAAACATCTGTCTTATTTTCATGCAGTCTTTGAGTTGTTAATGTTGCATATTTTTTATATATTTTTATTGTAATTAATAGAAGGGTTACATGATATTTGCCAGATAGGAGGTGCATTAATTTACATACATTGATACCCTTTCACATGTCTCGATTTTTTTTAAAAAATTTAAAACCCACTTAACACATGCTCCTTCTAAACATTGTACATAAGCTGGTTGCCAGTGACTCATGCTTATAATCCCAGTTATTCAGGAGTATGAGACTTGAAGATCACAGTTCAAAGCTAGCCTAGGCAGGAAGAAAGTTTGTGAGACACTTATCTCTAACAAACTACTCAAAAAAAGCCTGAAGTGGGCCGGGAGTTTGGCCTACTGATAAGAGTGCTTGCCTAGCATGCATGAAGACCCAGGTTCAATTCCTCAGTACCACATATGTAGAAAAAAAGACAGAAGTGGTGCTGAGGTTCAAGTAGCAGAACACTAGCCTTGAGCAAAAGAAGCTCAAAGTCAGCATTTAAGCACAGAGTTCAAGCCCAGGACTGGCAAATGTGTGTGTGTGTGTAATACATATATATGCACAAACATGCATATATGAAAATTTGGAGAAATTATTTCTTTGTTGTACCAATATAACAGTTGTTATTTGTCACTTAATGGAATTTTATTAATTACTCTGTGTCAAGAATGGTGCATTATGTCATCAAATTCTCACAATCTTGATTTACAGATGAGCTAATGGAAGTGACACAATCCGGCTAAAAGGTCCAGGATGACAGGTAACAGACTGGCTCCCAAGTCCAGTCACTCCAGGTTCTGTTACACTGCAAAATGAACAGTTCGCACCACACATACCCCTCGTAGTAACAGTATCTACAACATTCCCTCATTACCTAATGGCTTTCTGCACCATCATTCATTGACTAAAGCAAAAAGAAAAATGTAAAATAAGAGCAAGTGGCCATCAAGCAAACCTTTTCAAAATCAGAATGGATGGAAACTTCTTGCATAAGTTTTCATTCCTTTGAATTATCAGGACTAGAAATGTACAATTTTTTCTACTTTTATCAGAGAATTCTAATAACATCTATTATTTTCACTGAAAAAAACAACCTGGAAATGTGTTGAAAACTAAAAGGAAAAATCTAAAATGATCATATGTCACCAGCTGCAGATCAATGTTATAATTTTGACATATTTTGTCCACTTCTTTTACTTAAGCATATGTTTCATTCATCTGTAGAAGACTGTAGTAATTGGCATATTTTCACTAATTGTGATTAGGTATTATTTATCATACAACTGAAACGATCAATAATCATTTTAAGTAGACACAATATTCTACTACATAAACTACCATTAATTTAACTATTTTCTACTGTTAAAATGTTAAGTCCATTTTTATTTTTACTAATGTTAAAAAAGTTGGCCATACTTCCTGTTTTGCAGGCTGAACCCGGTGCCCTACACATGCTAGGCAAGCTGTTACCATGGGCCCTGATTTTCTTTGGAATAGACTCTTAAAATCACTTACAAAATCAAAAGCTATGGATTTACAAGTGGCATGTCTCGCATGTCGCGAACTACCTTGCCAATTCCTGTCAAGATTCCAGCTGTGACTTACGTTTCTTACTCTGCAACAAAGGGTAGAAGGACAAAAGGAAAAAGAAAGCACAGAATGGATCTTAAAGATTTAGTATTAAGTCTATTACTTTCATCCAGTATATAATTAGAATTTTGAAGTTACAAGCTAGTAGATGGCTGAGTTTAAGGGGTAAAATGAAGATTTTTTCCCCATCCTTTTTCTATCTGAAAAATCATTTGAAATCAATAAGTAAAACCAAGCACAGATGCTAAAAGCTCCATATTTGAAGAAATAAGGATTTCAGAAACATCACACTGCAAAATAAAATCCAGAAAGGAAAGCCAAGAAGAGCAAGCTAAGTGGGCCTCCAAAAGCTTCACTTTGAGAAATACAAGGTACCAGCAATTTGTTTTTTGGGGGGGAGGGAAAAGGGTAAGTTATAGGCAGGGAAGGATCTGAGAATAAGAGAATTGTTTGAATGTTTTTATTTGAAAGCGTTATTCCTCCAAGTGTAGGTGAGAACAGGAAGCCACAGGTCCTGAAGGGTTTGTCTTCAGGGGCAACAAAGGTGGGGGGCTGAAATTATCTGCGAGGCTGGATCATGTGAATGAGTTACATGAGAGACGATTCCAGTTACACTGCCACTACCACCCTAGCAAGCATCAACACTCCCATGCTTCCTGGTTATATTCAGAAAACAGTAAGTGGACAGACAGCCTATCTCTGCAAGAGTCAGGAGGGCCGCCACAAGACCAGGCCTAATGAAGAATCCCTGAATAAGGATGGGTCTCAGGATAAGAAGGCTTCTCTTCAAGACCTGCAAAACAATATGATGTAGAATTCTTGTAGCAATGAAAAAAGGAAGAGCACTGTGGTTCAAGCTCAGGCATTCTGTAATAACCTCCCAGGGCAAGGCTTCACTGAACATGAAACATAGGATTGCTGAAAAAGAGCCAATGGACATTGAGCTGGGAGAAGTTGGATCCAGAGAGAAATCAAAACTGGAACTGATACAGACCTACAATTACCCACCTCCACCAACTGCATGATACAGAGAAGGCTGGTAACACTGACTAGATATAGACCTTGTGCTCTGAGCCTAAGCCACGAAGAGGAACAACCTGGGGGCTGAAGACAGCCAACTACCTGTCTTTCAGTGGTGATTCCCTGAGCACATCAATGAGTACAATTAGTAAGTGTGCATATACCAAACCACACCCTAACTGTACCAATGACCTTAGTTGCCACATCTGAAGCATTTGCCCCATACTTTCTAATTTATTGACACGTTTTCTCTCCTCTCCCTCTCCCTCTCCCTCTCCCCCCCTCTTCCTCCCCCCCCCCCCACAGCAGCAGCAGCAGCAACAGCAGCAATCACAGGGCCTCTCTTAAGATGGAACCTTGAGATATTTTTCTAGAGAAAAATAATCCAAAGCACACTGAAGTGCTCAGAAGTTTATGTAATGAACCAGCAACCCAATTTTTATATCCAGCATATGTCTGAACATCTGGGAAAGCTGACCTAGTATGATCGAGGTGCACCAACCTATCCATATTAAGTTCTACACTTTGGTCAATCTCCAGAGTAGATTTAGCTTCACTTTATTAATAGACTAACAAACTCCAGGAAAAAAATTCTATATGCTTTTCCAGGTGTAAGTACAGAAATGAATACTTAAATACCCTGTCCTTGCTCTTCAATAAGCCAACTCAAGTGGTAAGATGGCTCATGTCTACAATCCCAGCTACTTAGGAGGCTGCACTCTAAAGAGCAGGGCCAAGAAGACAAGTTTGTAATACTCTTACCTCTAATGAACCAGGATAAAGATGAAATGGTGTAGCTCAAATGGCAGAGTGCCAGTTGTAAGTAAACAAGCTGAGCAAGAGCAAGGCCTTGAGTTCAGGCCCCAATACTGATACCAAAAAAAGAAAGCTTAGTGTAGCATATTTAATTTCCAAGATCCATCCTAATATCATTGATTTATAGGGAGCTCATTTATGATTACAGAAAAAAAGGATAGATAGCAAAATCCAAATAGAAAGTGAAAGAGAGAAGGGAAATGAAAAGATTCGTTATGTCTCAAAAACTTCCAGAAGATGAATCAAGGACTAAAATTCAACTAGAAAAAAAGTTGGATTTTCAACCTCCCTATTACACATAAGAAAAACAGTTGCAAAGCACTGTGTGGTAGCTTAAAAGATTACAGATTGAGTCCAGTACAATCAAGCCAGGAGCCAGTGGCTCATGCCTATAATGTTGGCTTCTTAGGAGGCAGAGATCTAGGAATCACAATTTGAAGCCAGCTCTGGCAGAAAAGTCTGTGAGACTCTTTTTCACCAATCAACTACCAAAATGCCATAAGTGGAGGCATAGCTCAAGTGGTAGAGCTCCAGTCTTGAGCAAAATAGCTATGGGACAGTGCCTAGAA
This sequence comes from Megascapheus bottae, assembly GCF_031878675.1. Taxonomy (NCBI): domain Eukaryota; kingdom Metazoa; phylum Chordata; class Mammalia; order Rodentia; family Geomyidae; genus Megascapheus; species Megascapheus bottae. Next base: position 3,200,171 of record NW_028327858.1, read on the forward strand.
AAATAAAGATAACAGATCAACAGGCTGGATGGTGACAGCCATTCTTCAAGGTACCAAAGGAGTGTACATTTTCAATCCCAGCACTTGGGAGAAGTAGGGCAGGAGTATCCTGAATTCCATGCTAGTTTAGGCTACATAGCAAGAGGGAAGGGAGGGGGGAGAGGAGGAGGGGAAGAAAGGGAGACACTGCTCACAAGGTGCTGTTTGGGCCAAGGGCTGCATCCCAGAGAATGAAGAAAAGCCCTAGTAGAAAGGCCTTCTAGACAAGCTGTACCTAGCTCCAGCCATCTAAGAGCAGACACAGAGCATAGCTGAGATGCAGACCCCCTTCAGTTCACACTCCTCATCCTTAATGCGTGACTGAGACTGTGGCGAATGACACAGGAAAGCAAGCAAGTGATTTACATAAGCCATACAGCATGTAAGCCAACCTGTAAACACGAGAGCACCTCCTCTCATACCAGCAGAGTCCTTTGTTACCATCCAAAGACCTGGCAATCTCTATGCTGTCACTGAGCCTGAGCCTACCCTGAAAGATGTCCGGTGGTATGAGAAAGCCCTTTATGATCTAATCCAGGCCAATCAAAATACTGATGAGGGAGAAAGGTGAGAATAAGGATGGAGATTAAGGATGCAGCTTCAACACACTGAGTGTGTTTACCATACATAGCACTGTGCTAAATAGCTGTGCCATAAAACCCACAAAAGAGTTCTCTGAGATCTGTGTATTATTTACAGATAAAGATGAGACTTCACTCAGGAACATAAAGTATTAGAACCAGGCCCCAAAGTATAGCCATTATGCCACATACACCACCACCTCACATATGCGTGCCTTTCCCTCATCTGCAAAAAGAACAGAGACTGGGGCTGGGAGTTTGGCCTAATGGTAGAGTGCTTGCCTAGCATGCACGAAGACCCGGATTCGATTCTTCGGTACCATATACATAGAAAAAGAACAAAGACTTATCATACCATTTTTGTTCTCCAAGCCTTTGCCTGGGAAAGCTCCTACTTTCCCTTCCTTATGCAGCCATTCCCAACTTGCCTTGCAGAACTTCTCAGGGACTTTTGCAGGAACTATTTTAGACAGCCTCTTGAAGATTAATGCTTCTTTTCCTGGTTGGCTCATTCCTGGGGATGGACCCTTCTCCTCACTGCACTTTGCCAATCAGCTATGAACTACCTAAGGACATGGTCCTGAAGATATGAGTCAAACAGTAGAGTATCTGCCTAGGAAACATGAAACCCTGAGTTCAGCCCCAGTACCACCAAAAAAAATGTCTTCTGACATTTCTGAAATGAAGAGTCACTACTGAACTACTGAATGGAAGGGATCAGATTATGGTTTAGATGTGAAGCCTTCCCCTCAAAGTTTGGTGTGCTAGAAGCTTGATCCTCAGCTGGTGGATATAATCTCTAAGAGGTGACTGAGTCATAAAGACTAATCTATTTCCTTGATGGTGTCACAGGGAGGCCATGGACACTTCTTGAGGCCATGGAAACTTTCTGAGGTCTCGTTGAAAGAAGTGGTCACTGGGGAGGGGCCTGGCTTTGACCGGGATCTGTTTAGCCCTTGACTTAGCTCTGCCTCTATTTTTGTTCCACTTCCTAGCTACTATGATGTGAGCAGCTTTGTTCCAAAATACCCTTCTGCCATGGTGCTCTGCCTCACTACAGGCCAGAAATTACAGAGCCAAGCCACAATGAACTGAAACCTCTGAAACTATGAACCCAAATAAACCTCCCACAGGAATTTTGTTACAGCAAAAAAAAAAAAAAAAAAAAAAAAAAGAAACACAGAGGAGCAGTCTATACCTTGATGAGATTCAATATAAACAAGGAGTGAAGTATAACTTGCAATGGTTAACTGCCAATCATCTGCACCCCAAGTAAACTGAAGAAAATTGAAACGCCTGGAATCCTCTTGCTAGACTCAAGTAATTATGGCTCAGAGATGATTTGACCTTCAAATTGCTTCGGATTAAGACACTGTCTGAGAATCCTGAGCCAACATGAGTGAAAGATGACTTTTCTGTTCGCTCCTGCTCAGAAGGTGGTGAAGTAGTTACACATTACAGTGGCAGAAAAAAAATGAAGTCTAAAGACATTACAATGGTTAAGAGCTTGGACTGTGAAGGAAGAGAGTCCTGAATCTGAGTATTAATTTTGACTTCCAAGTAATTGCAAATCTCAGCAAACTTAGTTTCCCTGAGTCTCAGTTTCCTTGTCTGTAAGATGAAAATTGTAATAACACAGTCAGACAGCTACTAGAAGGATTAGAGAGAATGCATGTAAAGCAACCATCAGAGTATCTAGCCCACAAATAACGCCTCATGAAATTAGCTGCTAATTACAGCTATTACAATTAGGTAAGAGTGTTTTTTTTAAGCCAACAGTCAAAGAATAAAATGGAGATGTGAAAGGTAATTCTAAGAACCAATTTTTATTATTAAAGAATTTATTAACATTGATTTTTACATCATATTTCAAATGACATATTTAACAAAATGAGTATTCAAGAAGGGAATGGAATCTCTATATACAATCACTGGCACTTAGATTTTAGAACATAATTAAAATTAGGATGAAGGTTTGTATGTCACAGATACATATTAATCTATGTAATAAAACATGTCTATAGAGTCATAAATTTTTACGTCTATGTAGTTGTGTTTATATTTCCAATACCATGTCCATAGCATGGGGTATGCAAATATTGAGTCCTCGAGAACTAAATTTTTTTAATATCTCTGGGGAAACTAAAAGACCACTGAGGTAAAAAATCAGAACAGGAAGGACAAACCTGAAGTAAAGCAATGGCATCTAACTAGCTTTAATTTAGACAGCACTTCAAGTTAAAATGTACAAGACACAAGCTGTTGTATATAGTTACATGCTAGCTTAATGTATTTTTTCACACTAACCAATAAACACCACTTCATGTTCCTTAGTTTCTAAACAACAAAAAATAAAACTCTTCTGGTACTCCTGGATCTGGGCTTACAACATGCTCAGTAATTTTCCATTTCAGTCTTGTGCTCAAAGATTTAAAAATGTACTTCAGTTCTTAACCAAAATATTTATGCTCTGCAGTATTTATTGCTCCTGCGTAATGAGACGCCAGCGAATAGATGAGAAAGGTATCCAAGAGGAAATGTGCAAAGTGTCCCAGAGCAGAAGGTCAAGGTCAACCTGTGGAACACATCTCACAACTATAACAGGATAGCACTGTTAACAGAGTTCCCTTATCCTCACCCTGCCACCAAAGCCCAGGTCGTCACCTGGGCAGAGAATTCCAATGCCACACACAGAACACACAAACGACCCATACTAATCCCAACAACCCTTCCAGGAAATGGGTTATTACCTGTCCGCTCCCAAAACTTCAAGTAGATTTGCAACTCATTGGTTTTCTGTCTTTTTATAAAGCAAAGCTTTCTTGCCCATGGATGGTACTCTACCATTTGAGCCACCTGACTTTTGGCTGGCTAGCTGGAGGCAGATTCTTAGATTTTTCTGCCTCAGATCTCAGCTTCTTGAGTGGCTAGAATTATAGGCATGTGCCCTGGGGCTTGCGAAGCTATTATAATGTTTTAAGTTAAACTGTCAAACTGTTCGAAACATTGTTCTACATATTTCTAGTTTAAGTACACATTTATTTTTTGAAAAAAATAAACTGCCTATGAAGCAACTTCTCAAAAGAAAATACTCCTCAGGTTTATGCCTCAAATACAGGAAACTCAACTTCAAAAGCCACTGCATTTCCTACAGGAACTTGGGCCTTGGCAATACAGCTATCCTGGTGACCTGGCTATCCCTGGCATCCATGAGGGAAAGAGTAAGCAGTTCTACCTGCCAGTGTGTATGTAGCACCTTCTGTGTGGCCTTTTCTCATTCTTCACCACATATCACAAGTCTAAGTTACTGACTTTACATTGATTCTAAAGCACCGCGTGCATGTCCCCAGACAGGAAGTTCCCCGTGGAGCACTTCTTCAAATAAGAGCCAATTTGCAAAGACACTAGAAAAAGAATCTTAGCAACCTAGGAAAAGGTAGACTCATGTCACAGATTCCCACTTAGAGGGGAGCCAGAGGTACACCCTGACCTGTACTAGCCAGTGCTCTCATCTTCTCTACCCTACCACCAGTCAATTCAAGCTTGGTTTAAATGCCTTGTTTTCCTGCCCTTTCACAGGTTATAGATTCAACTCCCTACTTGAGAGCTTCTGAAGATCCACAGCACCCTTTTCACCACAATAAAAAAAAACATTGACACCTTCTCCTTCCGAGGCCACTCAATAAAAGACCATTCTTATGGTTTCCAATACAACTAGCTCACTAAGTACAGGGCGGAATCAAGAATAAGTACAACATGCCATGCTTTCAGAATCACTGAAAGGCAGACAGAAGAAATCAATTGACCACAGCTCTCACCAGATGTCAATGGCTAGAAGGAACTTAGCTATTTACATAAGGGGATAAAGAACATAATTTGCTACAGTCAATCTTCCTCAAGTATACATGAAATCTGCCCTGGCCTGGTAGCATTTGTGGGGCATATGGAGCCTCAGTTCCTTCGTCATTAGACAAAGAAAAGGCAGCTGGGTTCAGAAGGATGGCTGTGAGCATTAAAGGGAAGATTTTTAAAACAGCTGGTCCTTGGCAATTATTCACCACTGTTAGAAACTATGTACAATCTTGACAATAAAAATATTCACCATGCTCAGTAAGAGCTCAAGGAAGCTAAATATGGTGAAGATAAAATGCATTCTAAATTGATAGAGCCTGCAGTTCTAAGTCAACACCAAGTACAAAAAATAATGGGACCAATAAATTCACCAAGTGGAATTGGGTAAAAATGTCAAACGCAACTCTCCACATTTGTATAATAGCATAGCACGGCAGAGATTAAGCCACTGAGGAGCTGGTTAAACACACTTAATCAGCAAAAGCATTATAAGAATTCCACAAATAAGTCCATCAATCAATGCTGTTAAGAGTCAACCCCTTATCTGCCTTATACCTATTGAATTCCAGGGACTCAGTAAACACTTGTTAAGTGAATGGATTGGGATCACCAGGTGTTCTAGTGACAAAAATTAACCAAAATCCATTTTTCCATGCCATATGCAGGTTTATTTACGAGTTCTCTTATAAACTATTTTATGAGGTATGATTGACAAGTTGACATGTTTAATGCGTAGGCCTAGACTCCAGAGCTCTTGAAATATCTTTTCCCTCCATAGGTGACCATTAACTTGGTGTTTCTCTGCAAATGAAAGGGAATGAGATCATTTTACTGGTGCCAGAAAGAGTCATTTTGATCAAGTCTGGCCTGGGATTTAGGGGAACAGATAACTGTTTTCAACCCCAAAATTTGTACATCTTTTTATAAAGCTGTTTTTTACATGTGCCAATCGAGTCCTGGTGTCCTAGTATGAGGTTCATTACATAAGAAAAAGGAACACAAACAGTGCCTTAACATTAGTAGGCTCTGGAAAATAATAGTTATGCTAAATAAAGCATTTTCATTATTGAGAGAAATTAAGAAGAAGAGCTGAGTATGACCATGCATGCCTCTAATTCTGGCACTCCAGGGGCTCATGAGTTAGAGGACCGTGAGTTCAAGGCTAGCCTCGGCTATTATATCGAGATTTTGCACCTCAAAAGAAAAAAAAAGTTAGGAGGAAATAGGGATTTTAACTTAAGCTATTAAAGAAATGTTGAGGGGCCAGGAGTTTGGCCTATTGGTAGAGTGCTTGCCTAGCATGCACAAAGACCCAGGTTGGATTCCTTGGTACCAAATACATAGAAAAAAGCTGGAAGTGATGCTGAGGCTCAAGTGGTAGAGTTCTAGCCTTGAGAAAGTCCAAGGACAATGCTCAGACCCTGAGCTCAAGACCAGGACTGGCAAAAAAAAAAAAAAAAAAAAGTTGAAATTTTGGAAGAAACAGGCAGATTATTCAATTGTATTAATAATGCTCCAAGCCAGGCAGTGGTAGCTCATGCCTGTAATCTAGCTACTCAGGAAGCTGACAACAGGATTGCAGTTCAAAGCCAGTCCAGGCAGGAAAGTCTGTGAATCTCTTATCTCCAACTTACCCCTAGAAAACTGGAAGTGGTGCTGTGGCTCGTAGTGGTAGATCACTAGCCTTGAGCAACAAACCTCAGGGACAACACCCAGGACTGACCTCTCTCCCCACGCCCCCAAGAAAAAGATTGCATAATGAAATAAAGCACAATAATATTACAAATAATGTCACAAAAAGCATATACATATAGAAAAGGGAAATCGAATGTTATCTTGTGCCATTTATTTGCATAGGATATAACCAGATTTCCCTCCATTTTTAAAGATAGAAAAATCAAATTAAAATTTGCTCAAAATTCTATTTAAAAAAAACACTTAAATGATTGAACATTTGTATAAATGAATTAAAAAGTAAACAAAGCATCTCGTAAGAAAAATTCAACTGAATCGTCAGTTGGTTCTGTTGTTTGTGGAATCAGAGTGTGATGGCCTGCAGTACCTGATGGAAGGGAGAGTAGCCACTGGGAGGACTGGGGTGGGGGGGGTCGGGTCTACATGTCCCCTTCAAGGGGACATCAAGATGACCTCACTTCTGCTTCACTTCCTAAAGCCTCCTAAGAGTACCAGGCAGTGCAGTCAAACCTGTGTGTCTGGATGCTTATGCGTGTAGTTGCACACACATATACATGTGCATGCTCCCAAATACTGGGGCTTAAACCTGAGGCTTGACACTTTCCTGATGTCTTTGGGCTCAAAGCTAGTGCTCTACCACCTGAGTTACAACTCTATTTCTGGCTTTTGAGTGGTTAATTAAAAGATAACCGTCTTAAGGGGTATCAATGTGTGTGAAGTAATGCTCCTATGTAGCAAATATAACTGTAACCTCTCTATCAATTACAATAAAAAATATATGACAGGTGTGAGTCAGTAGCAACTGGCCAAAAGTGTAACTTTTTTAAACAAGTCTGTAGTGAGAAATGCTGCAACAGGAACCAGTCAGTGTGCAATAGCTTTTTTGTTGTTGTTGGGATAATGTATAGAGGGGTTACAGTTACATCTGTCAAGTAGTAGGTGCATTACTTCTCACACATGGATATCCCCTCTTGTGTTTTTGTCCCCATTTCCCTCCCCCACCCCCTGCAACAGCTTTATAATGAATTCCTAGGGGGCAATTGGAAGCTGAGCAGAGAGTAGAGGAGATAGAGATAGAGATGAGAGTGAGAGCCTGAGAGCCTGACTGACAGACAGACAGACCACATACCCTTTGCTTAGACTACAGAGAGTAAGGATCAAGAAGGCAAACTAAGGCTAATTAGATGAGTTATTAAGAGAAAAGGCAACTAGATACTTCGAAGAGAATGAAATCCTGAACATCATTTACACCAGACACTTCTCAGAACTGGCAAGGACTGACTTTCAGCCAAGGTTTCTTTCTTTCTTTTTTTCCTTAAAATAAATACAAAGATGATTTTTTTTGAGAATGTTTTTTGAGAATTTCTTTTTTACTGCCAATCCTGGGGCTTGAACTCAGGGCCTGGACACTATCCTTGGGCTTTCAAGGCTAGCACTCCACCACTTGAGCCACAGCACCACTTGTGCCCGCCCCCCCCCCCATCTGGTACTGAGGAAGTGAACCCAGGACTTCATGCATGCTAGGCAGGCACTCTACCACTAGGCCATGCTCCCAAACCCGTGATTTCTAATGTTTATACAATGCTTTTCTTTTTTTTAAAAAAAAGCCAAGCATACCAAATGCTTGAGTTTAATTCGATAAATGGTCAACCTGAAACTGCATCTTGTCAGTGGTAGCAGCCTGTGAGGTGGCCATTGTTTGTTAGCCAGAGATGCAGCTTATGAGTCAGACATGGGGTCATAGACCACTGTGCGGCCTCGAGATCTCTTGACTCCCTTCACCTACTTTGTGTTTTGTCTTTTCCCCATTCCAGATGATGCATTCTGTGTTCAGGTTTAAGAATTTGGTTGAGTCATTCTAATAGTATCTCAAAGATGGTAAGCTACTCATGGATACCACCAGTTTTCTCAGCAAGGAATGAGTCATAAAACTGCCAAGCTAAGCAAATTTTATTTGCAAAAGAACAAGAAAAGGTTTTTCTGGTCCTATATATTTAAAAGAAAAAGCTAGAAAAAGGTAAATAGGCTTAGTAAAAAGGTAAGGAATGGTTAACCATTATTCACTTAGAGCAGTTGGTTTCACAGAAGATTAGGTGCACGTCTGCCACATTGCAAGGATTAACCATTAACCAACTACTAACAATACCCTACAATCCTTCCCAGACTTTCCTTACAAATCAGAAGGGCAGGAATGCCTTGTAGGAGGTTCTAAGTGCCTGAGAGTAAAGGACATCTTGGGGCCATTTATGAACTCCATTCACCTACCTTTTCCATCAACCTCCAGCTGGTAGGGAATTCTCTTTAAGAATATAATTCTTAAGAGACATACACAACACCTTGTAACCCTGAAACTAAAAATTAGGCATCACAGTATTGAAAGTTACTCTCTTCTAGCACTTGGGGATTTGATTCATGGATTGCTTGATTGATTTGTTGCAATACTGGGGCTCAAAATCAGGAATGCACATATACTACGCAAATGTCTATCACCAAGCTACACCTCTAGCCCCCCAGATTTGATGATTTTTAGACCTGCCTGTTGTGTTCACCAGGGATATTTTAACTCCAGTTAATACCACCTGGTGGTACACTACTGACATAAAAAGATCTGTAAGAACATTCATTTATATTCCTAAGTGATCACTTTAGTTTATCAATCTGAAGAGTGCTACTGGTTGGTATGGTTTCTAAAGAAAAGTTGACCATCTTCAAGGTATTCCTTCTCCTGCCCTGCATAACCTCATTGCTAAAAGCTGAGTGGGATTTTTCACACAGAGTACTCTCCAGACATATGCACTGGATGAACAGCTAGATACTCTCTCCAGTGTTTGTACTTAGATGTGTCTAAACTGTAGCCAGCACATAATAGGTCCACTTCAGCAGGGAGAGCTAAAGGCAAGGGCTCCCTTCTTCCATTTTTGATGCTTCAAATTAGGCTAGCTGGATAACCACTTACATCTCTGAACAAGAATACACTCACCTTGAAAAGATACACACATACACACACACACACACACACACACACAAGTAATAACAAATATACATTTTTACAACTCATTAAAAAATCACAGATTTAGAGCTACTAGAATGCAAAGCATTTTAAAAAGGCCAGTAAAACTGCACATGAAAAGACACTGGCTAACACTAATCATCAAGGAATGGAAATCAAAGCCACAATGAGATACTGCTCTCAAGAATCACAAAATGTGTGCTGGTGAGAATATGGAGAAACTGGAACTCTCAAGGGAGGGTAACAACGTTCAACAAGAATTGCACTCATTTCCTTACTTAGGTAACTGTAACCCATCTGTAGATCACCTGTACAATTAATAACATTTCAAAAAAAAGCAATAAATGTCATGATCTTAGACATTAGGCAAAAAAACAACAACAAAACAGTCAGCACTTCCTGAACACAACTACTTTAGGACCTAGACATTCCCCATCTGAGTATTTACCCACAAGAATTGAAAACAAGATCTCAAAAGATATTTGAGCACTTGGTGCTAGTGGCTCATAGCTAATCAGAACTGAGATTTAAGGAAATTTTTGTAACCCAGGGTCATATTGAGCAAGCCCAGGTGGTCTCTGACCATCTGAATGTTTCCAGGCAATATGTATAGTCAATATATAGTCCCTGGGGGCAAAATGAACAGTATGAGATTGTCCTCAGACAGGATAAAGAACCCTCACTGGAAAAGGCAATTAACCTAACTATTCCAAGCCCTGAAGCTGCTTGCAGACACAGGATGCCCACCCTTGGCAGTGTAAGAACAGCTCTGGGGGCCAGGAGTTTGGCCTAGTGGTAGAGTGCTTGCCTAGCATGCACAAAGACCCAGGTTCAAGTCCTTGGTACCACATACATAGAAAAAAGCTGGAAGTGGTGTTGAGGCTCACGTGGTAGAGCTCTGGCCTTGAGAAAGTCCAAGGACAGTGCTCAGGCCCTGAGCTCAAGCCCAGGACTGGCAAAAAAAAAAAAAAAAAAAGAACAGCTCTGGACCACTCCTTCACCATCCACAGAGCATCTTTGGAGAGGGATTTGTTGTTGTTGTTGTTGTTGTTTTTAAATTCTCAAAGGGAGTTATAGTCACACATGGATAGTTAAGAACCAAGCGCTGGTTTTCCAACTGAAGGCTTCAAGGAAGTTTATTCCCTGAATCTAGTCTCTGAAAGGAGCCTTAATTTTAATACAGTCCCAGTCTGGTGGAGCTGACTCAGACACACCTGATGATAGACAGTTAAGTCCCATGTGCCCCAACTCTCCCTCCTTCAAGTCTTCACCCCATGACTTTCAGCTCAACATAACCTAAGACTTCACCAGAATGATAAGGCCTGTGGGGAGAGGGTTGAGTGCTCCAGGCCTGAGTACAGGTCACAAGCCAGGCAGACCTTCCTAACCCCTCCAGTCTCCAGGAAGCTCCTGTCCTCCAGCTAGCAAGCCTCCAGCTCTTCATTACCCCAACAGCGACTGAGAACATGCTCATTCATCATTTCCTCTAACTTAATAAAGCAGCAGTACAACCCAGAACATGGCATCCCTTCCATGCCTTGTGAGCAGTGAACTCTCCAGGGTTCACCAGAAAGATCTACACACACACACACACACACACACACACACACACACACACACACCCTCCTTTCAGGGACGAAGGTAACAAAGAGTTTATGTACCATTTAATGAGTTTTTAACTGACTCCAATGCACTGTTAATCTCCTCAAAGGTATTTCTCTTTTTCAATCCCTGTCTTTTCCATAGCACTGTCTCAATGCCTTTGATAAAGCTACATTTGGCAAAATACATTTCCAGCCAAAGTGGAATGTGGTAGACACTATCACTAAGCCCCCATCTATATCTCAGAAAGAGAGTGTGCACGTGTGTGCACGTGTGTGTACGCATGTGCGTACATGCGTGTGTGTGTGTGTGTGTGTGTGTCTGTGTGTGTGTCTGTGTGTGTGTCTGTGTCTGTGTCCTCCCAAAGCAGCTTTTATTATCTGGGCATAAGTCCCCTAAACCCGTTTTCCAAAAACATAAAAGCAGGAAGTTCACCTCCACTCCACACCACATAAGAGCTGGATCTGTGCCAATACAACTCCTCCACTGTGCAGAGCTGAGGGGAGCCCAGTGCCCAAGTAAAAACAGCATCTGCTCTCTCATTTGCACACACACACAAATCACCACTGAAGCCACAGTACTGAGAGAATAGGAAAAATTATCATAGGATGTCTTCTATTTTGTTTTTACTATGGTGGTTAAAGTGTACAGGAATCCACACACATATGTTGAAAAGTGATCCACAGTGTTTGCCACACACAAACCTTTGCAAAGATGGCAGTGACTATCTAAATACACTGCCGTCCACTAGGCCTTGCTTGACAAAGCCATCGCTGAATGTGTACTGAGCAGATATGACATCTGCCACCAAGCTGGCATTCCGGTGACACAGATGGTTTATGAAGATAGGCTGACAGTTTTTGCAGGAAGTCATTCTTGCCAGATTAGCAACAGAACAAAACAAATACAAAGTGTGGTTTGGTAAACTGTGTTTGAAGTTACCTATTCCCTATTCCTAAAAGTTTACCGAAGCAATATATAGATATTACTGTAAATATTTACTTTTCTTGGGAACAGACTCAAAGGAAATAGAAAGGGCAGCCAATATTTGAAAACACTGGACTAACTTTGCAACAAGAGAGAACAACACACACACACACACACACACACACACACACACACGAACTCAGAAAGACAGGTAGTTAACTGTCACATCGGAAAAATCCTCACCTTTCCCTGACAGAGAAGTCACACACATTCACGTCCTGGCTGGACAGTCCTTCCCATTTCCTACCTCACCCTCCCCACCTTGAGTACCAATCATAATGCCACGAGATTCCAGGATAAATGGTGAACTTTTTCTTTTTTTGCCAGTCCTGGCTTGAACTCAGGGCCTGAGCACTGTCCTTGGGCTTTTCTCAAACCTAGAGTTCTACCACTTGAGTCACAGCACCATTTCTGGCTTTTTTCTATGTATGTGGTACCGAGGAATCAAACCCAGGTCTTCATGCTACCACTAGGCCAAACTCCCAGCCCCTCTGGTGAGCATCTCTTCCCCCAATTCCTTCTGATTCCTTCCCCTCTTCTCTCCTGGACATATTCTTTCTCATATTCCCACCAAATATGTCCTATTCACCATTCCCATACTTTCATTTACACTGCATTCCCCTACTCTGTCCACTACTTGGGCCTCAAGAGCACTGCCTCCCTCCCTCCATTTACCTGCTAGCACCACAGGTGCAATAAAAAAAAATCCTCCAAATGTATTCAGATACGTGGTTCTATTGCACACAAAGACCTCAAGGCTGAAAATCGGCTTTTCAAGGCTAGCTCTTTGGAAACTTCAGTAAAGTTGTGTAATTTTGCTAAAATTGACCAAGGTGATTTGATGACACCCCAGGTACTGGAAGCACACAGAAGGCACCAGAAGGAGAAACCTAGAATCATACCTACTTCGCCAACACCCTACACTTACAACAAAAGCGCAGTGACTCGTGGTCCCTAGGGGTGATTATGTGATGTCATGTGGATACCCTCCTTTTTATTCCAAACAACACAGCCGGTCCATCCCAAAGGATATGTGGGAAAAGATCATGACAGGCAGGTTTGAATTCCCAGAAAAAAAGAGTGGAGCCAGATCTCAGAGATGGAGGAAGATGTGAGAAAGCACCTGAAGTTAAAACCAGAGCCAAGACTCGCCATAGAGAGAGTTTTGGACCACTCCTGGCTCAACTCAACTGAAGCCCTAGACATGTGCTCTGCCCTTTGCTCAACTGCTGACGATAAAGCAGTGGTCATCAGAATACAGCAGGTTCATGCAGAGCAGCTGGCCAACATGAGAACCCAGGATATGAAAGTCAGCCTCAAACCACCGCATTAGGTGAACAATTCTATTCAAAAGAAGAGGAAGTTAATAGGCAACAAGCCAAAGGATTGTGCTTATAACCTGGACCATGAGAATGGAGCTGAGGGTTCAAATGTTGCCTTGGAAAAGCTTCGAGATGTGATTGTTCCCCCAGGATGATAAAGGAGAGAATGAAAATGAGAAGCTGGATGAAGTAGTAATGTAGGAGGCCTGGCGGTAAGACGGGAAATGCCAACTCCTAGCGGAATGGTCATGGATTTGCAAAGTAGATCCACTCAAACTGGCAGAAACTGTGAAGTAAGGGAGAGAAGAACAAACCACTTGCCATGAACTCCAATAATAACAGCTTCAAACTTTAAGAATCTTTAAAAAGCATTCATTAATATATAAAGTCATTATTCTGTAAGTTAATATATCGTAATTTCATTCACCCCTCCCCCACAAAAAAAGAAAATGTGTGGTTCTCTCTACATTGCTAAAATCATTGCATCAAAAACTTAAAAGTCTTCCCTGGAGAAGGGAGAAGCTTCCTCAAATATGTCCCATTGGTCAACCTACCATCAAATGAGTTGAAGATCAAGCTACACTTGGTCAAAAGGAGAAGCTAGAGTCTGCAGCCAAATCAGCTCATCAAACTTAGTGAAGTGAATGCTGAGAAACAGCTGCAGTAAGAAATACTACCTTACCACCTTCGCCCAATCATCCTACCACGACACCAAGTGAAGGCCATAAAAGAAAATATGGGAAAAAAATACCAACCAAATGAAATATGTCTTTCTTACAATGTAGAAAGTAAAACACAAATGGAAATGGAGGGAAGGGAAAAAGGAAGTACTTAAAGTATAAGAAAGTTTATACAGGGCTGGGAATATGGCTTCCTGGTAGAGGGCTTGCCTAGCATGCATGAAGCCCTGGGTTCGATTCCTCAGTACCACATAAACAGCAAAAAACTGGAAGTGACTCTATGGCTCAAGTGGTAGAGTGCTAGCCTTGAGCAAAAAGAAGCTCAGAGATAGTGCCTAGGCCCCAAATTCAAGCCTTAGGATTGACCAAAACAGTGTATACAACGTAAAAATCCTATAACAAGAGATTCAAATATTTTTTTATACCATAAAATCCTCTAAAGAAAGAACTCTGTTTTGGCATCCTTACCTAATTCCTTAGTTACCTTTTTCAAACTCTCCGAGCATGGAGCAACTGATAAAGGTAACTGAAGGGTAACTGAAAATCCCACCTGGATGGACTCTTTCCCCTCCCCCAATATTTTTTTTATTGTCAGGTAATGTATAAAGGGGTTACAGTTACATTCACCAAATAGTAGGTGCATTACTTCTCACACATTGATACCCTTCTCATGGTTTTTGTTCCCCACCCACTCCCAATCATCTTGTTCCCCGCCCCCCTTCCCTTTCCAATTTCAAATAAACATATATACAATATACCAGGTAACAAAGTCAGATACAGTAACAATATGAGATTAACCAAAGGGCAACAAAAGAGAAGAGAAATAACACAGTACAATAAGAACAACAATCACACAAGATAAAGCTATTGTAGATGGTCTCTTTATTAGTGAAATTTCAAGCCAAGTGCCAAAAGCTCATGCTTGTAATCCTGGCTACTCAGCAGGATTAGATCAGAGAAGTATGATTCACAGCCAGCCTGGGCAGAAAAGTGTACAAGACTACCTCACCAAAATAACCAGCAAAAACAAACTCCAAAACAACCAGCCAAAAGCTGGTACCAGCACTGGTGAGGTATGGCTCACATGGTAGCTGAAAGAGCAAATGCAAGTTCATAGCAGCATATTCCCTCCAAGAAAACAAAAAGAAAAAGAAAATAAAATCCCTTCCAGAATCAAGGGGAAAGCCTGTTCATATAAGCAGCACTAATTCTATTCCTGTCTCAAAGCCCTCACCACCCTTAAAATGATCTGAGTTATGTCTATACTGCAACCTTATATGGGAGCACCTAGTTCACTGCCACAGTACCCAGCCCCTACCTACAACACTATAAAGTTCTCCAAAGTATCCCTGGTCCCTAACAGGCAGAGCTCCCACACACACTCATCTGTTCCAGAGACAGTTCAAACAACAAAATCCCCAAATAATGTCAAAAATCTCATTTAATATCCAGGTACTCTTATTTGTGCAATAGGCTAACTTCTTCCCTACTCATTAAACTAATCCTGCTAGACTTCTGTGGCATGCTAGAGACCACTATTTATATAAATTGTTTTTCTGGTAGTCTATTAAAGTTAAAGCTCTTCCAACTTAATCAGGATTGTTAACAGTCACCAAAAAATTTAACCCTTCTCTACCCCATGAAATCTTTTATTCAAAACATAAAGAAGCAGAGCCATCGAAATCAATAAAAGCCTATTGGCACTGAGGGTGGACTCAATGGAAAGGCACATGCAACATATAAACAATGCTTTAGGTTCAATCCCTCACACTGTAAAACACAAATGAATAAGGGTTGGTGCTGGTATCTCATGTCTGCCATCGAAGTTACTCAGGAGATGAGATTCCAAGGATGGCAATTGGGAAGTGGCGCTGTGGCTCAAGGGGTAGGGCTGTAGCCTTGAGCTGAAAAGCTCAGGGACAGTGCCCAGGCCCAGAGGTCAAGCCTCACAACCAACAACAATAAAAAAAAAAAAAGTCCATATCCACAGATGGCAACTAGAAGCCAGCTGAGGCAGAAAAGTCCGTGAGACTTCATTTCCAACCAACAAAAAGACAAGCTGATGGCATAGCTCAAAGTGGAAGAACACCAGACAAGTAGGCATGAGGCCCTGAGTTAAAATCTAGTATTAATGAATCAATCAATAGGTGTGTGTGCATGCATGCATGTATGCATGGATGTGTGCACATGGTGTGTACTTTTTTTTAAAAAAAGGAAGTAGGCTAAGCTGGCCATGGTAGTGCATACCAGTAATCAATGAGGAGGATGAGGCAGTGGTGCTGAGGAAGTGGTGCTGAGGCTCAAGTGGTAGAGCTCTAGCCTTGAGAAACTCCAAGAACAGTGCTCAGGCCCTGAGCTCAAGACTAGGACTGGCAAAAAAAAAAAGTAACGAACTAACTAGTTACAATTAAAGACAGTGGTCCTGTTTTGTGGTTGCTATTCTCTACAAACCATATTTAAACAAATAAAAATATGGTGATAATAAAAATGACTTAACTAGAAAATATTTTAATGTTTTTGCTCTAAATCCAACCGCAATAACCCATAAAAGTGTTTTTTTTCAATGACAACTAACATATAATAACAAATATTTTTGCTGGGAAATGTTGGATGGGCAATTTAAAGAGAAAGAATTAAGTATAGACAACAGAATGTAAATACTGCTGGGTAACTAGAACCTACGAGCAAAATGTCACGTGGCTCCACAGCAGGTGGGAATAGAATGGACTTAATTGCATTCCTCATGGTATCTACCCATGACCACTTTTCTGATGACCTACCTTTGGTAGGTAGCAGGGGGATTACATGCCTTCCACATGCCCCACCCCAGATGCTCCCAGAACCCACTTTTACTATTCTGCATGCCTCATATACCTCTCTCCACCACTACGACTTGTTGAGTTTATTGGGATCAGTCTTGCGATTAAGTGCCTTGTAAATAAATACAAAACATTTCACCAGTTCACTCAAATGTTTTACTGCCTGACCTCCAAGCAGGAGGTCACACATGCTGCTGTGGGAGGAATGTCACCAGCATTCTTTTCTATCCACCTGGACTAAATTGTTACTTACCCCAGGCTAGTGCCTCTTCAAAGGTGCTAAAATGCCTTCCTTGCTTTCCCAAACACAGAGGAAACTAAAACAGTTTCACAACTGGCTGCTAGATCCTTCCATTGTTTCCCAGAAGGAATTCAGGTCATCTGTTTCTCTAATACAAAATGAAATTTTCCTCTAGAAGGGACTTTTCAATATTATTATTGATATAGATATCTTTAAATATAGGAAGAGAGAGAGAGAGAGAGAGAAAGAGAAAGAGAGGCATCTGTTTCTTTATTACAAAGTAAGGTTTTTCTCTGGATATGATAACTTTTTCAATACTAGTATATATATTCTATAAATATGATATATATTATATATAAATAATAACTTTTTCAATATATATTGAAAAAGTTATTATATGTATATACTATTATTGAAAAAGTTATATATATTATATAATGTATATATATATATATTAAAATCCTCCAGTGAAAGATCACTTACACATGCATGTGTTAATTGCCCAAAGAAAAGGGCCTCTCACATGAAATGCATACATATATATATTTTCATAAAATGTACAGCCATACCTAAATGGCAGAAAGGGACACATCCACTTATTCCAGCCCAGAAACAGAAATGAGTTTCTGACATAACTATAACAATTAAAACTGCAGATCTTTGCCTTGAGAGAAAATGATGCACAGATACTAAACCAAGGATCATGTAAACAAACAGAAATGAGAAACAGCAAGAGGAATACATTAAGAAGATATGTTAAAGATAAGAAAATTAACAGGAAAATTATGGACATTACAGCTCCAGTATCATACACAAGTGGTCATCAAAAGCATATAAAATCATCCTTAGTCTGTAAGAAAATACAAACAAGAAACTTCTTAAGATTACTTTCTTCTTGGGGGGGAGGGAAACGGGTACCAAGACATGCGAAAGGGTATCAATGTATGTGAATTAATGCACCTTCTATCTGGCAAATATCATGTAACCCTTTTACTAATTACAATAAAAAAATAAAAATAAAAAAATAAAAAAAAAGATTACTTTCTTCTCTAAATAGGAAATTTCGTATCAGTAATATAACATCTTAAGAGATGAAACAGTTCCTCCAATAAATACTTAATCATCTCTACTCTAAAAATTCAAATTGTGTCAGCACTCAGAAAGTTTCAGATTTTAGACACTGAAATTTTATCATTAGGAATGCTGAACCACTAAAGTCTATGTAAATATCCTCAAATCTAAAAAAAAATAATTCAAAACTTGAAACACCTCTGATCCCAAGCATTTTGGTAAGAGATACTCAACGTGTACCTCTTTCCAAAACACAACTTGCAAATTAAGTGACCAACAAATAACTTTCATCAACTCCAATAAATTTCAATGTCTGGAAAAAGAGTGCAGAGAATCCAAGTTACCCTGGCCATGCTTTGTATCTGGAAACAAGCCAGCTAGCTGACTGGCCTAATTACATCTCGCTTCAACCAGCATTTAAAAAAAAAAATAGCTTACATTCCTTGAGTCTAAACCAAATGTTGGTAAATGAAGAAGGTTGCTCAGAAGCACATGTAGCTGTCTCCAGGCTATTTTAAGTACAGGATGAGAAAAGTGTAAAGGAAGGAGGGAAAACCAGAGGTGGATAATAAACGCTGCACTTGTAAACAGAAGACAATCAATTGGGAAAATGGGTGCTATGGTTTTTCTAATGATTCAGTGTGCACCTTACATTTGAGGCTTCATAAAATCGCCGGTGATATGAATTACACTGAAAATGCTGGCAAGATAGAGCTGAGAGAAAGGAAGGGCAAAGCAGAACACCACCATTTTGAATTCTCTTGAACACTGCAATAAAGATCAGGAGTTGATTATGGACCAAAATAATGATCCTACTCCGTGATGCACCTGAACTGGGGATATAGATGTACTCTTAATCCTTGGGCATCATTATCTTGCCAACATAAAGGATATTACAGGCCTGGTCCACAGAAGCAATTTCCCAGAACCTAACTTCCAATACAGTCTCTCATAGGAACACATCTGTCTCTCTCTCCTATTTTCCACTGTCCTTGTACATCCCCTATTGGAAATCCTCCCTAATCATGAATGAAACTACTTGGACTGGCTCCATGGATTTGACATCTAAAGCAGGGGGCAAGGAACAAGGAGCTGAAAGCATTTGCAAATGGGCTCAGGAAGGGAGAAGCTTGATCCAGCAGTATAGCTGAGAGAAGGAACTGCAGCCTCTACAAAGCCTCCAGCACTATCTGCTGTTGAGTCTAACTGGAGCCTCCGGCCTATATCATTGAACCTGGCAATCTATTTTTTGTAAACAAATAGTACTTTCAGAGATAGCTCGGTTTGATAGTATGCTACACAGAAGCAAAGAAAGCGTTGGCCAAAGAGCTGGGAACTGAAGTACCAATTTTAGCATTGTTCCACCAAAAATTTCTAATCTAAATGTTAAATGGATTGACAATTCTGCAACCACTCCTTTATAAAGTGGGCATAGACAAGACACAGCAGTACAAACCAAAGATCAAAAAAAAAAAACACCAAAAAAAAAGAGCAATTTTTACCATTGTACCAATTAAAATAAACTCACTTTGATGCCAGGAACTCCAATCTATAGTCCTAGCTACTCTGGAGGCTGATATCTGAAGGACCAAGCAGAAAAATTCACAGGATTTCATTCCAAAAGAACTCCCCAAAAAGCAGGAAAGAGATGTAGCTCAAGTGGTAAGCATCAGTGTAGCAAGCACAAAGTCCCTCAGTTCAAAACCCAGAGCCGTCAAAATGCATGTATATGTGTACATTCATATATACACACATGTACAAGTAAGCTCTCCCTAAAAGCAGCATGTGATGACCTGTACAAATGGTTCACTACTCTCCTGATCCCAAGAATCACGCACATCAAGTAATTCAATATTTGTGACCACTTTAAGAACATCCTACAGGCTACCCAGAACATCAAGGGGGCTTATATCCCAAAAGCCACCAAGTATTTGAAAAATGTCACTTTCAGAAGCTATGCAGCATTCTGGCAATACAATGATGGAGTTATTAGGTTTACACAGCCCATCAGTAGAGCTAGACATGGGGTGAGTAGCCCAAAAGGACTCCTATTTTTTGTGTGTGCACATGCTTAAGAATGCAGCAAGTAGGAACCAAGTACAAATGTCTCACAAATGAAATACCAGCTGCTCAGGTGGTAAATAGGAGAATGTCAGTTTGAGCCCATTTCAAAAATAAGTTAGATGGAATGCTGCATACCTATAATCCCAGTTACATAGAAAGTCTAGGTAAGAGAATTGCAGCTGAAAATAAGTCCTGAGCAAAACAAGGCTGGGAAGCCAGGCCATTGGTAGCTCACACCTAAAGCCATCCAGGGCAGTAAATGTCATGAGACAATTCTCTCCAATTAACTGCAAAAGAAGGCAGAAATCATATAGTATGAAGCTAATTGAAAGGACCTCTAGGATATTGAAACAAAAGCCATATAATGAATGATTGTTGTCCTTAATGTACTATGTTATCTCTCATCTCCTTTGCTGTCCCTTGGTTATCTCATATTGTTACAGTATCTCACTTTGTTATCTGATATATTGGCTATATTTGTATTTGGTTATTTGAAATTGGATAGGGAAGGGGGGTTGGGAGAGGATAATGGGGACCAAGACATGTGAAAGGGTATCAATGTATGTGAATTAATGCACCTTCTATCTGGCAAATATCATGTAACCCTTTTATTAATTACAATAAAAATATTTTTTAAAAAAAGAAGGCAGAAATGGAGCTGTGGCTCAAGTGGTAGAGCACTAACCTTGAACATGTGCATGTATACACACACACACACACTCAAACTCACACTCACATGCAAGCCCAGGAACTGACCCCATGGCCTGAGTTCAAGCCCCAAGACCAGTACTAAAAAAGGGTTAGATGCATGGCTCAGGTGGTATAACACCTTCCTAATCAAACTTGAGGCCTTGAGTTCAAACCCCAATGTCACCAAAGGGGGAAAGAAAGTATGGCTGAACGTCAGGGCTTAAGTTAGTTGAACATACTCGAATGACAAAGTGCCCAAAATGCACTGCTCATTGTCATATTAACCAATAGCTGAGCTTCCCTTTCCACATCATGATAATCTTGACTACAACAGAATAAAACATCCATAGACCAGAAGAGGCGATTGCACAAAATATTATATCCTAAAATACACTGAAGAAGCAAAATCTTATAGCAAAGGAGTAAGTTACACACAAACACACACTCCCATATGCAAAAATTCAAAATACAAATAGAGCTCCCAAAGTCTGAAATGTTCTGAAATCTAACATTTTTTGATCAGCAAGTTTGGCTTTTGAAGCACTCTGATTTTTAGATCTTCATATTAAGGATAATCAAGCAGGCAAAGTCCATACAAGTATTCAAAAACAAAAAAATGAAAATACAATTCTGAAATCAGAAACACTGCTGACAGTAGGCATGTCAGGTAAGGAAGAGCAATGTGTACAACAGAACTGAAGGACAGATAACAGGGGTGCTGCAAACCTCTCTCTTCAGAATTTCTTTCCCCAGCAACCCCTCACCTATCTGCCAAGACTTCCTGTGAGGAAGGAATTCAACCCCCTTGCAGTCTCTTTATCTATCACATTCAACTCTCTAGGCTAGAGATTTCTAGATTAGAATTTGAAACACCCCATGTCTCCATTATTTCCAAGTAAGTTGTGAAATTCTCAAAACAAATTAATGTAATATGTGTATCCTATAAAGAAATCTGTCACACAGGGAGTAAGGAAACAAAACCCTGGAGATGTTGCAATTCCCAAAGGGAATCAAATCTTAGCTCAGGAAAGGCCAAAGGGGCAGATTTGTGCCAGAGCACAACCCCACACTTTAAAGAGCTACACAACATCAGCAACATTCCACCAGAACCATTGTCCATTCAGTATCTGCAAAGATTAGGAAGTCTGC
Source organism: Megascapheus bottae (assembly GCF_031878675.1). NCBI lineage: Eukaryota > Metazoa > Chordata > Mammalia > Rodentia > Geomyidae > Megascapheus > Megascapheus bottae. Next base: position 3,221,973 of record NW_028327858.1, read on the forward strand.
TGCAATGACTAGCCATGTTTTGCTGCAATGGGTAACCACATTTTGCAGAGTAGGGTAGACTTATGACAAAACAAGTTTTTTTCACAATACTAAAGCTAAATTCCACTCCTTTCACTCAGGAGGCTGAGGGTAAGAGGATCACAGTTAAAAACTCAACCCCAGTTACCACAGCAAAGATATGGAACCAATCCAGATGCCCCTCAGTAGATGATTGAATCAAGAATATGTGGTACTTAAACACAATGGAATTCTATACTGCCATCAGAAAGAATGACATCGCCCCATTTGTAAGGAAACGGAAAAACCATATTAAGTGAAGTAAGCTAGACCCAAAGGAACATAGGCTCACTAGTTTCCCTCATTTGTAATAATTAGTACACATTTAGGACTCTCCTAGCAGAGGATTACAATAGCTCAAAACCTAGATACATAGGTCATATAGGATGAGACTAAATGATAGGATCTCCAGGATATGGAAACAAAAGCTTTATCTTGGGTAATTGTTGTTCTTAATGTACTATGTTATGTCTCTTCTCTTTGCTGCTCTTTGGTTAATCTCATATTATTACTGTATCTGACTTTGTTACCTGGTATAATGTATATATATTTATTTGATTATTTGAAATAGGAAAAGGAAGGGGGAAAACAAAATGACTGGGAGGTGGTAGGGGGAAATGGAAACAAAAGCATGAAAAGGGGTCTCAATATGTGAGAAGTAACGCACCTACTATCTGGCAAATGTAGCTGTAACCCCACTATACATTACAATTAAAAAAAAAAACTCAACTCCAGGTAGGAAAGTTATAGGGACTCTTATCTCCAATCCACCAACCGAAAGCTATTAGTGGCTCAAGTGGTAGAGCATAATAAGACTTAAGCAGGAAAAGCTAAGGGACAGGGCCCAGTCCGTGAGTTCAACCCCCAGTACACACATGTACGTACATATGTACATACACAAATACACACACACACACACACACACACACACACACCAGAAACTCTGAAATTATCTATGCAAATTCATTTAAATGAATGCAGAAACAATCGCACTGCACACAAGATTATTCTGATTTTCAAAGCTTGAATTTACTATTTAAACTTGCTACTTGAGCCTTCTCCCCTATGCCCCTGCTGCCCTGAGGCAAAAATATAACTGAAAACTAGCAGTTTCTTCTCAGAAGAATACAACATAGGGATTTCTTCATTCTTTACTCTGACCACAAATTCAACAGCAGAGTTAAGACCAAGAGTTTTCTAAAACAGGTCTGTTTTTACAGAAACAGACCTGAGAACCCAAGGAATCATATTTGAACAGAACATTGCCACTTCAAAGACAAGGAAACTGAGTTCTGGGTAGCTCACCTAAAACAAAATGGCTCATTAGTGGCAAAGGAGGACTGGGATTCTGCAGTTTCATAGGAGGCCACTTTCACCAGACCATAGGCAATGGCGTTATCCATGTGCAAGAGTGGTTTCATCTTACAGTGCCTAAGGCATTGTGCAGCAAGCTAGAGAGGCTTCTAATGATGCCTTAGTAAACATTTAATGGATATCGAACTGATTAAAATTAAGTTGGAGAGAGACAGAGAAAATGATGATTCAAAACACAATTTTAAAAGTCACTAGTTAATTTTCTGAAGGCCTCAAAATTCATGGAAAAATATCATGTGAAGCCAGGCACGGTGGCTCATGTGTCTGTAATACTAGTTACTCAGGAGGCTGAAATGTGAGGAGCAAGGTTCGAAGCCAGCCCAGGCACTAAAGACTGTGAGACTCTTATCTCCAATTAACCACTAAAAAACTGGAAGTGGTGCTGTGGTTCACAGGGTAGAGTGGTAGCCCTGAGGTGAAGAGCTCAGGAACAACACCCAGGCCCAGGAGTAGGGCGGTGGCCTTGAGCTGAAGAGATCAGAGACAGTGCCCAGGCCCAGAGTTTCAAACCCCATGGCTGACAATATATATATATATATATATATATATATATATATATATATATAATTTGAATTTCTTCAATTATCAGTAAATACATATTATAAGGAGACTGCCTTAAGCATTCATTAAGTCCTCAGACAACTAGCAGTTTTTAGTTGAAGTTGGAGCTACATGCAAGAAATGACAGGAGACAGAAAACAGCAAAGGAGCAGAAGGGCAGAGTTGAGGAAATGAAGTCGGAAGAGGTGAAAAGAACAGGTGCTGCACACAAGGCAGGGTGACCAAGTAGCCCACACACTCACTGGCCAAGGGAGAACTCCAGCCAACATTTACAAGAAAGCCAAGTGTTCTAGGACATCTATACCCCTTTACCTACAGCTAGGGTTTCTGTCAGGCATTGTAGTCACTAAGTAACCAGCAAAAGACAGGGCTGGAGGCATGGCACGAGTGCTAGAGTGCCAGCCCTGAGAAAGATAACTGAGTACAATGGTGAGGCCTCAGTATTGGCCCCAAAATAAAAAAGAATTCGACTGAGAAACCTAATGGTCAATAGCACTTTCAACCCAGGACTAGAGTCTTGGACAAATCAATTTTATCTTCAAAACCTCAGAATAAAAGGAGTTTCACCACTCTATCATAATGAAAGAAGGAAGATTATCCCTAAAAACTAACTACATGTTTAGCTCTATGTTCTTAACACTCCTTTCATTAACTCAAATTTTCTACTGTAATAACAGCATTTCCTCACAGGAGATAGAATGACGATTCAGAACAGTCATGTAGCTAAAAATGGACAGGATTCACAGTAGTCCAGAAGTAAACATGGAGTAACACACCGCCAAACAAGATCCCACAGGAGATTTTAAACAGAGGGAAGGAGAGACATTCAGTTAGGCAGAGCTTAGTCTATGGGCTAAATGCAGTCTGGTGCATTTTAAATGTTTGCCCTTTTTTCTCATTTTATCAGAAACGGGGGGGGGGGGGGGGGATTAGGGAGAGAGATTCTGTGGCCCAACCCTGAAATCCTAGCTAGTTGAAAGCAGAGATGAGGATCACAGTTCTAGGACCATAGAAAAGGTGTGTTAACATAAATTCTCCCAATGATTCTAATGACCCTACCTTAGAAAATATCCAATGGGGGGGAAAAAAGTGGTAGGACAGCTGCCTAACAAGTGTAAAACCCTGAGTTCAAAACCCATCACACACAAACACACATACACACACACATACAAAAAGGTAAGTAGGGGCCAGGAGTTGAGCCTAGTGGTAGAGTGCTTGCCTAGCATGCACAAAGACCTGGGTTCGATTCTTCGGTACCACATACATAGAAAAAAGCCAGAAATGGTGCTGTGGCTCAAGCGGCAGAGCTCTAGCCGTGAGAAAGCCCAAGGACAGTGTCCATGCCCGGAGTTCAAGGTCCAGGACTGGCAATAAATAAACTAACAAACAAACAAACAAAATATTAAAAAGGGTATATAAATCAAGAATATTTTTAAAAATCTATGACGTACACAAGAGATGGACAATAAAGACATTAGAACCATTAACACTGAAAAGTGCTTTTCCCCAAAGTTTAATTAATCAAAATCTAATGGCTAGCTACTACAAACACCAATCATACAATGAAAGAGTCTAACTTCAAGTCATTTATTAATGACAAATAATTAATATTCATATTAATCTGTAACATAGTGGCTAAATGAGAACCTCATAAATGATAACACATGGCAGCAGATAATCCTTGGAAAAGAAGGCTTTGGCATTAAGAACATAAAAATGTGTATGTCATTTTCTTTATATTATATTAACCTTTCTGGGAATTCTCCCACAAGAATAATTTGAAAGAAGACATTAATACACAAAAGTGCTAAGGATATTTTATGTATAGTAGCTTAAAAAAAACTAAAAATAACCCAAAGAGTCAATAAATAGAACTTACTAAATATATATTAACTCGATAAACAATGCATCCAGGAACATTCCAAATATATTAACAATAGGTAGAAACAAGAAAATGTGTGACTAGAAAGATTGCTGAGCTCAGTGATAAAGTATATGCTAGGCACAAGCAAGGCTCTGGCTTCCTTGTGGCACACTGATACATACACAGACATACTCACACACACACAGTATGTTTAAAATAAATTTTAAAAATCAAGAGGGGGAGGTCAATGAAAAGTATGCTCTAACTATATTATTTTATATAGGCCTTTTATGTAGATGGCATTTTTTCATGTATTTTTATTGTAATTAACGGAAGGGTTACATTATATTCATCAGATAGAAGGTACATTACTTCACAAATATTGATACTCTTTCTCATGTCATGGTCCCCATTTCCCTCCCCTCCCCCCGCTCATCTTGATTTCTCCCCTTAACTATCCTATTTCAAATAACTAATTAAGCATATATAAAATATATCAGATAACAAGGTGAAATATTGTAACAATATGAGATAACCAAGGAACAGCAAAAGAGATGAGAGATAACATAGTACATTAAGGACAACAATCACTCATTATATGGCTTTTGTTTCTATATCCTGGAGGTCCTTACATTTAGTGTCATACTATATGGCCTTATGTTGTAGATGGCATATATACAGGTAGGTAGTTAACAGAAAGTTTAGAAAGAACAACAAAGTTGAATAATGTAAATATTGATACGGACATTCTTGAGAATATCCTTGAGATACTGAAGGTTGATGTTGCATAAAATTAAAAAGGGGGGGGGCTCTGTAGTGACATCAACAGCCTAGAAGTCAAGAAGATAAGTCCTAATCCTTAGGACATGGATTCTTGAGCAAAAGTTAGTATTTGTGAGGCAAAAATGCTCAAAATGGCAGTGTTAGAACACAATGAAATCAGCCCCACATACAACTAACAAAATCCACTGTGTCTTTACTTTAACTGAGCACACCAGTAAAAACAGAGCGTGTTACATGTTCTGTCCTTGAAAACCTATAGCAAGACAACACAGAACTAAACACAGTTCTGACTGCTGTCCTCCCTATAAACCACTACCAACAACTCATGGAAATCAAGCCTGTAGTAATTCCTCAGTGACAGCCAGCGGCTCACATGGAACCACAAAAAAATCACCTCACATTTTAAAACTGATTTGTTGCACCGAAACATTCAATGCCAGAGATGGATAAGCCTACTACCTAAGAAAGACAGTCAGGTGATGACCAGTATGTTAAAATAGTCAGGTAGCTGAGTGCTGGTACTTCATGCTTATCATCCTAGCTACTCAGCAGACGGAGATCTGCCAGCCCAGGCAGGAAAGTCTGTGAGACTTACCTCCCACTAACTACCAGAAAACCAGAAGTAGTATGATGGCTCAGAGTAGGTGGTGGAGTGCTAGCCTTGAGTGGAAGAGTTCAGGGACAGAGCTCAGACCCTGAGTTCAAAGCCCATGACTTACAAAAAAAAAAAAAAAAAAAAAAAGGTCACAGGCCTCCTTAAGTCAACACCTACATGTTTTAGAAGTGCGATCGGGAATCCATTTAAGCCCTGTTCAAACTGAACTTAAGGCCTTCCATTTGCTAAGATGTGTCTTCACCTTGTCTCTCTCCCTCTCTTCCTTTTGGCTAGTTACAGATAGTCTCAGGTATTCTTCTCTCAGCTCTGCCCTTGAACCTCAGTCCTTCCACTATTAGCCTCTCAAGTAGGTAGGATTACAAGCATAAGCCCTTAGGACACGACTTCAGTTCACTCAACACTCCTGACAATTGTTGAGCCCCACCTATGCAATACACAGGTCAGTTCACCTGCTCACGTCCCACTGGCCACGTATACCCCATGTTCAAGCCCCAACTCACTAATTAAGTCAGATTTCTAGGCAAGTAACAGGGAAATGAAAAGGCTATGCTAGTAGGGAGGAGCAAAGTTAAAATCAGTATTTCCATTTTTATTACATCATCATTAACTTATTCTCTTTATTTGTCTTGATGTTTGGATTATTCCTAATTTAAACCATTTGTAGATAACACCGCCATATGTATATATGTAGAAGATACCATAAACCTCATTGTACCAGATATATTCATTTCACTTGGAGAGCATTTCCTCAGCATATAGTTTGCATGGCAGGCTCTGTGGGTCAGAGGACAAGACTGCTTGGAGATCTTGTTACACATGGCAAAACTGCACTCCAGAAGGACTATCGGTTTATGGTGCCATCATTAATATTTAAGAGAGCTTTCTTCACACTCTCCTAGTGCTGGCTTTCGCAATTTTCTTTTTGCTATTTTTATAAGTGCATGTAGTGTTGCAACTACTAGTGTGGTATTTTAAAACCAATATAAAATAGTCATTTCGTCTTGTCTTTGTTTCCTTTGCCCTGTATTTTTCTTAGTAATTTATATTAAATACTGTTATTCTTAGATTATAATAAAGAGCCCAAGGCTGCTTCAGAGGTGGCATTTTAAAACCAATATAAAATAGCCATTTCATCTCGTCTTTGTTTCCTTTGCCCCGTATTTTTCTCAGTAATTTATAGTAAATATTGTTATTCTTAGATTAAAATAAAGAGCCCAAAGCTGCTTCAGAGATTGACCAAAGTGTATATAACTTATAGGTATAGGCAGAAGGCTAGATCACACTGGATCAGCTTATCCAAATGTGCCAAATGTAAAGCTTGGGACAGCCAGGCACTGGTGACTCTCACACCTGTAATCCTAGCCACTCAGAAGGGTGAGATCAAAGCCAGCATGGGCTAGAAAGTCCATAAGACTATTGTTTACAATTAATCACCAGAAAACCAGAAGTGGAGCTGTGACTCAATGAAGGTATAGCACTAACCTTGAAAAGAGTTCAAGGACAGTGTCCAGGCCCTGAGTTCAAGCTCCAAGACTGATAAAAAACCTTTGAATGGGAGAGGGTGGGGGAGGAAAATGGGGAACAATCATGAGAAGAGCTATATCAATGTGTGAGAAGTAACCCACCTAATATCTGGTGAATGTAACTGTAACCCCTGTATACATTACAATAAAGAATTTTTTAAAAAAAATAAATAGAACAAAAAAAAACCTTTGGATAGTCAGAACTTCAGCATGCCTTGGTTTATTTTTCTCTAGTGCAATACAAAACTGTCCTGTGACCGCTGCCATGTGTTTATGCATGTGCATGTGCTCACTCTTACTCTCATGCTTCAGGAGGTTGTATTTGCTGTCTGATAAGAGATACTGTAACATTTATCTGTATCAAATCATTGCAATGATCCTTATGGAAGGAACTGTGACAAACCAACTCAAATTTCTGTTGCATACTTTTAAAGTCTGAAGAGATTTTTTTTTTTACTGTGCTCTTCAGTCGCACTGGGTGGCTTTAATTCTATGGTTTCCAGACTGGTTTGTTCCTCTATGGTTTATGTAGCAGAAAATACCACACTGAAATATAAGAAGGAGTCTTATTACAGCGTTCTCCCCCAAACTGCAAATGAAACCTTTTATTACCAACTGTATCCTCTCAGTTGGTTCACTCTACAAGTGTCATAGTGCCCAATGCCACATTATCTTTGGCTTCTGCTTAAAAACACTAGTAGCTAAACATACGTATAAACATCATTGGTTATATTGCCTCCTGAAAGGTGCTGAGACTTCACAGCAGGAGCAAGCAAAAGTCCATGGGCAGTGCATTAGCAGAACAGCACTTATTCGTGTGTGTGTGTGTGTGTGTGTGTGTGTGTGTGTGTGTGTGTGTGTAAGTGGAGACTGTGCTTGAGGAATGGTAGTTGGGTCTTGCAAACTACCACTGGAGTGCAAATGCCTCTCACCTCATTTAACAAAGGAATGTCAAAAATCTTCAGAAGCAGGATTCTATTCTCTGTGTCTTAGGACAGGAGCTGCTGGCAAAGCTCTAGTAAGAAATATTGCAGCACAATGAGAAGCAAGTGCAAGGGGCAAGGAGTTAGAGATTGCACCAACTTGAGATCCAGACATAAGTTTATTTCAACAGAAGAAATTATTACAGGCTGAAGAATTTTAAAATGTGACTACTGGGTATGAAAAGTTTGCCTATTAGAACGTGGATCACTGTTGAAAAACTACAAATTTGTAGTTTTCCCATGAGACTCTTGGTTTTTTTGTTCCTGGATGTGTTTTTCAGTTTTAGTACATGTTGTATAAGTATGTGTGGGTTTGTTCATGAAAATTTCTTCAAAAGTTTATAAAGTCTTAGTTTTAGGCTAATCTGGGTACTGAGGCTCAGAATAAATGAGAATGAACATGCTTTATGTCCATATAGAAGAAACAAAGTAATTATAGGACAAAAGCCCAGTTGCCAGCCCAGGCAGTAAAGTCTAAAAGACTCTTATCTTCAATTAACAACAACAACAAAAGCCAGAAGTGGAGCTGTGGCAAAAAAGCACTAAGAGGCAGCATCCAAGCCCTTAGTTCAATCCCTAGTACCATCATTCCATACACACACCAAAAAAGGAAAGGGGGGGTTAAACATCAGTGCTGTAAATAGTTAATATTTATATTGAACTGGTATAGATCTGAATTTATAAAAAGGCTACTACTGAACTAATAGGTTCTTATGCATATCATAACTGTTTGAGGGGAGGAGAGTCTAAGGGGGTTTATGGTCATGAGGCTTGGACTCAGGGCCTGGGCATATCCCTGAGCCTCTTTGTGCTCAAGGCTAGTGTTCTACCACTTAACCCACAGCACCACTTCTAGCTTTTAACTGGTTATTTGGAGATAAACATCTCATGGACTGACTTTGAGCATGATCCTCAGGTCTCAGCCTCCTGTTTAGCTAGGAATACAGATATGAGCCACTCAGTTTGTATGTTGTGAGCTGTTAAAAGTTTTGTCAATGAAAGGTGTGTATGTCTTTGTAATGGTCTCCACTTTATTCTTTGAGAAGTGTATATGAGATTTGTGGTTCTCTTCTATGGCATCAAGGCTATGTTGCCAAAATGTATGAATGTCCAGTCCCTAAGGCTTTCTCTTTTTTCTTGCTTTCTTAGCTATATATTATTATTCTAATTTAAAGTCAACTTGTATATTTCTGATTTCATTTTCTTACTGTTACTGTTGTGGTTTTGTTTGCTTGTCAGAGCCTGGTTGCTGTCCTTTAGCTCTTTTGCTCAAGACCAGTGCTCTACCACTTGAGTCACTTGCAAGTTTTTGCTGGTTAACTGGAAATAAGAATCTCATGGACTTTCCTGGCTTGGCTGGCTTAAAAACTCAATCCTCAGGTCTCAGTCTCCTAAATAGCAAGGATTACAGGCATGAACTTCTAGTACTCAGCTTTTGTTGGAGTTTTATTTCATTTCATAGCATTTCCCCTTAGGTAACACATCATCACATAACATTCCATCTCAGATCCCCTTTGACCAGCAGAATTTATATGATCTTTTAAAAAAATGTACGGCCTTAAAAAGCAGAACCTATCCAGAATGTCAGCAGCACATTCTACTGATTTAAACATGGGGATTCTCAAAGCAGGTCTATGCTCCAAAAGATCAATTAGATAGTCACTTAAGCCTTGAAAGATGTGTGCCCTTGTCGTGTGAAGCTGAGTTGATGAAGGGACAAGTGAAGAAGACCAATCCTCGCAGAGCCCCACTTTGTGCTGGGAGAAGGGAATACCAGTAGCCTCCTAAGGCCTTTCACAAAACTTAATCATCACTGACCTGGGCCATCACCACTGACCTGGTTACAGAGGAAGGGCATCCTTCAAAAGCTAATGCAGGGGCTGGGAGTTTGGCCTAGTGGTAGAGTGTTTGCCTAGCATACCGGGTTCGATTCCTCAGTACCACATGCATAGAAAAAAAAAAGCTAGAAGTGGTGCTGAGGCTCAAGTGGTAGAGCGCTAGCTCTAAGCTCAGGCCCTAAGCTCAAGCCCAGTACTGGCAAAAAAAAATAAAACATAAATAAAATAAAATTTTTTTAAAACAAGCTAATGCAGCATAACCCTCCATCATGACATTTATTACAGTTCTGCACAGGGACACATCTACTTACCCAAACCCTGCAGTCTGTACTCCAAATGGATATGTCACTTCTCGACCCTAGAGCAAGGACCTCTGACAGCAAAAGCCACTCTTACAACAAATGATACCTTTTTCAAGCCAGGGTCTACCTCCAAATATAGACTCATGATGTAGGGGGGATAGAATGGCTATTCAGGAAAAAAAATTAACTCATTACCATAATGAAGAATGGTGGTTGCTCACCCTTGTAATCCCAGCTACTCAGGACGCAGAGATCTGAAGGAGTACAGTTTAGGTCTAGCCAGGGCCAAGAGTCAAGAGCTCCCCCACCTCATCTCACTCCATATGAGTTAAGGATATATTCATACTTGTCATCCCAGCTCCATGAGAAGCATAAATAGGAAGATCTCTGCCCAAGTGCCCTTCTGCTTGCAAAAATGTGTGCTGCTATCCCAAAAAGCAAAAAGGACTGCAAGTGTAACTCAAATGATAAAGCACCTATCTCACAAGTTGTGAGACCCTGAGTTCAAGTTCTAGTACCAAAATTTCTAAAACAGATCCTGGGTTTACAGTAGGAATTTCATGTACAGATACACTGACATTAGAATCAAAACATATAGCAGCAAGCACTGAGTCCAAAAAGTATTTCTCTTCAATATCCTTGTGAAGATTTTTTTTGACAAATTATTTAAGTATTACTGCATTATAAACATTTATCATATATCTACTACCCATCAATTGCTTAAACACTGAACGTCTCCTGGGCATCAGGTACCAAGATCCCAAGGACAAATAAAATACAAGACATGTCCTCTCTAAGAGTTCACAACTTTGAAGAGAGAGAACAAACAATTTTAATGATTATTATATGCTACAAAATATACCATGGTAAAGGGTGTATAATGGGCCAAAGAACAGTAAAGGTGACAATTCTTACTAAGAATGAAAAAGAGAATGGCAGGTAAAACATCTAAAAAGACATTAAAATCTCCAGGCAATGGTGGCTCATGTTTATAATCCTAGCTACTAAGGAAGCTAAGATCTAGAGGATTGTGGTTCTAAGATAGTCTGGGCAAAAAAAGCCCATAAGAATCTATCACCAAAATAACCAGCAAAAAGCTGCATCAGAAACATGACTTCAGTGGAAGTGCCATAGCCAAGAAAGTAAACCATTTCAATATTATAAAATTTAAAAAAGAAAAACACTTGACATTAAAGAATGAATGGAAGGCCATAAATGCGACCAGACCTGAAAAGGAATTCAAGAAGGAAGTAACAATAATATCCTAGTCAGAGCAATAAGGTTTCAGCCTTGGTAACTGTTTGGGGGAGGGTGACCTGGAGCCAAGAGAGGCTTCAGGGAAAAGGCCAGCCAGCCAGAGCTGGGCAGTGGGGTGTGATCCAGAGCTATATAGAAGCCAAGACAGGAAAGTTCATAAGACTCCTATATCCAACTAATCACCAAAAAGACAGAAGTAGAGTTTTGGTTCAAATGGTAAAGCACCAGCCTTGAGCAAAAAATGCTAAGAAACTGTGCCAACTCAAGCCCCAGTATAAGCATAAGAAGAAAAATAAATAAATAAAAAGCACTATGTAGAGTCTGAAACACTCTGCTAGCAAGTATGCACTTAACCACTAGCCACTTTAAAATTACACAGTTTTGGGGCCGGGAGTTTGGCTTAGTGTAGAGTGCTTGCCTAGCAAGCACAAAGACCCAGGTTTGATTCCTCGGTACCATATACATAGAAAAAAGTTAGAAAGAAAGACTTAGGAAAAAATCATATTAAGTGAAGTAAGCCAGACTCAAAGGAACATAGGCTCAAAGGTTTCCTTCGTTTGTCATAATCAGTAGAAACCTTGGGCTCTCTTAGCAGAGATTTACAATAGAATAAAACCTAGATACATAAGGCCATACAGTATAACGCTAAATGAAAGGACCTCCGGATAAAGAAACAAAAGCCATATGAGTGATTCTTGTCCTTAATGTACTATGTTATCTCTCATCTCTTTTGCTGCCCCTTGGTTATCTCATATTGTTACAGTATTTCACCTTGTTATCTGATATATTGTACATATGTGTTTTGGGTTATTTTAAATACAATAGGGAAGGGGGAAAAACAGGATGAGGGGCGGGAATGGGGGGATGGAAATTGGGACCAAGACATGAGAAAGGGTATATCAATGTTTGTGAAGTAATGTACCTTCTATCTGGTGAATATAATGTAACCCTTCTATTAATTACAATAAAAAATATATGGAATAAAGAAAAAAGAAAAAAGCTGGAAATGGTGCTGTGGCTCAAGTGGTAGAGCTCTAGCCTTAAGAAAACCCAAGGATAGTGCTCAGGCCCTGAGCCCAAGCCCAGGACTGGCAAAAATAAATGAATAAATAAAAATTAAACAGTTTAGATTAAAGGTAAAATGTAATAAATATGTAACCTCCTACACTCAATTTAGGAAACAAAACAATGTAATACCACATTTCTGTTCTCACCTCCAGTACTAACTATCCTTACAGCTTCATTTAATACTCATCCTTCTGGCATTCTCTTAAATCTTTAGTGTAAATATATAATAGATTAAGTATTACATAATATATAGCATATATTATATGTCAAATGTATATAGTATGTTATTATGGTATGTGGTAATGTACATTGTATAATATAAATACATACTTTAATATAAATATATATTTATAATGTTTTTATATAGCCAAAAACAACATAAAATGGGCCAGAAATATCCTAAGCAGGGGAGTGAAAATATCAAGTCTGTCTCAGAAGGAATCTTGAGTGTAGGTCAGGGACTGGGCTAGCAGAAGGACCTTAGAGCAGGCAGCCTAGACCACAAGCTACTGTGACAGTGACCTTCCCCAGAAGGACTGTCTAACCAAGAGGCCAAGGCCAGCAAAAGAGACCAACAGCAGAAGAGAAGTCATAATATAGAAGAATGAGACAGGTCACATTTCTCAGGCAGCTGGCAGCCTCATGAGAGGGAGGAAGTAGGAGAACACAAAGTACAAGGACACAAAGTAAATGGCCAGAGCAAAATGGCAAGAGGAACTGACCCCGAGGGAGACATGGAGAGGAGCATTAAAGTACCTGAGCAAGGGGCCAGGAGCGTAGTCTAGTGGTAAGAGTGCTTGGCTGGCATGCACGAAGCCCTAGGTGTGATTCCTTAGCATCATATACTAAGAAAAAAAAAGCTGGAAGTGGTGCTGTGGCTCAAGTGGCAGAGTGCCACTTGAGCAAAAAGTGTCCAAGGACAGTGCCCAGGCCCTGAGTTTAAGCCCCAGGACAGGCAAAATAAATAAATAAATAAATAAAGCCCGAAAACAGCATGACCATGACCTAGACTGAGATAACCATGACCTTGACCAGGACCGTAGGTGGGAGTTCCTGGGCCCAGTCAGGAAATGCCTAGCACCTCTGGAGAACCCTAGCAGTAGTGGGCCATCAATCTGAAGATGCTGGAGGTCTATTAGGGATTACATGTGGGGAACCCCAAATCTCAAACTGAAGTATCTATATAACTCATGAGAACTTCCCTTTCATGACCTTGCAAGCAGTCTCCTGATCCTTTGAGAACGAAAGTTAGCACTCTTGTGATTTGGGAAGATATCAATGAATTCACTGCCGCACACTACAGTTCTGTCACAATGTTGTCTTGGCTGGGGACATGTAGAGAAAATTATCACTGACACTGTGTCACAGAGATGGCAGCCTTAGCAGCCCTCCCTTAGCAGCCTTAGCAACTACAGTCTTAGACAAAAATAACAAGAGCCAGGTGCTGGTGGCTCACACCTGTAATCTTCTCTACTTAGGGGGCCGAGATTCGTGATTCAACGTGGCTCACCTCTGTCATCCTAGCCACTTAGGAGGCTGAGATCTGAGATGTGAGTTTAAAGCCAGCCTGGGCAGAAAAGTCTATGAGACTTATGTTCCACTATACACCAGAAAACTGGAAGTGGGGCTATGGCTCAAAGTGGTGAAGCACTAGCCTTGATCAAAAGAGCTCAAGCCCTATGATCACCAAAAAAAAATCAAAATCAAAATAAATAAATAAATGGGTAGGTAATTAGGTTTAGAAATAGAGACAGACAGACAGACAAAATAGAAACATTCTTTAATGCTCTCACAATAATCTTATGGGCAGTGAAGATGGAAAGAAGCGAACAAATTAAATAATTTACAAGTCAATATATTGACTCAAAAGATTTAATTAATGAGTAATAGGATTTGCTATTGGTGTTTACAAAATAAAGTTGGGGGTGCTAGGTGAGGAATTCCAAGTTCTCAGCTTGCTAACTCAAAAGAAGGCAATGTCACACCAAGACAGAAAATATCGTGGCAGATAATTCTGTAACAAGAAACTGGAGAACTCCATGAGTCAGGTGGACTCATTAGTTATTCCCAGGATTCACACCAAACAAGAGTTTGATGTTTCTGCTTTCACTTGTGAATTATGCTTCCTTAGTTATCATTTCCAATCCAGATTTCTCCATTTGCTATTGAACAGTTTGGCTTCACTGTCAGTAAATCTGTGTGTTGTCAGTCTAGGAATACCACACCTTGGAGTGGTACCCAGTTTCCCTGTGTATCCACAGAAACCAGTCATTCAAATCTATAAAGTAAAAAAAAATTTTATAGGTTAGATGACTGTATCAAGCCTGAGGATTAGGGATTAGTGGACTTTCAAAACAAACTTCCAACTCTGTGCTTCTCAGATAGAGCTTAGACCAGCAGCAGCGCCTGGGAGCTGCCTGAGAAATGGAAATTCTCAGGTCCACATCAAAATTCCCGGTAAGGGCCTGAGGAAAGTCTGAGAAGAAACCACCTATATTTTAAACAAGCCTTCAAGATGACTGACATTCTCTAGAGTTTAAGCTCTGCAGCCCTAACTAATATCTTTGCAAAAAGAAAGAACAAAAACAGAGCTAGACTTCTAATGACATGAGGGAATTGAGTGTGTATATATAAAGCACATACTTCACACAAAGTAACTGAGTATTTTTACCAATTTTCAACAATGAGTCTCCCCACCAATCCCCATACCTCCGTGAGCTAAATATGTAAAATAGATCAAGTCCACGATCATAATAATGTTTCTTGACCCAGTAATACATCTCAACCCTAAAATCTCAAACATTACAAATGAGGACAGCCTACTACTTAGATGAGGATGCAGCCCAGAGGGATCCCTTCTCATTTTCTCACCATACTCCTCCCTGCTCACCAATATCAAGCTTCTACGGGATAGTCAGCTAGGGTTACAAGATCTCTAGCTATGTAACAGACCTCTGGGTCAAGCTCATTGACCGGGCTCAGTATGTAATTCTTGACCTAGGCCTAATTTAGCCTCCTGAGGAACTTAGCTAAATCATCCCCATCTCAAATTCTACATGTAAGGCTGATCTAAGAAAGACTGAAACATGTTTCTTCTAATAGCAAAGACCATGAAACAAGTCAAACAAATGCTCCACAGGAAAGGAAAAGCAAAGAACACAGAAACACAAAGAAAAGAGAGGAAAAGAATGTCAATATGCCATTTATAATCCAAGTTAAACCCACAACCACTCTGATCACACAAAAAGCTACTGAGCCACCAGTACCCTTGACCCTCAGATACACTAAGCCCTTCGTGCAAAAAGTATTGCATCATATCCTTTAATTCAGAATTATAAATAACTCCTAGATTATTTATTTTCATACTCTGTGCATGCAATGCATGGCAGAGGCATTGCTGGTCATGGGCAAAATGAATTTCCTCTCCCGTCCCACTGGAAAATCCTTAGCCAAGCTTGCATTTTTCTAGCTTTTCTCCTCCTGACTCCTCAAAGAGAAAAGTTACCCTCTTCTTTGACCTCCAGGCCTGTACACAATTCTGCATGTGACAGACTTAACTCATTCTAAGCATCAACAACAGACCATTGGGCTTCCAGAACACACAGTACACACCTCTCCGTTACATTCTCTCCTTTCTCCTAACACTCCCTCCTGCTGGGGAGTTGATATGGAGATCAAGGAGTTAATGTTTGTCAAATATTTCAGGTTTCTGAGATAAAATTCTAGGGACCAGTACTAGTTGGCATTTCACTAGAGGTGTGTAGCTAACTCTGTCTTGAGGCTTCAAAGAAGGGAATCCAGGCTGCCAAGAAAGGCCTTGGTGAAGATCAGCTAGCTTTTGCACTCTTGCTAAAGCAGGCAGTTATTCTAACATTCTTTAATTAACTGGATTTCAACATTAGAAATGCAAAAGTCCTTTACATAATACAGTAGGCCCTTGTTATACTAAGGCAAAAGAGTCTTTTTCTGTGCCCTGCTTCCCTAAATGGCTTTCCTTCCCCAAAACTTCCCTACTGCCTGGTCTTCTAAGAACCTCCTCTAGGAGTGAAAGGCCACATGGCAGCTGCCAGCCAACACGTTTGCTTTCAGCCAACAGACTTTAAAAAAAAAGTCAAAGACAAAGCTTTATGTGTATGTTGGCACACATGTGAAGTCAGGCTGCTGAATAAAAACAAAGAACACATTCATGGCCACATACAACTCCCCGAACACATAAATAGCCATTCTTGACCTACCCTGTCTCAGGCATTATGTTATACCGCTTTACATTCAATGCTCATAAATACCCGAGCAAGCTAAGCTGCTACTGCCTCCATCTTGCAGATGAATAAACTGAGACTTGAGAATGCTATAAAGTTGACTGAACGTTAGATTGGCTAACAAGTGGCCAAACTGGAATTCACATCTCGCTGGATTTCAACCTCCCAAACATGAACACCCCATCCCTGGAACCACTCTGTTAAGCCTTCCTGGAAAAGACAGGGCAAGGGTAAATTCACTGAAATCAGGAAGTGTAGATCAACAAGCTTATTTTACACATTACCTTCCTCCCTGCCAAAGCATTGCGCTGGTTTTCCCACATTGCTTAATTAGCTAATTAAGTGGTTCATCTTAGGTCTTTCTGTGTCTTATCTCTAACAAAGTAAGGAGTAGGGCTCCAAGGTTTCAAATGAAATTCACAAATTTATAGAATATACTGACAGGTAATAAAGTCCAAATTGCTCTTGCAATTTGATCCAGTATTTGTTCAAAAAGGGCCAGGATATGGAACCCAGATGAGGTATAATTTGCAACCCAAAGGGTGATATTTGCATCCATGAAACATACTTAAATCATTAACATTAAAAATATTGGGGAAAAAAATCATAGTTCTTGACTCTAGCTTTACCCATCCAAGGCAAGTAAGAATTCTAAAAATTCTGATTTCCTCTTATTTCTTTATGGTTTTTCCATATTCAAACAGTCTCCCTAACTGTCCACAGCTGTCCACCCAACACAGTACCCACATGCAAAATATTCAAAGTGTTAATTATGCAGGTAGACCAATGATGGAATCAGGACAGAAACCTAGGATGGGCAGGAAAAGACGTATTGGCCACTTCTCTGTGGTAGGTCCTACACCTAGGGGGAAAACTTCAGTCAAGTTTTTATGGTAAGAGCAAGTGCTAGAAGAGTCTTGGATAAGCACCCAAAGTTGTAGGAAGCCAGGGAAGGTATAGGAAGTCAGTATGCATTGCCCATTCCAATGCATTAGCCCGAGGCCACAGAAAGCTGGACCTATGACACATACGTAAGGACTCAGCCACTACAATTAACACTACAACACCACTTCAGTCCAGTGAAGACAAACCTCAGAAAGACAAACCTTGAACAAACTTACACTAAGATCAAACTTACACTAAGACTTGACGAACCCTGAGCCACTAGGCTACACAAGCATGCAAAACTTCAATCCTCACAAAGCTTCAGAGAAAGGAGAAATAGATTCTGGTAAAGCAGTAATAACAACCCTCCCCCCCTTGAACTTAGGGTCTCCCTCTCTCATTTTCCCAATCATGGCTGTCTCTACCACTTGAGCCACACCAGCCATGCCAGCTTTTTGCTGATTGATTGGACATAAAAAGGTTTTCGTATTTGTTTGCCCTGGCTAGCTTCAAACAGGGATTCTCGACTTCCTGAGTAGCTAGGATTACAGACATGAGCCAGTGGTGCTGAGTAATAACTTTGAAAAAGGAGAAGTCCTAGGACACACACAGTGTCACATTATGGCCACTCATGCAGATCAGGAGAAAAGACACAGTGCTATTAAGCACCCACTCAAGAGATCTGTCATTTCTATGACACAGCTATCACATCCCCGGTGATAAGGTAACTTTTAATACAAGCTTCTTTCTGCAGCACTCAGGTACTGCCCATACTCTATTGCTGTCAAGCGGCCCTGTCAAGAGAAGCCATACCACTTGAATGAAACCAAGCACGATTCAATTACTGGCAATTAAAATGTAGCTGTTCATACAACAGGGGCCGGTGGGAGAAAAGCATCAGGAATGGGGGTGTGTCCAAAGAAGAGGACACAAAATACAGTTCCTACAAGTGGGCAAAATGTTTCTAGTTTAATTTCTGTTATGTGAAGATGTGTGTGTGTGTGTGTGTGTGTGTGTGTGTGTGTGTGTGTGTATGTTCTGCCAGCAACACTGCACCAACTTATCCAGAAATGTCTCCCCAACCATCAGGTAGGTAGCCACAACTTCTCTGTCTCTTTTGCCCTCACTTTGCACAAGCCACTTGCTCTGGCCAGAATGCACTTCCCCAGCCACTACCCCGGTGAGCACACCTGGGCCCAGGAAGCACAAAGCACACCTTCCGGATCTCCAGGAGGACCAAACCTTTTCCAGACTCTCAACTGAGCCCCTCTCCCAAAGCCATCTCTGTCTCTCCACATCAGCCTGTGGATTTCTTCTGATTCTAGCACAGTACGCGCTCACTGTTGGGGGTTTGTTGAATGAATGAACCAATCTATCCATTTCAAGAACTTAACTTCACACAGGATTGGAACCTCAGTAACCATACACGCAGCCGGCAGTCCTGAGATTGAGATGCCTCACCTCCTCCACCAAGAGCCTCTTAACAGCCAGTCAGTCCCTCGACAGACAAGTCAGAACCCTTCAATCTCCTCAAATTGTAGGTGGAGATGGGGGCCGGCGGAGGGGGGGCGGTGACAGTAACCCAAGAAAAAGTGGTGAGAAGGCAAAGGAGGTGGAGACGGTGATACACGATTTCTCCCTCCAAAAATAAAAGGGCAGAAACTCAACTCCTCTTGCAAGTATTCAAAACCGAGTCCAGGCAGGGCACGTGGGGAAGGGGGAGGAGGGGGGACATCAACACGCGGAACTGTGCAAGTTTAAAATAGAGACCTTGCCTGAGACGAGGTGGACACAGGTTTTTATCCCCCCCCCCCCGTGGGACTGCCTGTCCGACCACCCAAGTGGGATTCAGTAGTCTTGGGGTGTTGGGTGGCAAAGGCTCGGGGCCTGTGACTGGGAAAACACCTCTCCTTCCCAAATCCCGTCCCGATGGGGACTGGGTGTGGGGGGGGGATCATAAAGGACGGTCAGGGAGTTGCATTCCCTGTCCCCTAGAGCGGAGCCTCAGCGACGTTGCCCACTTTCACCCTCCGGGTCCCCCACGGCCTTAGGTACCTCGGGCCGCTCTGACTCGCTCTTCCCCCCTTCCCAAGTCGCAGAAGGGAGTTGGGGTGGAAGGGGGACGAGGGTCATCTCCAGAGACAGCGCCCACCTTCCAATTTATCTCCCCCCCCCCGCCCTCACCCCATCCCGTGGGCCGTGCGCCTCCGGCCCGGCAGCCCCAAACGAGAAATAACCCTCTCCTCCGTGGCCCGGCCACTTCGCGCCCCTGCTGCCCTGGCCGGCCGTCCTGGGCCGGCGATCGCCGAGTTGGCGCTGCCGGCGTCCGGCCAGATCGCGGGCCAGGCGCCGGATCCGGGGCGGGACGCCCCCCGCGCTCCGCTTACCTGCTTACATGGCCCGAGTCGTGCTCCGAGTCGCGCGCCGCACGGCTGCGCCCGGCCGCGGCGGCGGAGCCCCGGCTCCCCACCCGGGTGATTCCAGAGGCTGCGAGGGGAGGAGGGGCGACGGCGACGGAGGAGGGAGGTTTCCGCCGCGACCCCCGCGCCTCCAGAGCCGCAGCTGGGGCGCGCCGGGGAGGGAGAAGGGGAGCAGGACCCAAGCACCGGGGTGTCCCACCCGAGGAGGCCGAGGAGGAGGAGAGGAGGAGGAGGAGCGGGACGCCAGCACCGCCAGCGGCCACTTGAGTGCCTGCTGCTCCCCGAGGACCAGCCCGGGAGAGGAGGCAACTGAACCCCCCGAAGACGGCAGCAACCTGCGCCCGGACTCCGCGTCCCCGGCGCCCGCTGGGCGGAGGAAAAGTTGGGAAGAACTTTGAGGGGCCGGGACAGCCCGAGCGCCAGGAAATGCAAGCGGCCAAGAGAGGAGGGAGGAAGGGGCCGTGCGAGTGGGAGGGGACGGAGCAGGCGCCGGCTGCCGCGGCCTCCCCCCACCCCCGGGGCCGGGCTCAGCGGCGCTGGAAGCTGGGGGGGGGGGGGGGGCGGCGCGGCCGGGGGCGGGGAGGAATGTGGTCCGGGAGGGCGCACGCGTCGAGTGCGCGCGTCGGGGGCGCGGATGCGAGGGCGCGCGGTGAGGGGGGGAGGAATGTGGTCCGGGAGGGCGCGCGCACTGGGGGGCGGGGGATGGGGGCGCGGGCGCGCGGGGAGCGCGGAAACGTGGAGCCCCAGCTTTGGAGTTGGAGGCGCGCGGTGCTTAGGGGACGTCACAGCGCTGGAATCCCAGGAATGCCGGGCTGCAGGAGCTCTTTCTGTAGGGCCCGGGAAGAGTCGGCGGGCACTTCTCATGGGCAAGCTCTGCAAAGGGATCTCCCAGGTGCAGACTGAGAATGGGATGCAGGATGTGGGAGGAAAAAAGAAAAAAACAAAAACCAGGTGTCCAGGTGTCTGTCCCATTCTGAGTCGCTCCAGGAGTCCGGGATGGGGCGCGGAAGCGAGAAGAATGGAAGATCCCACCTACATTTCTGTACATGGAGGAGGGGTGCACACTCACCTAGAGCAAAGACCTGCCACCGTATGGGGAGGGGGTCGGGGAGGACACCCCACCGCATAGGGAAGGGCAGCCTAGGAGAAAGTAAAGTGGTCTCACTGATTAGACTATCTCAGATCTCTCCCTAGAACTCCGGAGCCTCTAGGTAGAGGAGCTTGCCTTAGCTCCTTTCCTACCTCCCACTCCTAACCCCCTTGGCAAAAGCAGCTTTTGTATACTGGGAGTTGGAATATGTCGTTTTCCCGGTTTGTTCCCTGGCACAGAAGAACTCCACCCTGCCCGGGTAGGCACTGGGAGGGAACTTCCTTAGGTGGAGTTAATGAGGCACAGCTGGTTAGATGGAAAAAGTACTGAGCCGGGCAAGGGAACCTGGTTGGGCTCTGTGCAGCTGTTGACCCCTTAGATAACTCAGCCGCGTCCCAGGACCCCCAAGGTCCAGTGGTTTCCATACCTATAAAAGGAAAGAGGCATCTACATATCAGGGGGTCCTTTGCAGTTACGACCAACTAAGCACTAAGTCTTTCAACCACTTTTGGTTGTCACAAAAGATACTTTCACAAATTACTTCAATGTCCTAACAACTTGTACAAAAATTTTAGCCCTCTTTCAGAGATTCCAGACTTCCTGGGGAAGAGAGAACTGAAAACCAAAAAGCAAAGCCTTGTACCCACCATGGGTAATTGTATAATGACTGATTTCTCTGAGCTATTGCCAATCTCCAGAACTCTAAAAGAATTCCAAAAGACCTAGAGAGCAATACAGAAAGGAACAGAAAGAAAAGACTGAAGGGAAATAAGGTCGAGTCTCTCCAGTTTTCAAGGAAAGAGCTATACAGATTTGTTGAGTTTCCAAAGAAAACCTTAGGGAGTGGCTTACAGTGTAGTCAAAAGTGTGGAAAACACACACTACACACCCATACATAATTACTCTTGTTTCCTAGATGAGGAGGAAGGCAGGAAGAGATTACCTGTATCACCACTGAGCCAGTGTTGTGTGATTATGGACCCCATTCTGTCTGGCCCAGTGTTGACTGCTCTTAATCTTTTCCATTTGACCAAAACAGGATACTGATTAAAGATAAGGAAATGCCCACAAGCTTCTGAAGTGTAAATGGCAAGTACTCCCCCTCCCTGGGAGATGATAGGTTTCTTGGCATCTTTCACAGTGGAAAGGAAGTGACATATGTATGCTATGACTCTAAAGTCACCATGATACCCAGGTGATACCACAGTGGGCCCAACCCCCGTCAAGCTGGTGTGGATTTGCAACATAGATTTGCAAAGGATTTGCAACACAGATGCAAGAATTTGGTGCAGCCTTTGACCAGCCATGTGACCCTGAGCAAGCCATTTCACTTGAGGCTTGACTTTGTTTTTTAAACCCAAATGTGACATAGAGGACAGAGCTGGTTGGATTAGTTCATCTCTGAGGTCTCTCCCAGGTCTGAACTTGCATGAGTGTATACCTCCTCCAGACAGATGGCATGCCTGGGGAGGAAGCTAAGGAATAAAGCCATGCCAGAGCAGAGCACACTGTTTGCACATAGCTTTCAGATCAAAATAAATGTTGAGAACCCAACAAATGTTGCTGAGTTCAATCATGAGTAAAGCTAAGATGTAGCGCTAACCCTGTGAACTCATTTTTTTAAACTTAAATAACTTTACTTTTAGAAGTAAAAAAGGCAAGGGTTGGAGAGATTTAGCTCAGTGAAAGAGCATTTGCCTAGCAAGTCCAAGGCCCTTGGTTCAGTCCTCAGCTGGGGAGGTGGGGTGGTTAACATTTATTACCAAATTTTAAAATCTATAAAATAGATCTGATCAGCTAAATTTTTTCTTTAGGTGTCACAGAAAGTCAGTGCAAATAAGAATTTTTAGTAGTTACATTTATCTACAGAATGAAAGTTGTGTCCCACCACCTCAAGTTGTACTTTTGAGCCTAAACAACCTCATGCATCCTTGGCAAACTCTCTACCACTGAGTTGATGGCTTTTTTTTTTTAATAGAAAGTACAGCTGGGCACCAGTAGCTCATGCCTGTAATCCTAGCTACTCAGGAGACTGAGATCTGAGGCTCTCTGTTCAAAGCTAGACCAGGGAACCAAAGTCTGTGAGACTCTTCTTTCCAATTAACCACCAGAAAACCAGAAGTGGCACTGTGGCTCAAGGGGGTAGGGTGGTAGCCTTGAGCTGAAGAGCTCAGGGACAGTGCCCAGGCTCAGAGTTCAAGTCCCACGACCAAAAAAAAAAAAAAAAAGTACACCTTGAGGCAGAGGTGTGGAGCTCAGGATCATTGCACCTACATCTTTCATTCTCTTTATAACGAGTCATAGCTTCTTTTGAAAAGAAAAATGCAACCCATTTCATAAGTCTGCATCACAAGCAAGTCTCTCCTAATACTCATCAGGATAAAGAGAAGTTATGAGATAAGCTCTGACCTCATTTCTACACATTTACTTTAAAGCTTTGCAATTTTAAGAATTTTTGGACCTTAAACTTCCCAAAAGCCAGCCTGGGCTGGCTTCAAACTGTGATCCTCAGATCTCAGCCTTCTGAATAGCTAGGATTATAGGTGTGAGTCACCAGAACCCAGCTTCAATGTATTAATTTTATACTTTCAAAGACATTGAAGGCCATGAGAGAATAGGCTCCAGAATTAAAGCTCACTGAATTGCAAATAAACTTTTTTTTTTGGTCAGTCGTGGGACTTGAACTCTGGGCCTGAGCATTGTCCCTGAGCTCTTCAGTTCAAGGCTACCCCTTGAGCCACAGCCCACTTCCAGTTTTCTGGTGGTTAATTGGAGATAAGAGTCTCATGGACTTCAGTGCCCGGGCTGGCTTTGAACCGAGATCCTCAGACCTCAGCCTCCTGAGTAGCTAGGATTACATGCATGAGCTACTGCGTCCATCTAGCAAATTAGCTTTTGTGAGACAAATTCTGATGATTTCTATGGGCCTTCTCCAAATTACACAAACACACATACAAGCACATGCACATGTGTAAGGAGGAAAAAGGAGAAGCTTTATCAACATACACGTGTTTGATATCTTATTATAGATGTAGGATGGGTTGGAATGTAAATGCTTCTGTGTATGGGATGTTTTGGCTCTTTTGTTGAGCTATGATTCACAGTCAATGAAAAGCACAAATCTTAGCACACTTTATGTGTTCACCTGTGATTACTACCCAGGTCAAAATATAGAAAATGTCCAGCACCTATAGACATTGTCTTACGTGACTTAGTAATCAGCAGGATGCCTTCGACTTCTACTACCATAGACCTGTTTTGCTAGCTCTAAGATTCACTTGAAAGACATCAATTAAATGAAATTCTTACACACAGCATATATATATATATATAGTGCTTACATATAATATTATATAGTACATATAGCACTTAAATATAGTATGTATCGGGCCCAGAAGTTTGGCCTAGCGGTTAAAGTGCTTGCCTAGCATGCACAAGGACCCGGGTTCGATTCCTCGGAATCCCACATACACAACCAAGCCGGAAGTGGCAGAGACGAGCGGGGCCAGAAAGAGAAGGGGGCCAAAAAAAAAAAAAATATATATATATGGTATGTATCCAGTGGATCTGGTCTCTGTAAGCCAAAGTTTCTGAGATTTATTCATGTTATTGAATGTGCCTATTGTTTATTCTCCTTTACTACAGAACAGCTTTCAAAATATGAACTTGATTTGCTTATCCCTTTGCCTTTTAGTTAATATATCAGACAGGTATGTACTGGAAATACTTTTCAAGTAATTCTGTTTTGCCTGCCCTGCTTGCAATTCAGAAGTCCTGACTTATGGCAAAATAGGACAAAATAAGACCAGATTATGAACATCTATAAAAAAGAACATTTTAGAACAGGCACCTTTAAGAATGCTAATAATGGTAGTACACATTCAGCGATTCTTATTGGCCAAACAAGTTAGAAAGTTCACTGGAACGAGAGCTTATAGTTTAATGAGTTTACAAAAGCTGTATGAGTGTGCAGAGCTGATTCATAACACACTATATAATGGTACACAATGTGACTTCAGGACCTACAGTAGACTACAGTAAGAGTGACATCTCCAGGAGCTGTGCAGTGTGGTGGCTGTGACAAGTCCTGCTTTACAGATGGCTTCTGGTGATTTGTTCCTGGAGAACCATTTATGACATGGAACCTGAGCCTTCTCCCCTGACCACACCACTGAAATCTTTCAGCTGAAGGTAGAGAAACCATGCATGCTATGGTCTTCAGTAGTCTGATTGGGCCAGGAAATCGCAGTATCTGTTCTCAAACCCTGAGAAGGTGGAATCATGGAAGAGGTTTGTGGAGGAATAGAACAGACACAATTGCAAAATGTGTGTTTGGCATTTGCTCTCTAGTCTCTTTGGGAGGCCCCAACATACCAGGACTCCCTTTTAAGGCACATAATGTCACCCATTCTACTTTTCCTCCAGACTCTCTTTCCAGATTTCTGTCTCCACCCACCCCCCTCCTGGACCACCTCTCCATCTCACTCCTTTTTCCACTTCCCATCTCTCAGGTCAAGCCCCTTCATGTTCCAGAAAGAATTCTTCCTGAGTCATGGTCATGGTAGAGAAGGCTTCATTCTGTGTGTACCAAGTAGACCACAAGTGAATGATTTAACCTATTAATTCATTCTGGAAAGAATGTCAGGGTTATAGATTTCAAGCTGCGGGGGGGGGGGAGGATAGGAAGCTCTAGGGGCACTGCCAACTCAGTGGTGTGCCATGGGGTTGATGATGTTAGCCACTATAATCAAGAGGGCAGATTCACAATAGGTGATATCAAGATTCTATCAATTTTTTACTTTTTTAAAATTCCATATGGCAACAGTACATACTAATCAATACATCACAGAAAAGGTAGTTCACATACATTATTAACAAGATTTAAAAAGAAAACCATGGCAGGCATCGCTGGCTCACACCTGTCACTCGTAGCTACTCAGGAGGCTGAGATCTGAGAATCGTGGTTCAAAGCCAGTGAGGACAGGAAAGTCTGTGAGACTCTTTATCTCCATCAGAAAATCAGAAGTGGTGCTGTGGCTCAAAGTGGTACCATGCTAGCCTTGAGCAAAAAAAGAGCTCAATGTCATGAGAAAGAGTATCAATGTTTGTGAAGTTATGCACCTTTTATCTGGTTAATATAATGTAACCCTTCTATTAATCACAGTAAAAAAAAATAGGTGAAACAAACAAAAAAAGAAAGAGCTCAAGGGCCAGAAAGTTTATCCCTAGTGGTAGAATGCTTGCCTAGAATGCATGAAGACCTGGGTTCGATTCCTCGGTACCACATACATAGAAAAAAAGCTAGAAATGGTGCTGTGGCTCAAGTGGTAGAGTTCTAGCCTTAAGAAAGCCCAAGGACAGTGCCCAGACCCTGAATTCAAGGCACAGGACTGGCAAAAAAAAAAAAAAAAAGACCTCAAGGACAGCACCTAGGCCCTGGGTTCACACTCTACAACTGACTAAATAAATAAATAAATAAATATAAAATAAAATCTAGCCACAATCCAGGAGCAAACTCTATGGATTTTTTTGTGTGTATGTGTGGATCAGGGGCTTGAACTCTGGGCCTGGGGCACTGTTGCTGAGTTCTTTAGCTCAAGGCTACCAGCTTACTCCTTGAGCCACAGCCCCACTTCCACTTTTCTGGCCATTAATTGGAGACAAGAGTCTCACATTCAAAGCCCAGGCTGGCTTTGAACCATGATCCTCAGATCTCAGCCTCCTGAGTCACTAGGATTTCTATGCACAGCTTATTATTCTCTCAATTGTCTTATTATCTTAATTTCTTTAAGTCACAGTCTTTGAATCATGATTTACGGACTTTTCTCCTTCCCTCAGGATAACTTTGTCTTTCAAGTTTCTCAAGCTTTATAGAAATAGTGAATCATCCCCCACACAATATGTATGTATATATAAGGGTCCATTCATTACCTGTTTTCTCTGGAGTATATTGGCCAGTGAAGATTTTACTCATCCTGAGATTCATCTGCTATATAGAAAAATAAGTCTACACTTTCTTTGAGATCTCTTTACCCTGAGCTTCTTTATTTAGCACTGTAATGAATGTCATTTTTAAAATTCCCTACAGTCATATATATGACATATTGCTAGAGAGAGGTATGCCTGACAATGTAGTACACCTCTCAGGCGGGAATTTCCTCACTTCTACAAGGGGAATACAGAAGTGTCTACCCCATAGTGTGATCATGACTCAATGAGTCAGTATGTGAAAATGTCTTAGAACAGTACCTGGTCCGTATTGAGTTCTTATCACATCACCTGGTATTATCATTAACCTATTTCTATCATGGCAGACAGAATCACTCTCTTTTGGTGGTGATCAAATCTCAAATTCCCAAGATAAAGAATCTGGCTTGAGTCATTAATCTAGGATGTTAGGGAAGGAAGAGGTTGCTGGCCTAGGACTTAAAGAGGAATAAAGGTGCTCAGAGTGGCCCAGGGGACATTTGAAACCAAGTCAATAAGAGAACAAAAGGCATGTTTTAGCAAAGGGAAGGCTTGGGAGTCCCTTAGTTCATTTCACTGTCTATACCAATGAAAAGGCCATACATGACTTATTGTGTGCATAAGAGTCTACTCACCAGGGTAGAAAATGGTATAGGAAGCTGGGCATGGTGGCTCATGCCTATAATCCTAGCAACTCAGGAAGCTGAGAGCTGAGGTTCAAAGCCAGTCTGGGCACTAAAGTTGGTGAGACTCTTAACACCAATTAACCATTAGAAAACCAGAAGTAAGGCTATGGATCAAGGGGTAGGGCAGTAGCCTTGCACTGAAGAGCTCAGGGGTAGTGCACAGGCCCAGAGTTCAAGCCCCATGACCAACAAAAGACAGAGAGAGAGAGAGAGAGAGAGAGAGAGAGAGAGAGAGAGAGAGAGAGAGAGAGAGAGAGAGAGAGAGAGAGAGAGAGAGAGAGAAAGAAAGAAAGAAAGAAAATGATACAGGGATGAGAGTAAGGAAACCAGTGCCCACTAAGCACTGTGTGTTTTTACATACATCATCTGGACAGTTAGTTCTTCACAACAGTGTTTAAATGCTATAGAATGAATGTGTCCCTTTCAAATGTCTGTGTTAAAGCCCTTATTCCTCAGACTGACTATTTTTAGAGATAAGTTCTTTAAGGAGCTACTTAAATTTAAATAAAGTATGAAAATCTGTTAGGACTGTTGTGCCTATAAGAACAAGACATATCATCTCTGTTTCTCTACACCAGCTCTGAAGGAAATCATGTCAAGACAACAGAAGGCACCATGTTCAAGCCAAGAAAAGAGGACACCCCCAATATCAACCCTGATGATATCTTCATCTCAGTTTTCAAGCCTCCAGAGCTGAGAAAATGAATTACTGATCTTTAAGCCATATTATCTTTGGTCTTTGGTCATCAAAGCTCAACCAGACTAATAAGGCATGGAAGTTGATGTTTTACCATGCGTATGTTTTTAACACCGAAATAAACTGAGATTACTTTGTATTTATAGTAGGTACTATTTATTCCTTGGCTTTTGAGATTCTAATGAGTTGGAATTATTAGCTATTTGAAGGCCATGAAGTAACAAGCTGGGATAACAGTCTTCCTTCCTATGGACAAGAGGTTACTTTAGACAGGTATGAGGTCATACTTCCTTGGACTGTTAAGTAGTTTTTGTTCATGACATTAATCCTAAAATATCAAGAATTTCCCTAGCTTCAATAAATAGTTATGAATCTCTTATACATCAGCTGTTCATCATCCTGTTTACATCCCTCCCTGAGGCAGTTCCTAAAGGGGTCCACAGTGGTAGAATTTTTAATGTATCTAGTTAAGGAACTATCAGTGCCTTCAGAGTTACACAAGAGTAGGTATATGCTATCCAGAATTACCCACAGGTAATCCTCTCTAAAACACCTACTTGCCACTATTGGGGATGTTGAGTGTTGGCTTTGAATGGTAAAACCCTCCCCAATCTGCACCTCCTATGTTATTGGGGATACAGGTATGACCTACTGTGCCTGTTTATAGTTTCAAACAAATAATAATTCAAACCACATTTATGGAGGTGAAAACTGGTTAGCCTTCTAGAGCAATTTGAAATTCTGAGATGACCAGAAAGTAAAATAAGAACAAAGTTGCGTTTGTTTGTGACCTCAGGAACTGTAGTCATAACAATCCTCTGAGAAGTTATGAGACATGAAAGGAATCTGTTGTGATTTAGCAGCCAGGAACAACCTTCACTGGGGGAGTGAGAAAGCAGGTCGTGTTTGGGATGCCATTCCAAAGAACACAGACACCCTAGCCTGGAGGGGTGAGATAGGGTGACCCACGAGATGGGCCAGGCTGGGTAAGAAAACCCCTCATCAGTGAATCAAAACCTCCCTCAAGACCTGGCTGCTTCCTGGCCGCCTCCCCTAGAATGAAGGAGGTGACTCAAAGTGGCTGGCTCTGGTATTTCAAATGCATCTGAGTAATGTATGTTGACTGGGACAAGGGCAATTAGAGGACTGGTTTGGACTGACCACAGAAAGCCACTTCCTGTGGTCAGCAGAAAGAAGGCAAATCCCTGAAGAAACTCCAACTTGAGGAACTGTAACTCCAACTTATAACTTTGTTATAACTACGAGGCAGGGGTAATGTCAGACATTTTAAATCCTAGGGGCTAAAAAAGTTTAGTAACGTAAGTGGTAACTGTCAGTTTTCACTCTGTGATGAGCACCTCTGATGGCAAAATATGAGATAAAAGGGAAAATTTTCAGACGGGGAAAGAAAACTGATGGTTTTTTGGGGTTTTTTGTTTGTTTGTTTGTTTTAGTGGCAGATGAAGACCTAACTGACCCATTTTGCTATGAGCTGTTTCTCTGACCTTCCTTCCATCCACTCTTCCTGCTTCACTCTTCCCTCACACTGTGGGCTTTCTGCCATTCCTTGAACATGCCAAGTACATACTATCCCAACTCGGGACCCATCGACCCTATGTTCCTTTCACCAAGAACTTTGTTCTTCCAGATGTTTCCTGACATTTCATCCACCTCATTCCTCTGATAGATGGACCTTTCCTTACTATCCTATCCAAACAAGCCCTCACACCCTATCTGTACTGCTTTCACCTCTGTGTTTTCCTTACTAGCACCTCACATTGCCTGCATTATGCATTCTGTCATCTAGTGATGTTTGTTTATTAGTTATATTTATTTGTTATTGTTTTTATCCCTCACTGGAAGTTGAGATTTTAAATGGTTGGGGCTTACAAGAGCCTCCTTAAATCTTTATTGAAAGTTTAAATAAATCAATTCTGAGATTATTTTTCTGTAAGCATGAAAATAATCTTATGAGCAGCTTCTTTTCCTGTGTTCGGAATTGCACGTGTTATTTAATCTTTATAACAATCCTGGAAGGTTGGTGTTAAAGTCACCCATTTATACATCAAGAAGTGGAGAATTAGAAAGTGAATATGTCTGTTCCTGTTGCTATTTCTAGGTTGGAAGTTTCTATGTGTTTGTTTTTTAAGTCCCCTAGTCACATAGTATTGTGACACTCAGATTGATCTCTATTTCTGACACATTCATCCATTTCATTGCCTTTCCTTATTTTATAATCTCCCTCTCATACTTTTAAACTCTATTCGTAATATAATTCTCCTTCTTCAGACTGGCTTTAGATGTGCCACATCTCAGAAAGTAAAGAACAGCTAAGAACATACACTAGAACCGCATTGCTGGGCCGACTGCCAGACCTTGCCATTTACTAGCTGTGTGACCTCAGGAAATTCTTGGTCATTATGGTCTCAGTGATTTGCTTTCCTCCACTTCCTTTTTCTTCTAGGATTGCCAATAAACATAATTTGAAACTTAACTCAGTCTCCAAGTTTCCTTCTTCCCTTTCTTTCTCTCTTTCTTTCTTTCTTTTTCTTTTTCATCTCTTCCTCTCTTTTTTCTTTCTTTTTCCTTTCTTCCTCTCTTTTTTCTTTCTTTCTCTCTTTCTTCCTTTATTTCTTTTCTTCCTTCCTTCCTTCCTTCCTATCTTTCTTTCTTTCTTTCTTTCTTTCTTTCTTTCTTTCTTTCTTTCTTTTCTCTTCTCTTTTTCTTTCTTCCTTCCTTTCTTCCTTCTCTCTCACTCTTTCTTTTTTTTCACTTCTAATTTTTTATCCTTTCCTAATGCTTACCAGAATCCATGACTTTATCTTTCCAGCTTATTTATTTACCAGATACTTTCACTATTAAACCAATCCATCTAATTCTTTTTTTTTTTTTTTTTTTTTTTTGCCAGTCCTGGGCTTGGGCTCCAGGCCTGAGCACTGTCCTTGGACTTTCTCAAGGGTAGAGCGCTACCACTTGAGCCACAGCACCACTCCTGGATTTTTTTTCTATGTATGTGGTACGGAAGAATCAAACCTGGGTCTTCATGCATGCTAGGCAAACACCCTACCACTAGGCCAAACTCCCAGCCTCCATCTAACTCTTTAGTCAATAATAACAGCATTGGGTTGGGTTGGGATATAGCTCAGTAGAAGAGGGCTGGCTCCACACACACCTCTGGGTTCAATCCCGAGCAATGAAAATAACAGTAATATTAATATTAGTGATTAATCATTACAATTCTCAACACATAAAAATAATGGTCAAAATTAACTCCTAATATTTTAAACTTCATTCATTGAATTGCTTATTGTGACTTCATATCTTCTCCTCTCAATTCTTCAAGCATGCTCATTATTTTTATTTTCAATCCCTTTTCTATTTTCCATTAGTTCCTGAGAAATGGTCTCCATTGTCCAGTTTGTTGTTCCTCAGACCTTCACTTTTCAGAATTTACCTTTGGAGAAAATCCTCCTTCTTTACCGACCCTTATCTACCTGGAGTAACAAAAGGCATCTTTGGTGAAGGGAGCAATCTGGCCAAAGCAGTGCTTTCCTTTGCTCTGGGAATGAATATGTTTGCTGGTGAGGTGGAGAAAAGGAACCTCTCAAGATACATTGCATGCATTAAATTGCTTTGTTAAACGGCAACTCTTTAGTACAACTAACGCTAATATTTTTTTTTAAATGATCTTGCCTTGGGAAGTAGCTATTCTGTATCACATGGGCTTGCCCAAATGGTGGTAAGAGGAAGGGAGTGCCCTGTTTGTATGTGTGCCACAGTGTGTGTATGTGCGTGCATGCGTGCGTATGTTTGTGTATGTGTGTGTGTGTGTAGAGGGCAACGCTCCCAGGTTGGTGTGAGCTTTTTGTCATCTTCCCCTAGGCTCCCCAGATTAGAGCATTGCTTAAGGACTGCCCATTGCTTCTGGCTTTCCTGCTGTTAGCCCCTGAGGTAAAGAAAAGAAAAAGAAAGTAAAATTAAAACTTCACACTTTAAGCTTTTCTATTCCTGGTCTGTGTCCCCTACTGGTGGACCACTCCACTTTCCTCACTCCAAGGAAGCCTGCAGCTGGTTACTGAGCTCAGTCCTGAGCTCTGTCATCTGTCTTTCCTGCATCATTTCCAGAAAAGAACGTTTTGCGTGTGCTACTCTGCTGCCTTGTCTCAAACTTGAATCTTTGTAAATTTTCTAAGTTCACTGAGTTATAGAGCTGGGACTCAAACTATTCGAACTATTTTTTTTATTTTTATCCTTCCACTACTTTCAGAACTTTCTGGGAATTCTAAAAATGATAAAGTTAAATTGGCCATTCAACTGAAAACATTATTTAATTATCAGTATTTCTCACTAAAGGAAACCGAAACCTGGGCTGCATCGACAGCAGTCTGCAGATTTGCAGGAAGGAAAGAAACTGACAAAATGATACAAAGTTCATTGTGTGATTCCTATCGTTTCTTTTGTTAGTGTGACTCATCATATTAATTGATTTGGTATTTTCAACTCTCCTTGTATCCAAAGGATAAATTCCTCTTAATCATGATCTATCACCCTTTAATGAGTGTGCTTGTGTAACCCCCTTATTTCTTTTTTGAAATAAGGTCTTGCTCTAGAGGCCAGGCTGGCTTTGGGATCTTAATCCTGCTTTCAGCCTTCTGATGAGAGGAGTCCATCACTATTTCAACGACTATATTTTGTTGAAGAGTTTTGTATCAACACTCATCAGGGATATTGGTCATTTTGAAATGTGTCACAAAGCTACAGTTTGGTATCACAAAGAGCAGTTTGGTAGTGACATACATGCAGATATATAGGTCAATGAAACAACCAAGAGTGCAGAAATAAATCCATGTGTATATGGTCAGTTGAGCTTTGAAAAGAACGCCAAGGGTACACAATAATGAAAAGATAATCTCTTCAACAGAAGAGCATGTTGGGAATGCTGGATGCAAAAGAAAGAAATGGAGCCTTTACCCACAGGAGACAGAAGTAATCCATTCAACATGGATTCAAAGAAGAGACTCCTAGAAGAAAATCTGAGGGGCAAATTTCATGACATTTGCCTAAGCAATGATTTTACACCAAAGGCATTATAACACTGGCAACAGAAGCCAAGGAAGAGAAGTAGGATCAGACCAAACTAAAAACCTTCCTCACAGTAAAGGAAACTACCAATAGGGTAAAAAAGCAACTTAGAGATGGAGGACAAATTTTCAAACCACATTTAACAAAGGAGTTATTTGTAAAAGTTGTAAGGAACTCCATATCAAAAATTTCAAGAAGCTAGTTAATTAGACTATTCAGATTTGCACTTCCCCAAAGAAGATACACAAATGGCAAAGGCATATAGAAAGACTGCTATCACTAGGTACATGCTAATCAAAATTACAAAAAAGATGTTTACACCTGCTGAGGTGCTATAATCCAAAATCACAATGAAACTTCTTTGTACAATTAATTTAGAATAATAGGATTTTTTAAAAATAGTGAATATATACAGAAAAGGAAACTCTTATACAGTGGTAAGAAGAATACAAAATTTTACAGTCTTGAATTGAGCACTGTTGGCTCATGTCTTTAGTTTTAGCTACTTGAGAGCATGTGATCTAGAAGAATGAGTTAACAATGTGGGGAGATGCCAGCAGTTTGTACCAGACTTGCCAAGTGAATTCAAGGTGCCTCACTGGAAAGAAGACATTTATGAAAATTCCAAGTTTAAGAATCAAATTTGTACTGGGCGTGGTGGCTCACACCTGTAATCCTAGCTACTCAGGAAGCTGAAATCTGAGGATAGTGGTACAAAGCTAGCCTGGGCAAAAGAGTTCCCACGAGGCTCTCATCTCCAATTAACCATTCAGAAATTCAAAGTGGTGCTGTGGCTCAAGTGCTAGCGCACTAGCCTTGAGCAAAAGAGCTCGGGGACAGTAGCCAGGCCCTGAGTTCAAGCGCCATGATTGATGGGAAAAAAGTCAAATTTGTATTGGATCATAGCAAGAATTTTCAGTAAAAGTGACATCATTTTCAAGTTCATGCATTCACATGCCCATGGATGGTCCATGGTCTAGATTTGAACTCAGGAGTCTTTGTATAATAGGCTTCATAGAGGGTGTGAAAATAGCTGGTTAATCCCATCAGTTCAGTTTTTAAAAAATCATCTGTTTAATCACAGTAGACTTATCTAAGAAAGAGAAAGATAAAATAAAATCCAGCAAGCATAAAAATATAAATAGAAACTAAATATCTTACCTACATGAGCCTTATTTTAAAATGGAGAGAAACACTATGTACATTGGTTCTTACTATCTCTCTTCTAATGAGAAGCAGGAAGATGGATTTATAAGGGTCTTTCTGCCAGCCTGGAACCACCTACTTCTCCCATCTGGCGAGCCAGCTTCATATGTTGTATAAAATCAACATACTCTTGTAAAACTTTATTCCAACTGAAGGCAAGCATGTCTTATCCAAGTTTTCTACAAGTTCTTTATACATATTTATATGACTATATTTGTATACAATGTAATCAGTAAATACTCCATATAGATAAATGTTGACTAATGCTATTTTTATGTATATAATGCATGACATTAATTTTAAAAACATTCGCATGTTTTAACTGTTTGCTAAAGGTGTTGGTAACAGATAACTGTAACATGTCTGATGGAAGTTTCAGTTCTCTGTCATCTTGTGAAAATTTTTCTCTACATGTATGTGAATACTTGTTTTCTAAATAAAGATAACAATGTGGATTAAAAAATAACAGGATGTAGGAAATATACTCAGTTTTTTCTCAAAACAATATCATTAGCACATGTTTCTGTATTCTTTAAAAAAGAATTCCTCAAATTAACATATATCTAATATCAAACTTTAGCAATTAAAAAAATGTCAACATAGGAATTTTAATATCCATGTATCAGTGACCCTCTATAAACACAGGGCTATGGTCTCACTTTATGACATTCAGTGAGCTTCCAGTATCTCAGTTATTTCTTATAAGAAAAGAAAGTGACATTATCATTTGTGCTAAAATTGAGATTTCATCAGAGTAGCATAGTGGTACCTCCCTTCAGAAGAAAATCTAATACAAAAATGATAGATCTGGGCTAGGCATATAACTCAGTGATAGAGCCTTTGCCCAGTTTCTGCAGAGTTCTCTCTCTCTCTCTCTCTCTCTCTCTCTCTCTCTCTCTCTCTCTCTCTCTCTCTCTCTCTCTCTCTCTCTCCCTGCCTCTCCTCCCCCCCCAGCTCTCTTCTTTCCCTCCTTCCCTCTCTCCCTTCCTACTTTCTTTCCTACTCTCCTCCTTCCTGGCGTCCATGAGATGCTCAACTTGGCTCTGCCATGCCCTTCTGCTAGATATTCTGCCCAATGTGTCCACTCTGCACATGAGATTATTATTATTTATAACAACACATGTATAGGCCTTTATTTCCCAAACTATATAGTAAGGGGACTTGACTTACAGACCTCACTCTAAGACTGTATGATTGGCTGATCTCACTAAGCTTTCTGCTGCCTTAGGGGCATTAGAGGTATATCATAGTCACATGTTCTGTCTCCAGTATCATGTTTTGAAGGGCCATGGTTCTGGCCAATGTCACAGGAACTATATTAGTAGTGGGATTCCCCTGACATTTGGACATCCCATTGTATCCGGATTTTTTATGACATGTCAATAAAATACGACCTTCCAATATCTAAACAGCAACATTAAACTCTCCCCGAATACGGGGGTATTTCATACCTAAAATATAATGAGGGTTCTTGCCTCCTCTGACAGAATAAGTTAGCATATAACATTTTCTCAGTTAGCCATTCTTTCCATATAATCTCTTTAATTTCCAATTCCTACTGGAACATGGCGGGTGGTAGAGATAATAATATAAACAACAAGAAGTTAATGTTTGCAGAATAACAGAAGATCATTGACTTTTAGTTCATTGATTTATTAATGCATACATTAATAAATAGATTAATGGCTATAGATTTCATTCTCTTTCTTTTAAAAAATCTTAATTTATTTTTGTGTGTTACAGGAATAGAGACTGAACACTGGGGCTTATGCTTTTATCACTTGAGTCATACCCCAGTCCTTTGCTTTCAGGATTTTTTTTGTGTGTGTGGGTCACGGTGCTTGAACTTAGCTGGGCGCTGTCCCTGAGCTACCCTACCCTTGAGCCAAGCCCCACTTCCTGTTTTCTAGAGGTTAATTGGAGATAAGAGTCTCAGGTTGTTTTGTGCCCGGGCTGGCTTTGAACCTTGATCTTCAGATCTCAGCCTCCTGAGTAGCTAGGATTACAGGCGTGAGCCACCACTCCAGGCTAATTGGTTTTTTAGATAGGGTTTGCTACCTCTGCCTCCCAATCAAAAACTGTATGTATATGCCATCCTGCCTATTTCTACCTATAGTTTCGTATTCCAACATGTATTTTCGTCATTTGCTAACAGCGATATCTTTCTCTCCTCATCTCTCTCTGTGTCTCATTCTTTCTCTCTTTTCTTTCTGAGATAGGCTCTTGCTTTTCTAGTCCAGGCTGGCTTGGAACTCATGATCTTTCTGCTTCAGACCCCGGAGTATTAGGATTAAACATATGTCCCACTATTCGTGGCTCAATGATTATATATTGAACCCTTACCAAGCTCCAGGTTTTGTACTGCTGAGCACTAGTTACACATTGGAGGCAAGTTAAAATTTCAGGACAGACTGGTTGGCTGGCCGTTCTGGGTTAGGAGCTGATGCTACATTTCTGAGGCAAATTTTTTTTCTCTTTCTTGTGCATCTCTTAGTTTTGCTATTAAAACTTTTCAACTGATTGGATGAAGCTTGCTTATATTATCCAGGATAACTTCTTTTCCCTAAAGTCAACTGCCAGAGGGTGTTAGCCACATTTCCAAAATACCTCCATGGAAACACATAGATGAGAAGTTAGTGGAATAACTTGTTGTTGTAGCTTAGCCAAGTTGAACCATAAAGCTAAGCAATTACAACCTACTGCAAAGACTGGGCTCTTTCAGTCTTCATTTTTATGTGGTTGGCATATGCATCTCATTTCCTCATACAACTATCCAGATAAGGACCTAGAATATTTTTCCTTATTACTCTTTCCAGGCCTGGATTAAGACACTATTGATCTAGAGAATTGTTTCCACAAATGCACTGCCACCTGCATTTTTCTACTCCAACATTTAAGTATCAAACACTATCGAACAGTAAAGTCCACCAGTAGAAGTAACATTTATTCTGGTATTGTACATTCTGAGAGAATCTGGATAAGGAAAGGGAAAGGGGGAGGGTAGTGGATGAAGTTGGTCTAACTCCAATTTTTGAGCACGGCTCCCCTCAACTCACAGAAAAGGATCTCCAACTTCTTTTCTTTCTCATCTTTCTGTTCATATCTGTTCTTTAATTTCCCCTTTTCTCTTTACCATGGGCTCCCAAGGTCTTGAATAGCATGTTTTCCCCCTTTGGTATTTCAGGTTGATCATTCCTGATATTTAATGTCTGATGTTCACTGCAAATTAGTACATAGATGTGTTACTTAATTTTTGTAAATCACGATGTTTTTCTTTTCTGTTTTTTTTTTTTTGCCAGTCCTGGGCTTGAGCTCAGGGCCTGAGCACTGTCCTTGGACTTTCTCAAGGCTAGAGCTCTAGCTCTTGAGCCTCAGCACCACTTCTGGCTTTTATCTATGTATGTGGTACCGAGGAATCGAACCCAGGTCTTCGTGCATGCTAGGCAAGCACTTTAACCACTAGGCCAAACTCCCAGCCCCCATGATGTTTTTCTTGCAGCATGTATTTTTGTCTTCGACTCTGAAAGAAAGTGATACGCACGCCCTATTAAGAAAAGTAAAGTCATGGCATGATGACTGGGACCGGTTGTCTCAGCCTCTCAGGATGATGAGCCTGGGAAATAGCTTGAGCCCAGGAGTTTAGGGCCAGTGTGGGTAACCTAGTGAGACCTCATTTCTTTTCTCTTTCTTTTGGTGGGTAATGGGCCTTGAACTCAACCTGGGCCCTGCCCCTGAGCTCTTCAGCTCAAGGCTACCACCCTACCCCTGGGCCTGGGCATTGTCCCTGAGTTCTTCAGATCAAGGCTACCACCCTACCCTTGAGTAAAGCCCCACTTCCCAATTTCTAGGGGTTAGTTGGAAATAAACGTCTCAGGTCCTTAGGATTTCATTGTGCATAACTATGACATTGCCCCATTTGTAAGGAAATGGAAAGACTTGGAAAAAAATCATGTTAAGTGAAGTAAGCCAGACCCAAAGGAACATAGGCTCAATGGTTCCCCTCATTTGTAATAATTAGTACAAACCTTGGACTCTCCTAGCAGTGGATTACAATAGCTCAAAACCTAGATACATAAGGCCATATAGGATGAGGCTAAATGAAAGGACCTCCAGGATTTGGAAACAAGAACTACATAATGTGTGATTGTTGTTCTTAATGTCCTATGTTATTTCTCATCTCTTTGGTTGTCCTTTGGTTATTCTCATATTATTACAATATCTTACCTTGTTATCTGGTATATTGTATATACATTTATTTGTTTATTTGAAATAGGAAAGGGAAGGAGGAAAAACAAGATGGGTGGAGGGGTAGGAGAAGGGAAATGGGGACAAATCCATGAGAAGGGGTATCAATGTGTGTGAAGTAATGATGCACCTTCTATGTGGCGAATATAACTGTAAACCTTCTATTAATTACAATAAAAAGTTGAGAAAAAAAGATCCTCAGATCTCAGCCTCCTGAGTAGCTAGGATTACAGGTGTGAGCCACCTCACCCGGCAAGAGACCTCATTTCTTAAAAGAGAGCATCTATTGTAAAATGTCATAGGAAAATAATATTTGGGAAAGAGAGAGCCCCCATCATCTTCCAGTGTAGGCAATAAGTAATGGGCATGTCCTATAAACAATTGGAAATTCCCCTTGTCAAAGAGCAGAAAGCCACTGAAAGTAGCAAAGTTCATTAAGTGTAATCAAATGACTCCTATGGCTTATAATTATGCTATTTCCCCAATTTGGCCAAATGCAGAGCAACTGAGAAATTGGTGGAAGACCAAGAATAGGTGTGATTTTCCTATTAATTCTAATCAATAGCAAATGAGTACTATCTGCAGTCTCTGCACACGTTAAGTGATGATGGGACCACTGGGCTGTAAACCACATAGTTCACTTGCTTTGACAAAAAGACGAGCACCTCAGGGTCAGGGAGGATGGGAGCAGGCATAGGATATTATCTTCAAATTGGTCTGCTTTGTTTTTCTTTAGAAGTACCAATAGAAGGGAGCCAAGGATAAAATTAATGAGGAGGAAATGAGATTTCTGAATTATCAGTGCATTTCAATTATCTCTGCTCACCCTTGCAGGTTGATTTCACTCAATTTCCTTTAAGTAGAAAAGTCTGGACTCATAAAAAAAGAATTAATTCTCTTTCACGAAAGCCCTGGGCTCTGTATCCACCTCTTATCATTTCTAAATGAACTTTTAAAACTTAAGGATGCCTGAAAGGAACAATATTTCTCCTTTTGGGGGGGGGTTGTTTGTTTTTTACAGAAGCCATAACAGCATATTTCTGGAAAGGTCTGCCAGATCAACATGACTAAGTATCATATATCACTGAAATACAGGAATATGAGTGATACAATATACCCTCTATGTACTAATTTCTTCCTTGGTTCATCTTGTTCTTGTTCGAAAAATAACTTCCATTCCTTGGATTGCTTTTAAATTCTAATGTGGGAGCACTTGTGCAGAAACCAAATATGGACTTGTGTTGAAGTGCAAAGGGTCAAGACATTGAAATAACACACTGATCGGTACAATAGCTCTGAGAAGTCAGTCAGCTATGTTCTACCTCTATGGGTAAACAATGGTACAAGGCAAGTAGATACTGGGAAACTATTCTATTTCTTCAAGGGCAAGAAACATACAGCAAGAAGAAAAATGGAAGGGATTTGTCTCTAGTTTATCAACTAGTTCCAAGTTTCTACCATAAATAGGTATAGTTTAATAGCAACAGGAAGGAAGCGTCATATGAGTTGAAGTCTTTTATAGAGTAAAACTTTTTTGGAGGACATGAACATGGAAGGAAGTGAGATTAAGTTTTTTAAAAAGTGGGAATAGATAAATCCAAGCATGTGAGAAGGAGGTAAAGGTGCCAGGAAAACACTGGTGGTGGCGGTGGTAGTCTAAAGAAAGTTACCTACCCTGCCCAAGGGAAGAGCTACCACAAGGAATCTCCTTTTCTCTGGAGGAGTCTCAGACAGGCCCCAGCACGACTGGGCCATGGCCTCTGCTGGTTCTGTTTGGCAGAAAGCCTTCTTTAAGAACTTTTGAACTTCTAAGAAAAGGAATCCTCTGTTTGGCCAAGTTAAAATTTGGCTTTCGCTGCCTCTCCGTTCTCTCTGTCCTTGCCGCCTTGATTCAAGAGTGCCCTTTTGCCTTAATATCTTTAATATTAGGGGGGTGGGGATGAGCCAGAAAAATGTTTATCAGTTCTTTCCAAGCACTTGAGTATATTCTAGTATTCTCTTATTTTTTTTTCAGAGCAGATTCATAGCTACTCCCTACAAAGAGAAGTTCTGGAATTCTCTCTCTCTCTCTCTCTCTCTCTCTCTCTCTCTCTCTCTCTCTCTCTCTCTCTCTCTCTCACAAACACACACACACAGACTCATACATACACACTACACACACAGGAACATGAAAACAACATTCAAGTTATAACTTCCCTTGCTTACCTAATTTCTATTAGGTTCTGATCCGAGGTTCATTTAACACGATACTGCTGTTGAAGGAAGGGGAGCAAATCTCATGTTTGATTTTCAGCTCATAATAAACATAGTGTGTGTGTGTGTGTGTGTGTGTGTGTGTGAGTGTGTCAAGGCATGGATAGAAGATGTTCTTTAAGTCTTAGGACAATTCTCACGCCTAGAATCCTAGCTACTCAGGAGGCTGAGATCTGAGGATCAGGGTTCAAAGCCAGCCCAGGCACAAAAGAACCTGAAACTCTCATCACCAATTAACCTCTAGAAAATGGGGCTTGGCTCAAGGGTTAGTGTGGTAGCCTTGAGCTGAAGAGTTCAGAGACAGTTCCCAGGCCCAGGGACAGGGTGGTAGCCTTGAGCTGAAGAGCTCAGAGACAGTTCCCAGGCCCAAGGACAGGGTGGTAGCCTTGAGCTAAAGAGCTCAGGGATAGCACCCAAGGCTGAGTTCAAGCCCCATGACCCACAAAAGGTTTGCCAGCGATCATGTAGTCTGAAAGCATATATGTTTTAACTATAGCAAATTCAGTCTCTTTGTTTTAAACTGTCACCCAGTTGGGAAACTAGAAATCAAATGTGGGTGAGGGTCCAATAATCTTTTATTGTCAGTTGATCCTTCCATTTCTCCTCTTCTTCCTCCCTCTCCTCCTCCTTTTCTTCCTCCTCCTCATCCTTCATCATCTTTGTCTTCTTCTTCCTCTTCCTCCTTCTCCTC
Source organism: Megascapheus bottae (assembly GCF_031878675.1). Lineage (NCBI taxonomy): Eukaryota > Metazoa > Chordata > Mammalia > Rodentia > Geomyidae > Megascapheus > Megascapheus bottae. The sequence continues at coordinate 3,263,680 of NW_028327858.1, forward strand.
CCCCTCCTCTTCTTCCTCCCCCTCCCCCTCCTCCTCCTTCCTCTTCTTTTTCCTCCCCCTCCCCCTCCTCCTCCTTCTCCCCTCCTCCCCCCCCTCCTCCTTCTCCTCCTTTTTGCTTATTCCAGAAACTTACCAGAAAGATTCCAGGGAATGTTTAGTGTCTTGCAAGTTTGTCTTTCAGTTTATTCTGAACCCATTCATTTTGGGGGTGGAGAGGGAGGGGATACACGTGGGTCTGTGGTCTCTCTTAGATATCATCTCTACCTAAATGCCTCATTTAGTTTTGTGTTCCACCTGCTCTGTTATCTCCAAATAAAATCCAAACTTCTGAGAGGAATGTCTTGTTTTCTAAATAACACCTGGTCTGGCACCTAGAACTATAAGGACTAAAAGCCACTGCATATTCTCCAAATAAAGAACCAAATGGCTCATTGTCTGTTCTTGGGTCTGTCAGCCAAGAAAGAGCAGGAAGTGTGCCTACGAGTGGCAAGAATATGGAATGCAGGAGTCCCAGAAGTTGCTTACTTGGTGTTTGGAGCTTGCATTGGGAAGTTAGGGACAGTATGAACTCTTGTCAACAGCATTCCAGTCAATAAATACTTGCCCCAAACCTGAGGTCTTGGAACCCATGCTAACTTGTTCCTTTTGCACACTACTTACGCACTTTTAAGGCAAATGAAATATGATACTAGTGTACAAATTGCCTAGTCGGCTGAGTATACTCATTGCCTAGAGGTTGCTGTATTTGAGTGAGATCACATATTCCTCCTAAAAAGAATCCTTATAGGCATTTTCTTGCTTCATGTAAACCTCAGCCAGCTATCAAACAGCATTTCTCATGGGTCATACTTGATTTCTAGTTTCCCATTTGGCATAGGGTTGGGGTGGGATGGCAGTTTAAGAGAAAGAAACTGAATTTACTATAGTTAAAAACGCATATGTGCTTTCAGACTATATGCTTGCTGGCAATCCAGTTTGAATAGCTCATTTTTGAATCCTTTCTTGGGAAAGGAATTCAGGTTACATAATCATGAAAAACAAACCCACTGCTACCCAACATGAACGAACATGTTATAGCATTTGATGGCATGAGGTTGGCAAACCAGCACCCCATTTCATATAGCAGAGGGAAGCCTGAGAAAATGATACTCTTCCACTTTTGTTGTAGTGATGACACTTAGTCATAATGACAATAATTCACTTTTCTGGATTTAGCTCAGGATACCTTAGGACTTTGGGTTGGCTAAATAAATGTTTGTTTATGGCTAATTAAAGCAGAATGATCAGCAGCAGCCCAGAAACAATTGTTTAGATTAGATCTCTGAAGGAATTTCACCTTAGCCATGCCTACCCATCCCTAAGATACTCCTCAACTGTATCCTCGCTGCTGGGCTCTGCCTGCTCTTCCTGCCCCATGACTGAATGAAGTAATTAATACTACCTAGTACAGCTAGCTGTCCACAAGCACAAAGTCAACTGAGGAATCTTCATCTTCTGGGTTTTTCAGTGTTTTAGTTCAGGTGAATTGGTGGATAAGAGACTCCCTTTAAAAAAAAAACAACTATGCTGCCTGCTATAAAGCCATATAAAGACTGTCCCGAGACACCTATTTCAGTGTTCTGAAGGGAATCTACAAACATTGGCTATTGGATTGCATAGGTAGCCAACAATTAAGAGAGGTCAATTTTTTTTTCCATAACTAAGTAAGAAGGCTTTTCTGCCTCAGGCAAAATATTGACCTAAATTTCTATTTTCAACACATAGGTGAAGGAAAAAGAAAACAATGTGACTCATCAAATTAAGCAAAAACCAACTCAGTGTATAACCTTTCTTGTGATTAATATACCACTTTAGTCTTCCAGTAGAAATTATAGGCGATTAGATACACAGTCTATCTAAAACTGTAACAATAGCTATCTTTTGAGTATTTACCACAGGCGTGGTAATAAGAGCTTTGCACAGATTATTTCTCATAATCCTTATAACAACCCTATATTAGGTGGATAAAAGTGAAGAGAGGTTAGGTAATTTGCCAAATACCTCATAGTTGGTAAGTTACAATGATCAGGTCTGTTCTTCGGTTCAACATCTATATTTCTGAACAGTGTGCCCTCCTAGATATCAGACTACATAGGATCTAGAAGGTAAGAAAAGTACATTATTATTATTATTATTATTATTATTATTATTATTATTATTATACTAGGGTGTAAGGCCTCACTTTTACTCAGCTTGCTTACTTGGTCTTTTTCTCTGATTATTATTATTTTTTTTTTTTGCCAGTCCTGGGCTTGAGCTCAGGACCTGAGCACTGTCCTTGGACTTTCTCAAGGCTAGAGCTCTACCACTTGAGCCTCAGCACCACTTCTGACTTTAACCACTAGGCCAAACTCCCAGCCCCTTTTTCTCTGATTATTTTGAAGCTGGACTTTTCTGACCAGGCTAGCTTCAAACTATGATCATTCATATCCTCTTGAGTAGCTTGTATTACAGGTATGTGTTACTGGTGTCCAGCAAAGGCACTTCTTGATTGCAGCAGTCAACATATTGTCTTTGTATATTCTGAATACATATTTGGTCACACTTGACTTACTTATGAAATAATACCTCATCTTTCAGTATTTAATCAATTAAAATCTCAGAAGTATTAGTTAATTGTCTTAAAGATACTAAAATGTACCTGCTTTCTACTTCTAGAATCTCAGAGGCAGATTCCCTTGGGAGGAAATACAAGAAAAAAGAAAATGTATGTCTTTGATCTGGCAGGTGTCTGGCTAGCCAATATCACCTAAGAAAATGAAAAGCCAAGTCCTTTAATAATTACTGCCTTCTCCAACTTCCAAGAACCAAGACAAAAGATGAAATTGTCTCCACTTATCTGTGGTTCCTTTGTACTTCACTTTATCTACTAAGATTTTGGGTGGGGGAAAAATAGAGAAGTGGTTATTATTCAACCTTCTTTTTTCCTTTGTCTCCTGAGTAACATTCTTTCACCAGATAGCTGTGTGATGTCTTATGATATTTCACTCTCTGGTCCGTGGTTCACAAATTCTACATATATTTATTGCGCACTTACAAACATGTCCAACACTGAACTTGACAGTAAGGTTTGCTGTGTAGCCTTTGTGCTGGCCACTCTGGTATCCATGTTTCCTTGAGGTTGGGCTGGCCACTGATGCTGCTCAAGTAGATGTAGTTTCCAGGACTGGGATAACAAAGAAACTGAAGCTACAACTATCCTGGAGAGAAAGAGGAAGAAAGTATGAGGACATACTTACCTATGGCTATAAATATCAGAGACACTAAAATTGTTGACCATTTTACAATATACGGAAGGTAAAGAGCATCCTTTTCTGAAATCCTAACACAGAGGCTTAATAGTTAATGAAATTTCTTCTCCAGATCTCTTGTAAACCCATGGAAGTCTGAATTCCAACCAGTAGCCAAGCATCTATTATTCCTAGATTTCTTGGGATTACCTAACTGTTAGGACTTAAGACCCACTTCACCTAACTGCTTCATGAAATTCAACCAGCTATACCTTTGCGACTTTCATATGTGGATTATATTTTGTTTAAAATCAACTGGAACCATTTCAAAATATTGCATTTTCTGAACTCCCCCCCATCCCTACTCCTATGTCTTGGACTCTATATGACAACAAAAGCACCTTGTTCCAAATCTGCTTGGAAATATTCTGAAAAACTATTCTCAGCAACTTAGAAGGTGAATGACTTAACCATTTCTTAACCATAAGCTTACAAATATGGTGGTCATGCAATGTAGCTATCAAATAAGATACTTTTAGAATACAAGTTAAGGCTACACATACTAAGAGGTCCTATTTTACTTTATTTATTTACAACTTTTTTTTGAATGCTGGGCCCAGGTGCTGTCCCTGAGTGCTTCAGCCACAGCACCACTTCCGTTTTTCTGGTGGTTAATTGAAGAGAAAAGTCTCAGGGATTTTTAGTGCCTGGGCTGGCTTTGAACCGTGATCTTCAGATCTCAGCCTCCTGAGTAGCTAGGATTACAGGGGAGAGCCACCGTGTCCCACTATTTGCAACACTTTTTATATTTCTGGATCTATAAAGTTCTATTAGAAACCATTTTCAATCAGTATGTGTGGACCAAAATAATGGAGTAGCAGCTTTTTTTAGTTTGACTCCATCAATGAGAAGACTCAGTAACAATAAATGAGAGACTATATTCTGAAAAGAGGAAAAGAAGAACACTGAATACAATAAAAGACTTGTCAAGAAAGATAAAAAGTCAGATTGAAACAGAAAGGCAAAAGTGAAAAGTACAAAATAACCCGAGACCCTTCAAGTGACCAAATCTATGAATAATGAGCAAAGACATAGAAGAAATGCAATATATTTCAGGAAATAATAGTAGAAATTTCCTCAACTTTTGAGGAAGAGATGGCCATTCAGGAAAAAGAGGTTTTGGGGAAACTAATCAAACAAAACTAGAAAAAAAAATCTCTTCATAGTCAAAACATTCTGTAATATATAGAACCAGAAGTAAATATTAAAAACTCTAAGAGAAAAGTCCCGAGTTACAAAAGGGCAGACTCTTTAGAATAAAAGATTTCTCAACAGAAACTCTAACTATTCAGAATAATAGATTTCACTCAACAGAAACTCTGAAACCAAGAAGAACATAAAGGTTTTTTGTTTTTGTTTTTGTTTTTTACCAATCCTGGGGCTGAACTCAGGTCCAGGGCACTGTCCTTGAACACGTTTGCTCAAGGCTAACGCTCTGTGACTTGAACCACAATGCCACTTCTGGCTTTTTCTGTGATGTGATACCAAGGGATCAAACCCAGGGCTTCGTGCAAGCTAGGCAAACACTCTACCACTAGGCTACGCTCCCGGCCCTCAAACCCTAAAAGTTTTAAAAATAACTTCCAATCTAAGTTATGATATCCAGAAATTACATACATTACAACTAAAGGAGAAATAAAAACCTTCCATGATAAACAAAAACTCTAGCATTATACACTCTAAAAGATTATGGAAAGAAATGCTAGAGAAAGACCATGCAAGCACAAAAATAAGGAAAAGAATAAGTCACATGGGGCTGGATCGTAGCCTAGTGGTAGAGTGCTCACCTCACATGCCCAAAACCCTGGATTTGATTCCTCAGTACCACATACACAGAAAAAGCCAGAAATGACACTGTAGCTCAAGTGGCAGAGCGCTAGTCTTGAACAAAAAGTGTCCAAGGGCAGTGACCAAGCTCTGAGTTCAAGCCCCAGGACTGGCAAAAAAAAAAGAATAAATCACACTAAATTATCTAAACATATATATATATATAAACATACATACAACATACACACACACACATATATATATATATCATGCTTTATAAAAAATTGTCTTTTTTGAAGAGAAATGGCTGTTAAGAGAAATAAGTCAGGCTCAGAGATACAACTAATACACATTTTTTTCATATTTGAAATTTAGACATAAATTTCATAAATATCATAAATGTTAAAACAATTGTTTGGCGGAAGGTCCTGGAATGGAACGATAGGCAAGAAGACAGGATGATAGGTGTGAATATTATTGAAGTATTTTATGTGCATGCATACAGATGGAATAAGGAAACCGATTAAGAATTAGGTCCATTGTCTCCTTACAGGAGAAAAACTAGAAATCTCTTATAGAATTCTTCAATAGTTTTCAATATTTTGTTCTAAGTCAGTACGTCTGAATTTGAGATGGTTCTCTCAGACAAACTAACATGTACAAACAACTTGCTTTTGCTGGGGCTAACAACTCCACACAGCCTCATAAACTCCTCCTCTATGTGAGGCCTCATGTTCTTTGTGATGTCCCAAAAAGCTCTAGCAAAATGACTTGTGATTTCAAACTGCACTAAGGAGTCTCTCTTACATTCAGATGCATTTGGCCTTCTAGGTTATTGACTTTAGCATGTGTTGAGGAGTGATGACACTCCAGATTGGCTCTTTTGATTATTGCTAACTCAGTATCACAAGCTATTGCACACTAAGCACACAAGTTGGTCTTTAACCAAAAACAAACCCCGTTTGTCCATTTTTTTTGGAAAGCTCAACACTCTGCATCAACTGTTTTTGGTACATGTCATTTGTAAGATGTCACACCAGTTACATTTTAGTATCTATGCAGTGTGTGTCACCAGCAATATGATTATTCTCCTTTGTCCACTGTGATGCTTCATCTTGGATTTGGAACATATCCAAGCTTTGTATCACACTCTTGAAGTCTTGTCTGTGTATGGTGCTTTCTTTACTCTTCATCTCAAATTCACCTCTGGACTGTAGAGTGTGGATGTGTGGTACAGTTCATTGTCTTTGAGGCTGATGAAGTTGACAATGACAACATCCTTGCCAATCACTGCAGGCAGGGTCATCAAAACTAAAAAGAATCATCTCATCATATCCTGTCTCATCATTCTTCAGTTGCTACAATTTCACCACAGTGTGTTAGCACTTTCACAACCTCTTTACTCCCAGTCTGCCTGTTACTGCCGGCCATGTGAGTCACAGAGACAGATGGGCCGTGGGCTGTTGACCAAAAGCATTCATGTCTTCCCATTGCATAGTTACATGTATCCTCTCTATCCTCTAACAGATGTTCCTTGCTTGTCTCTCAAAATTTACATTATTCTGATTCACTCAATATAAATACATGTTGCTATGGAAAATCCTCCTTGGTTTATTGAATTTCAAGTCCCACCTGTGGTTCTTAGCAGTCCCAGACCAGATGATTTCACAGGCTTTCTGTGGCTCACAAACCAGATGTTTCTCATTCTTCTACTAAAAGCTTCATTGAAGTGAGGGTACTGGTAGCTCAGACCTTGTAATTCTAGCTACTTAGGAGGTGGACATTTAGAACATGATACTTCCAAGTCAGTTCACAAAACATTTCCAGTGAAAAGCCACACTGGAGGTGTGGCTCAAGTGGTAGAGGACGATGAAGCAAGCAAAGCAGAGCAAATGCAAAAGCCGATTTCAAACCCCAGTAATAACAAAACAAAATAACTTCATTGAACATTTCTGCTGTGTTGTTTTCTTTCTTTCTTTTTCTTTCCTTTCTTTCTTTTTGCCAGTATCTGATAAAAGAATTTAATAAAATCCTAATCTCACTGGCTTTTGATTAGAAGGAGGATTTGACTTAATGTTCATTCTAGTTACCCAAATTCATATTTTACCTTTCTTTTGAATGTTTGGAATTTATTGTACGATATTATTTTATTAGCAAGAAATACTAAATTAGCAGTAGGACTATGGGCCACTTTTTCCTTCTTATTTTCCTTCCTTTAAACAAGTAATTATTTTATAAAAAGAGCTAACAAGCACAAAGAGGAAGTAGACAAAGGGAGAACGAAGGAGTAGTGCAGGGTGTGCAATTGGGAAGATTATTTCCAAAACCTTTCTTAAGTGTAGAGAATCACCTAGTGGTGGGAATAAAAAACGCTTTTTAAAAGTTTCACATCTTTCACGTCCATTTTCTTCTGCATTAGAAGAAAAAAGTTGACTATAAACAATATAACAGTGGAGTTTGTAGTCAGCTTCCTTAATACATTCTGTTCAATATTTGTTTTTTACAAAGTTTTATTTAATTTACATTCATCTGGTAAATATTTAATATCCATCCCTTTTTTCCCCTAGAAGTACTCAAAAGGCAATATTTTCTTAGGCCTTCTTAGTGAAAACATCCAATCTAACTTTCCCAATTCCTTCTTCGGTTCTCAATGCTCTTAGATATGGTGTGTGTGTGTGTGTGTGTGTGTGTGTGTGTGTGTGTGTGTGTGTGTGTGTTTCTGGTCTTAGAAGTTGAACTCAGGGCTTGAACACTGTCTCTGTGTGAGCTATTTTGCTCAAGGTTAGGGTTCTACCACTTGAGTCACAGCTCCACTTCTGACTTTCTGGTGGTTAATTGGAGGTAAGAATTTCAAACACTTTTCTGCCTGGGCTGGCTTTGAACCACAATTCTCAGATGTTAGCCTCCTGAGTAGATAGGACTATAAACATGAGCCTCTGGTATTGGTCACTTAAATATTGTTTTAATACCTCCATCTCACTTCTGAGGACTGTCATGACATTCAAGCTTCAGGAAACCATCCCAATAGTAGCAGCTCCAGGTGTCTCAAAGCTATACTGTTCAAAATAACACAAAAAAGCAAATTTAATATTAGCCATAAAAGGATATCATGGGCCAGGAGTTTGGCCTAGTGGTAGAGTGCTTGCCTAGCATGTACGAAGACCCGGGTTTGATTCCTTGGTACCACATACCTAGAAAAAAGCCAGAAGTGGTGCTGAGGCTCGAGTGGTAGAGCTCTAGCCTTGAGAAAGTCCAAGGACAGTGCTCAGGCCCTGAGTTCCTGCCCAGGACTGGCAAAAAAAGATATCATAAAAATTATTATTACTTTGAAAAAGCTAGAAGAGAAAGATAAAGAAGCAAATAATGAGGTTAGGGCAACACACACACACACACACACACACACACACACACACCCACCCCAAATAAGATTTTAAATAACCATATTAAAGTTTATATACAAATAATATTCTAAAGGCTTCAATTAAAATAACAGAGATAGACAAAAAAAAAGATGCAGCTATTTTTCCTCAAGAACCACGCTTTAAACATACAGACAGTGATGGGCTAAAAGGATGGAAAAGATATATCATACCATAGAAACAAATTAAAGAAAGAGTGGCTATAGCAATATCAGAGAAAGGAAATGTTAGAACTGGAAGAGTTTAAGGTTGAAAGGGTTATTCCATAATAATAAAAGGCATAATTCATTGAGAATAATAGCATTTCAACTTACAGGAAGCAAAACCTAAAATTGAAAGAAGAGGAAAAACCCACAATACAGTTCAAGATTTTAATATCATACTTTTCAACAATTAAAAGAAGTAACAGAGAGAAAAACCTATAATGAGAGACAGGACAAAATGGATATATTGATATTTAGGAAATACTTTGCACACTATGAAACTTTTTTTTTTTTTTGGTTGGTCATAGGGCTTGAGTTCAGAGGCTGGGCACTGTCCCTGATCTCTTTTTGTTCAAGGCTAGAGCTCTACCACTTTGAGCCACAGTGCCACTTCTGATTTTTGAGCTGTTAATTGGAGCTAAGAGTCTCATGGGAACTTCTACTCAGACTGGCTTTGAACTATGATCCTCAGCCTCTTGAATAGCTGGGATTACAGCCATGAACCTCTAATGCTCAGCTGAAACATTCTGTAGTGGTACAATAAATACCCATTAGGGATGACAATGTGCTCAGACTTACTTACGTCATATAAAATATGTTTCCCCAATCACAACAGAAATAAATTAAAAACTTTGACAGAGAAGTATCTAGAAAGGCCACACATATTTGGCAATCAATATACTTCTAAATAATCAATATACTGTAATCTATATACTTCTAAATTAATATGCTTCTAAATAATTCACAGGTCAAATAAAAAATTATAAGGAAAACTGAAAATATCTAAAAATCATCCACAATGGCTACACAATCCTGTAATATAAGGCCATTTAAAGGTTAATAGAGATCTTTGAGGGGCCGGGAGTTTGGCCTAGTGCTTGCCTAGTATGCACGAAGACCTGGGTTCGATTCCTTGGTACCACATACATAGAAAAAAGCCAGAAGTGGTGCTGAGGATCAAGTGGTAGAGCTCTAGCCTTGAGAAAGTCCAGGACAGTGCTCAGGCCCTGAGCTCAAGCCCAGGACTGGCCAAAAAAAAAAAAAAAAAAAAAAAAAGAGAGATCTTTGAAACTCGGTACCAATATTTTTGATAACCTACGCACAAAAAAAGAGAAAATTATCTGAAAGACAAGAAATGATCAAAACTAGCTCTTATTATTAATTTAATTATTTTTAAATTTTTATTATTAGTTTTTCATTTCAAACTCCCTCAGAGAAAAACTCTAGGCCCAAGCATTAAAGGATAAATAGTATCAATTCTACACAAACTATTCCTGAAAAGAAATGAATGAGAAAGAAACTGGGTAATTACTATCAGTAATCACACTGATACATAAAAACCTATACAAACTACATTCATAATAGTTCTAAATTGTAATATAAACACCTATCAACAGGTCAATAGGTGGCTCAGTTGTATATACATGAGAAGAAATATTACAAACAAAACTCACAGTTTCACATTTTTTGAAAGCATACTGTTTTAAAAACTGAAAGAATCAGGACCCAAAGGGTTTTATGATGTTAATGTAAGATTACATTGACTTCCATTATTCAGAACTGAAGATAGCTTTCATCCACAGAAATTACTTTCCTTCCCAAGCAAAGTGCTTCAGTAGTTTGGCAACTAGTCAAATCTCAAAAGGAAATGGGATGTGAGCACAGTGTATATCCACACCCACCACACAGGCAAGCCAAGTGGCCTTCAGAAACATCGCATCTTTAGAAGATTCTCTGAGGATTCAAGCCATGTCCTCTCTTGGACGTCCAGCTGAACAGTATTTAGATCAATAGAGGCCAGTAGTTAAAACTGAGGTTCTGTATATTTAGATTCAATTTCAAATGGCTTGCTTTGATGGATCTTCCCTGAGCCATGCCTCCAGCTGTTTGTTTTTTTTTTCTGGATATTTATAGATATATAGAGATAGCCATATATCCATATATATAGATATATAGATATAGATGTATGGATCGCCCTCTCTATCTCTATATAGAGAGATCCACATAGCTATATACCTGCTTGAACTCAGGGCCTGGGCCTGGGTGCTGTCCCTGAGCTCTTCTGCTCAAGGCTAGCAGTCTACCACTTAGAGCCACAGCTCCACGTCCAGCTTTGGAGTAGTTATCTGGAGACAGGAATCTTAATGGGGCTTTCCCTGCCCAGGCTGGCTTCGAACCGCGATTCTCAGAGCTCAGCCTCCCGAGTAGCTAGGATGACAAGCCGTGAGACGCCGGCACCTGGCTTTTGCTGATGGTTTTTCTGTTCAGGCTGGCTTTGAGAAGCCCGTTCCTTCAGCTCTCGGCCTCCCACGTAGTGACCCATTTTAGCTGCTAACTTTATTAAGCTTCTAAGTAACAAAATGCGGGCTATCTACGGCAGACACAGCACCATATAGTGACAAAAGTAGATATGCGCAGTCCAGGTTTTTACCAAATGGCGCAGGCCCCGGGGTGTCGTGGATAGGCCACGCCTTCCTAATCACTCCTACCTCTGGGCAGACAGAGCGATTCAAAAATCCCCGGAACCCGGCGAGAGCACGTGGTCCGCGTCTCCAAGCAACCCGACCCGGGCGTCGGGCTGGGCCAGGCATCCCCAGCGGCGGAGGCTTGTTTTTAAAATCCATCCAAAATAGCCAATCAGAAGCGGCCAACGGCGATTTCGGGAGATGATTGGTCCGTCGCTACCGTGATTGACCAATAGGCGTGGAGTTAGGGTTTGGCCCAGGACCGGAAGCGGACGAGTGCCAGCCGAGAGGCGGCCGCGGGCAGTTTGAGTTGGGTTCCGCTGGGGCCCTGCCGAGCTGGAGGGGAGCCGGACTCCGTTTTCTGGGTCCCGTTGAGGACGTAGCCAGGTGAGCGTCCTGCCGGGGTCTCGCCCGTGGCGGCGAGCCTCGGCACCTCAGGGTTCTGCCAGGGAAAGCGCGGTGGGGACGCCCGGGGTCGCGCTCCCAGGCCCGGCGGGTGGGGAGGAGGACGCCCCGGGGCAGTCTCGGTGGTCCGGCCGATCCGGGAGGAGGGCCAGCTCCCATCCTGCCCGCCCGCCGCCCGCTCCGTCTCTTCCTCTCTCAGGTGAGCTCCACACTGGGCGGGACCAGGTGTTCCCAGGCAGTTCTGCCGAGTGCGGGGAGCTGGGGCTTGGCCCCGGGCTGGTTTTGCTTGTGTCGGTTAGGGGCTTGTTGTTCTCCCTCCCCCTCCCCCTTCCTCCTCCCTCCTCCTCTCCCCCCCTCGCTTCTGTGTGCTGACATAGGCTGAGGACTCCTAATGGAAGGATCCAAGGCTGACCTGCGAGGAGCCTGGCTTTGGCAGCGGACCCCGGGCTTGTGTGGAGTGGGGTTTTCTTTAGATGGAGCTGGTGGGGGGCGGGTTGGGGTGGATTCCGATGGAAGGGCAGTGAATCGGGGCCATGCTCCTGTGACGGGTGAGTTTCTTTCAGGAGAACTTGCTGTTGGACTTCACAGGAGTCGATTTCTGTCTGAAGAATTCCCTCCTTAGTATACTGAAAAGGATGCTGGCCTTGCAAATCATTCCTCTTCTCTGGGACCTTCACATCCAAAGCTTTTCATTCCTTTTCTTCCACCCAGTCCCCTGTCCCTGAAGTCTTCACTTGTTACGTTTCTGTTCTTAGTGCCCTAATCTAGATCTGGATGCCCTAATGTGTCAGCGTCTCCTGTAGTTGTAATTAGCTTGGGTCTAATGTATTTGTATTAATTATAAGCATATCAACAACAAGTGTATAAATATACTTAAGGATATTTTTATAGCTACGTATATGTATATGGCTATATATAGTTAAACATAAACGGATCACTAACTCCTAGGCTATATATAATACATTAAATTATATACTATCTATATTATATATTAATATTTATATATTACATAATATATATGCTATATTGTTAAGTTTTGAAATGGAAAAATATTCAACTTGCCTGTTTTTCTTGTTTATTCCCTTCATTTTTGTTACCTTTCTAGATTGTTGCTTTTTTTGCTGAGGGGGTGGCGGAGTGAAGGATGGGGATGGGGATGGTGGGTGGGTGGGTGGGGTGTTGGGGTACTGAGGTTTGACCTCAGGGCCTTGTGTTTGCTATGCAGGTGCTTTTTTACTTGATATTACTTTTTTTTTTTTTTTTTTTTTTTTGCCAGTCCTGGGCTTGAGCTCAGGGCCTGAGCACTGTCCCTGGACTTTCTCAAGGCTAGAGCTCTACCACTTGAGCCTCAGCACCATTCTTGACTTTTTTCTATGTATGTGGTACCAAAGAATCGAACCCGGACTTTCGTGCATGCTAGGCAAGCACTCTACCACTAGGCCAAACTCCCGGCCCCTGATATTACTTTTTTTAATAAAGAATTTATTAGCATTGATTTTTACATCATATTTCAAATGATGTGTTTAACAAACAAGTATTCAAGAAGGGAATCTATATAATCACTGGCACTTAGATTTTAGAACATAATTAAAATTAGGCTGAGGGTTTATAGGTTATAGATACATATTAATCTATAATAAAACATGTCTATAGAGTCATAAATTTTTATGTTTATGTAGTTGTGTTTATATTTCCAGTTCCTTGTCCATAGCATTGGGTACACAAATATTGAGTCTTTGCTCTTGTACTGTGTGGATCTAATAGCCACATATTAAGGATACCATGCACCTTTTGTTCCTTTGGTCTTTGACTTGTCTCACTCAATATGATTCGCCCTAGATTCATCCACTTCCCTGCCAATGCCATTATTTTATCTTGTCTGTTGGCTGTGTAGAATTCCATTGTATATATTTACACCACATTTTCTGTATCTATTCATCTGCAGTAGGGCATCTGGATTGTTTCCATTGCCTGGCTATTGTGAATAGTGCAGAGGTGAACATAGCTGAGCAGGTGTCCTTATGTACTGGGTTATGATGTTTGGGATAGATGCCCAGGAGTGGTATGGTGGGATCGTAGGGAAGGTCAATTTTCAGTTCTTTAAGAAACCTCCACACTCCTTTCCAGAGTGGCTGAACTTGCTTACAATCCCATCGGCAGTGCAGTAGGGTTCCTCTCTCTCCACAACCCCGCCAGCATTTGTCATTGTCTGAGTTCAAAATCTTGGCCATTCTTGTTGGGGTAAGGTGGTATCTTAGGGTTGTTTTTATTTGCATTTCCTTTATGACCATGGATGATGAGCATTTTCTCATATGCTTTTCTGCCATTTAAACCTCTTCTTTTGATAAGACTCGCTTTAGTTCCTTTGCCCATTTAGTGAATGGCTTGTTGGGTTTTTTTTGGGGGGGGATTAGTTTCTTGATTTCCCTGTAGATACTGGTTATTAAGCATCTGTCTGATATATTATTGGTAAATATCTTTTCCCAGTTGGTTGGCTGTCTTTCTACTTTAGTAGCTACGCTTTTATGGGGATGGGGATGGGGATGGTGGGTGGGTGGGTGGGTGGGTGGGGTGTTGGTAACTGAGGTTTGACCTCAGAGCCTTGTGTTTGCTAGGCAGTTGCTTTATTGCTTGATACTACTTTTTAAAGAAATAATTTGCTGTGATGATTTCAGTCACTTCTGGTATGCAGCCAGCCTTTGCTTGTTATCCTAAGTTGGTATGGTTTTTTTGGGGCAGGATGAGTGAAATTTCATTTATTAGTTTTGGACAGGTGAGAGTGGAGTTTAAGCTGTCTACTCAGAACTGAGATTTGTGGGAAAAGAAAAAGCTGGTAGGGAAAACTATGCTTTCCATGGCTTGACACCCTTTATTTTTCCTTAGATTTTGAGAATATTTGCTATCATTCTTACAGAAAAAGAGGATTTTTTTCATCCTGTTGCTAAGTGATTAAAGAAAAATTTAGTTAGTTAAAATAACTGGAAAATGAATAAATTTTTTTTTCTTTCATATATATTCTAAATGGTCAGAGAGGAGCAATGACAAATTCTCCACGTGCCCTCCCTATGTAGCCCAATCAATGTTATCCTAAGTTGGGCTGGTAAGAAGGGATGTTACTTAACCCTTTGTCACCAGAGGCTGAAGTTTTCCTTTTAAAATTTGTATGGCGGTGATGGGACTTGAACTAAATGCCTAGGCACTGTCCCTGAGCTTTTTTGCTCACGGCTAGTACTCTACCATTTTTCACAGCTCCAGTTTTGGCTTTTCATTAGTTAATTGGAAATAGAAGTTTCAGGGATTTTTCTCACCCAGACTAGCTTTGAACTCTGATCTTCACATCTCAGCCTCCCAAATAGCTAGGACCCAGTGATATTCCTGTTTCGTATAATGTAAACAAACTGAGTCAAAGGAAACAAGTAATGATGTAGGAAGTCAAAATAGAAAGGAAAGACAAGGAGAAAGCAAGTGTATTCTGTACTTTCTTTGTTATTGGGACTCACCATTTAGAGAATGAAGAATATAAATATACTATATTGTCTTTTGAAATACGATATTTTAAGACTTGATTTTTGGGGCTGGGAGCATTGTCTAGTGGTAGAGTGCTTACCTAGTATGCACAAAGCCCTGGATTTGATTCCCTGGTACCATATACAGAAAAAGCTAGAAGTGGTGCTGTGGCTCAAGGGGTAGAGTGTTAGCTTTGAGAAAGCCCAAGGACAGTGCCCAGGCCCTGAGTTCAAGTTCCAGGACTGGCAAAAAGTAAAACAAAAACTTGATTTTTGTACAGTAGTTAAGTGGACCCACTCATTAGTCTCTGACTTTATTTCCTTTTACTAGTAAGACCAACAGTTTGGTTTTGCTTTTCATTTTACTTATATATGTTTGAATAATAAGGGAGAATAAAATGAGCTGGGCACTGGAAGAATGGAAGGAAGGACTTCCTACCAGAGCTTTACAGAAAATTCAGGAGCTTGAAGGACAGCTGGACAAACTGAAGAAGGAAAAGCAGCAAAGGCAGTTTCAGCTTGATACTCTAGAGGCGGCACTGCAGAAACAGAAACAGAAGGTATGACTGAACGGTGGGGTTGGAAACTGGTCATTTATTTTTGGGTTACTTCTCAGAATAAATCATCCTGCTATCTTCATGTCTTCATGTGGCAATCCCCCTTCCTTCTTTTTAGACATTTTTAAATTGCCTTCAACTTTCTAACCTTCTGATCTCTCTGATCTCTGGCCTTATTATCTTATCTCTTGATATTTATGGTTGCTGAGTTGTTTTGTTTTTTTCTCCTCAAGACTAGCACTCTGTTACTAGAGCCACAACTTCATTTCTGTTTTTTGCTGGTTAACTGGAGCCCAGAGTCTCAGGGACTTTCCTCGCCAGGCTGGCTTAAAACTGTGATCCTTCGATCGCAGCCTCCTGAATAGCTAGGATTATAGATATGAGCCAGTGGAGCCTGTTTTGATTCCCAAATTGGGAATTCAAATTTGGGATTGCTTCTACATTGTGCAGCAACAAGTCAAAGTTTGAAGACTGGTAAAATGCTTTCTAAGAATGAATGTAGTTTTTTTTTGTGTGTGTGAGTGTGCGTGCATACATGTAAGCTGGTGGTTCTGGACACTGTTCCTTTTCATTTTTGCTCAAAGCTGGTGTTCTGCCACTTGAGTCACTTCTACTCCTGGCTTCTTGCTGGCTAATTGGAGATAAGGATCTCAGGGATTTTTTTTTTCTACTTGGGCTGGCATTTTTACCCTGTTGTTTCTCTACCTCATCTCTTCATATCTAATAAAGACTTAAGTAAAACTTCTTATTAGCTAACAAAACAGTGGTACAATCATTGATTCTAATATGTATTTGTTTTTGACAAAATTTATGATTCCTTATAACTTCTTCAGAGAAACATAAAAATGAGTTGCTCACAGAGTTATAGGGTTTATTTTTCATTTTTAATGAATGTTAAAACATCCTGTGTCTCTGGGATGAGTAAGTGTAGCCCTGGGTAAAGACTACTACACATGGCTTGTAGAACTTTTATTTCTGTAAGCTTCAGAGTTTGGTCATCTCAGATCTCTGTGATCAGCAAGCATTGATACCTGGCCTTTTCCAATTATATATCAGGACATTAATAGTTGATATGAGAGTTAGATCTGGTAGTTGGTAAAACGCCACAAAATAAGGAATCTATTTTGTCCTCAACCATCCCCTTTAGGTTGAAAGTGAAAAAAATGAGGGCACAAATCTGAAAAGGGAAAACCAAAGATTGATGGAAATATGTGAAAATCTGGAAAGAATGAAGCAGAAGATTTCTCATGAACTTCAAGTCAAAGAATCACAAGTGAATTTCCAGGAAGGACAACTGAACTCAGGCAAAAAACAAATAGAAAAACTGGAACAAGAGCTTAAGAGGTGACTATCTGAGTGACAGTTGTGTGAATACTGTTGATATATATATATATATATATATATATATGAGGTAAATTTACTGTTTCCTTAATGATGTGCTTATTCATATGCCATGTTCACAGCAAAGAGGAAAGTCATGGCTTAGACTGGTGGCTCATAGTTTCTCTGTGTGAGAAAGCCACCATAGAGAATGAGAGAACCAGACTGGGGACTTAAAAAAGCATTCCTCACTGAAGGCGTTTGGTAAAGACAAGACATACAGCAGGGCCAGTCTGTCAAGTGTGTGTGTGTGTGTGTGTGTGTGTGTGTGTGTTTTCCTGTAGCATGAAGGATGATTTCAGATTGTCTGGGGCCAGAATTATGGGGAACATATTGTAGAAAAAGTATTTGAAGGAGCATGCTGTGGATTCTAAACTGGAGGAAAAGAAAATTGGGAAAGGTTCCTTCCCACTGATATCTTTCATTTTAAGCATTACAAAATCAGTTCGTTTATTTCTTTGTCAAGTTTAATTAATCAAAAAAGCAATTTATTATACTTTTCATTAAAAAAATCCCCCAATTAATGAAAATAAATTTTATAAAATTTAAACATGCTTCTCATGGTGACATTTTATATATAACATGATGGGATAACAACTAAGTGAGACTTTAGTAAATTGTCCCATTTAGTAGATTGTCCACAAATACACACCCAGAAATTTAAAAATATACAGCTTTATCTTGAAATAAGTTTCAATTAACATAAATCATTCAGATAGTACTGTTCTTATGTGTTCTCCTGTTGTTAATTTATCACATAACAAAAGTATTATTTCTGAGTCACTGACACTTTGGTTTGGTACTATCAGTTTTTGACTTTGTTGAAATTTCCTGTACTGTTCTGGTAATGTCCTTTTTCTGGGCCAGGTTCAGATCCAGGATTCCACCCTACATTTAGTTCAGGTTTTATTAGTGTCTTTAAATGTTCTTTGATTTTTGTGACATTGTTAGTTTTGGAAAGTGCTAGCTATTTTGGAGAATGACCGTCCGTTTGGGTTTGGCTGAT
Organism: Megascapheus bottae; assembly: GCF_031878675.1. NCBI lineage: Eukaryota > Metazoa > Chordata > Mammalia > Rodentia > Geomyidae > Megascapheus > Megascapheus bottae. Next base: position 3,281,717 of record NW_028327858.1, read on the forward strand.
TTGTTTGTCCCTGTCCTGGGCCTTGAGCTCAGAGCTTTTGTGCTCAAGGCTAGCATTCTACCACTTAAGCCACGTCTCTACTTCTGTTTTTTTAGTGCCTGGTGATAAGAGTTTTACAGATTTCCCTATCTGGGCTGGCTTCGCATCCCTAGATCTCAGCCTCCTGAGTAGCTGGGATTATAGGTGTGCAGAGCCGTTGGTGCCTGGCTTTTTTTTTTTTTTTTTGTGCCAGTCAAGGGGCTTGAACTCAGGGCCTGGGCACTGTCTTTGTGCTTTCTCAAGGCTAGTGCTCTACCAGCTGAGCCACAGTACCACGTCTGGCTTGTGGTACCAAGGAATCAAACCCAGGGCTTCATGCATGCTAGGCAAGCATTCTACCACTAGGCTATGCTCCCCTGCCTTTTTTTTTTTTTAATTGATTAGATCAGAGTTGCTCAACTATAGCATCACTGACTGTGTGTGTGTGTGTGTGTGTGTGTGTGTGTGTGTGTGTGTGTGTGTGTGTGTGTGTGTGTGTGTGTGTGTGTGATGTGGCCTGAACTCTGGGCCTGAGCACTGTCCCTGAGCTCTTCAACTCAAGTCTACCACTCTACCCCTTGAGCCTGAGAGCCTCAGCCCCACTTCCCCATGTGCTAGTGATTAATTGGAGATAAGAGTCTCATGTTCTGGCTTTGAACTGCAGTCTTCAGATCTCAGCCTCCTGAGTAGCTAGGATTACAGGTGTGAGCCGCAGAACTAGCTGCATCATTGACATTTTGGGCTGGAGGATTGGCCTGTGTGTTCCAGGATTCTTAAGAACATTCTTGGCTGTAACCACTAGATGCCAGTAGTATCCACATGTCCTCTAAGTGGAGACAGTTAAAAATGTCTCTAGGCATTGTTAAATGTCCTTTATTTAAGAGGGCACTATTATCTCTAGTCAGAAACCAGTGGATTGGATTGGGGTTTTGAGATGTTATAGGAATGTTGCAGAAGGACTTGGTAGGATTTTCTCATTGCATCATAGCAGAAGTTATATGATTTAGTGTGACTTATAATCTTGGTCACTTAGTTAAGGATTTTCTACTGTAAATTCTATAGTAAAGTTTACCTCCACTGTAGTATTAGTTTTTTCCTTTGTAATAAATACCTTGGTACCAAGAAGTTTTTCTAGCTGCAATACATTTAATTCCACTTTTATATTAAGAATTTTTTTTTTTGGTCAGTTGTGGGGCTTGAACTCTTGGCCTGGGCACTGTCCCTGAGCTCTTGAGCTCAAGGCTAGCGCTCTACCACTTGACCCACAGTGCCACTTTCAGTTTTTTCAGTAGTTAATTGGAGATAGTTTCATGTACTTCTGTGCCCGAGTTGGCTTTGGACTGCGATCCTCAGATCTGAGTAGTTAGAATTACAGACATGAGCTACCAGTGCTTGGCTTTTAAGAGTATTTTTGAAAGTTAAAACATTTAAAAGTTATTCTTGCTTGTCTCTCTGTGAATTTTCCTGAACAGAAATCCTTTTCTTTCTATGTTTTTGTCTTCCTAGAGCTGAGGTTCAAAATCTGAGCTTTGTGCTCTCCTATTTGAGCTATGCTTCCAGCATAGGTTTTACTGTTTTTTTTTTTTTTTTTTTTAGGGGAGGTGATTGGAGTGTTGTGGATGTTTCAGACCAAGCTGGCTTTGGATCTCAGTCTCCTGAGTAGCCATTGGTATCTTTTTCTTGCTTCCTATCATGAAAAGAAGTGGCTTTAAGTTACATGTTAAAGTGCTACTCCTTTTTCTTCCTCCTCAGCCTTTATTTATTTATATTTTTTTAATTATTGAGGTAATGTATAGAGGGATTACAGTTACATTCGCTAGATAGTAGGTGCATTACTTCTCACACATTGATACCTCTTCTTATGTTTTTGTCCCCATTTTCCTCCCTTCCAAAGTACTACTCCTTTATCTCTTGAGTTTTTTGTTTTCTCGTTTGTCCGCTGTTACAAAATATATTGAACAGGCTGTGTCTACCTTGCTCATCATTGTACTTCTAGCCCCTGATAATTGTAGCCCTCTTTCCGCAAAACAGTTATTAGATGACTGTACATGAGACATTAGTTTTGGAAAGCAATTAGGAAACTTGGAAGCTCACCTCACTGTGCTGGCAAAGTCACTTCTGTGGAAATACATTTTGGTTACTGATTTTAATAATTTAGGCAGATGCTAGGCTCCAGTGGCTCACATCTATAATCTCTAGCTACTCAGAAGAATGAGATCTGAGGATTGAAAATTGAAGCCAACCTGGGCAGAAAAGATGGTGAGACTCTAATCTCCAGTTAACCACCCAAAGGCTGAAAGTTAAGGTGTGACTCAAGTGGTAGAGTGCCAGCCTTGAGTGAAAAAGCCAAATGAGAAAATGCCCCGAATGTAACACATGATTAGCAAGCTTTTGAAATAATGGGCTATCTTAAGTAATGTCTTCCCTGCTTCATTGACATCACGTTCCTCTTGGGTTCTTTCTTATCTCTCTGTTTCTTGTTGGCTTAGAATTTAAAATACTTGGAATTTATCCCCAGTTCTACAAATTACCTTTGCTGCTCTAGTAGGTGATTATTACAGGTCTTTAGTGTCTTTTGAAGGTGGGACAATATTAATTTCTGGCCTATAAGTTCATACTTAAATGTCTATTGGACCAGTGGAATGTTTAAAACTTCTTAGTAAATGGATGGCTGTGTACATTTTTTTTTTTTTTGCTCTCTGGCAACCTATACCATTGATACTCTATAACCCTTAGTCCAATCTGATTTTTTTGCTTCTTTCTCTAACAGGTGTAAATCTGAACTTGAACGAAGCCAACAAACTGTGCAGTTGGCAGATGTTTCTGTGAATTCATGCAACACACCACAGAAAATTTTTGCAACTCCACTAACACCACGTCAATATTATAGTGGTAAAGGATTCTCTTTTTTCCCCTGTCTTTGATATAGACAGCTCTTTAGTTGATATTTTAAATCTGTGAAGAAATGAATGATTTCAACTTTGGTTCAATTCTCCATTCTGTTGTTTTTAACAACAAAAAAAAGCTTTCATCTATTGCATGTTCCTTTGCATGTCTGTTAAGCTACGTTGAACAGTGGGATGAACATTTAATCTTCTATTTATCCTTCTTATTGTGTTTTAAAAGAATACTTAAAATACTTGGGTTACCGTATGTTTTTATTATTTGAATAATTTGACTGATATTTTGATTTGTTACTTTTAACTATATGTTCTTTCTACCTGATTTCCTAAGTAACATACTCACTTCTACATTATCAAAATCATTGTCAATCTGTGGAGTTCGTGCTGAAATCAATAATAGGCATAGAAACCAAATTTTTATTGTCTCTGTTTAGGTTCCAAGTATGAAGATCTAAAAGACAAATATAATAAGGAAGTTGAAGAACGAAAAAGATTAGAGGCAGAGATTAAAGCCTTACAGACTAAGGTAACTGGGCTCTGTGATGGAACCTGGAGTAAGAACTGTTTGCTGTAGCATAGAGCAAGAGAAGAGAGAAATCTGTTTTCCGTAGAGTGAATATCTTTTTTCTGACACTGAGAACCTTTGTGGGCCATTGATGCTGACTTGGTTTTATTTTATTTATTCATTCATTTATTTATTTATTTTCTGGGTCATGGGGCTTGAACTCATCCTGGGTGCCGTCCCTGAGCTCTTCCGCTCAAGGCTATGACTTGGTTTTATTTTAAAAAATGGGTAGGAGTGGGTGAAATAAAGTGGGGAGGCTCCCTTATTTCCAATATTGAATATTCCTGGAACTTGAGAGATAAAAGAGCACAGTGGGGGCGGTCAGGTCCAGGGAATTGGCTGCTTGCTACTTGGAGGAGCAAACAAGTCCTCTAATGGCCAGGAACATGGCGTTTGTGGATTGTTACTGGTGGAACGTTCACTTCAGAGGAGACAGTTGCCAACACCTTATGCACAGTTATTTTAAATAAGCTGCCACCAAGGATTTTCATCCCATTTTGATCAAGGGAAAAAAATAAGCACAGGCAGTTGAAGATGTTTGTTGAATGTCATCCAAGTTTAAAACTGCTAAAGTTTAGTGGAGTTTTTGAAAACTCATGCTTCTAGTTCAGGGCCCAACCCTGGCAATACCCAGTACCTGTCAAATTCACAGTCAGCATCTTTGTTTATATGATACCAATTTCTAAAAATAAGGGAAAAAGTCCTCTTTGGCATTCATGGGTACATTTCTTCTAAATGTGAAGCTTAGTGATAATGGCACAATTCAAGAAAGAGCTTAAGGCTGAATTTACGATAAGTTTCTTTAATGAGGATCAGAAAAAAAAATACCTATATTTTAAAGCATTAAGTTTGTTCTTTCATGCTGTTAACCTTTGTTTGGAGACTACCAGGATTCTGGTAATGTAGCAAACATGTTGCTCCTCAAGACAAATAAAAATTATTGATGCTCTAGATTGTGCTAGAGATACCTTGTCCTCTGTCATATTACCAGTTCTGCCTTGATATTGATTCCAGAGTTATTTTTATGGAAATTATAAGTCTCCCTAAGCCTTAAATCTCTACCTGTAGCAACCTTTTCCTAAAACATCTGCTATTAAGATATTTAATGCAGCCTCTACAGCCAAATCTGCATAAGTGCAGGAAGATAGGAAGAACAAATACTTCAGAGCAATAGATAATCCAGAGGCATGTAATGGCAGACATGTAATTAAATGGCATTCTTTAGGAGAGGCTTATGGTTGATAGAAGTAAGATTATTTTTAGTTTGTCAGTCCTGGGGCTTGAACTCCAGGCCTGGGCACTGTCCCTGAGCTTTTCTACTCAAGGCTAGCTCGCCATCTCTTTGAGCCACAGCTCCACTTCTGAAAGGAAAATTCTTGAAGGAGTCCTTTATACTTATATTTACATTTTACATTTGGTTATCTTTTTTTTTTTTTGGTTGGGCTTGGGCCTTGAACTTTGGGCCTGGGCTCTGTCCCTGAGCTTTTCAGTTCAAGGCTAGCCCTCTATCACTTGAACCATAATTTCGCTTTTGGCTCCTTTAGTGGTTAATTGGAAATAAGAGTCTCATGGAGGGGCTGGGAGTTTGGCCTAGTGGTTAAAGTGCTTGCCTAGCATGCACGAAGACCCGGGTTCAATTCCTTGGTACCACATACATAGAAAAAAGCCGGAAGTGGTGCTGAGGCTCAAGTGGTAGAGCTCTAGCCTTGAGAAAGTCCAAGGACAGTGCTCAAGCCCTGAGCTCAAGCCCAGGACTGGCAAAAAAAAAAAACAGTCTCATGGATTTTCCTGCCCACACTGGCTTTGAACTATGTTCCTTGGATCTCTGTTTCATGAGTATCTAGGATTACAAGAAGGAGCCATTGGCAACCAGTAGGGTTTTATTTCTTTTTGAAAATAAGTAATCCTATTCACTGAGGTTTCTGTTGATTTAAAGAGTCTTTATTTTTTACAGAAGGAAAACCAGGCTACTCCCCAAACCACTATGAATTACCGAGACATTGCTCGTCATCAGGCGTCCTCTTCTGTGTTCTCATGGCAACAAGAGGCTACTCCCAGTCAGCTTTCTTGTAGTTCTCTCAAAACTCCAAATAGGAGAGATGTCCCTGTGTCTCATTTCTTTGGGGAAGAAGAGGTGACTCCAAGTAGATCAACTCTGCATGTAGGAAAAAGAGATGCTAACAGCACTTTGAGTGATAATTCTGGCAGTTCTTTTCTTCTGGATCAACTCAAAGGCCAAAATCAAGGTAAACTTTCTTTGAGCTACATTAAGTTTACATTTTCCTATGAGAGTTTCAGAGGAGCTTCCTGATGTTTTCAGTCATGGTTTATACTTAGGTGTTTACACATGTTGTATAGTCAACTTCTCAGATACTTAATTAAGATGTGAAGTAAGTGCATTTTTGGTAATGATAGCAGGACATCACAGTTTAGGAAGGGACTTTTGTTAGTATTGAAAACCTTTTATTTATTTATTTTTTGCCTTGAACTCAGGGCCTGGGCACTATCCTTGTACTTCTCAAGGTTAGAGCTCTACCACTTGAGCCACAGCACCATTTCTGGCTTTTTAATATGTATGTAGTACTGAGAAATCGAACCTGAGTCTTCGTGCATGCTAGGCAAGCCCTCTACCACTAGGCTAAACTCTCGGTCCCCCTTAACCTTTTAAAGTGCACTAGACAGCTTTGATTTATTTTTTCCAGAAGGAGTGCGAGTTAGGTTGGTTACAGGCTGCACTCCTCACACTTCTCCTCTGGCTCCCATTGTGGCCCACGAAACAAGCCTGTGGTCTGACCAGCTTTGGCCTGAGGTGAGGCGTGTGTCTGCAGAGCAGCTTTGCCCTGTACTGCTAGGCTGTCCATATGGGAGCAAACCTGTAACCTTGGCTGCTGGGCTGCGCTGCAGCTGACAGCCAAGCGTACCAGGTGGTGTTTTGGAATCTGCTCCGTAGATGATGATAATTTCTAGTGCTGTGATATATTGAAAGTCATCGCCAGTGTTTGCTAGGGAGAGCTGTCCCTCTGCCAGTACCATTGGAATCAATATTGTGTGTATGTAGGAAAAAAAAATAGTTAATTTTGGCAGTGTAGGAGCCTCCCACTGTCTTGATCTTCACTGGGGGTAGCCATCAGAAAATAAAGGAGGGTGGGCTTTTCACTGCTCAGCACTAATTTGCATTGATAAGGGCACAAAACAAATACTAGCTTGCCAGTAGATAAAAACAAGCAGTACTTTTTAACAAAGGGCCTGATGTACTTTTTGTAGCTTCTGTAAGAAACTGATTATAATTTTAGAAAAGCATTCCTTTTCTATATTTTTCTGCTTTTTATCAGACATTTGAGTACAAATGGCAGTAGATACTATTCCATTATAGTTGTTTATGGGTTCAGTATAAATTTGTGTTCTCATCAAAGATTGCGGAGCACATGAGTAAAAGATTGCTGAGCAATATAAATGGTAAATTCTGAACATATTCACCCACACACGTGTGATTTTTGTTTTTGGTTTAAGATTTAAGAAGCAAGATTAATGAATTGGAGCTACGTCTGCAAGGACAAGAGAAGGAAATGAAAGGCCAAGTGAATAAATTTCAAGAGCTGCAACTTCAGCTAGAGAAAACAAAAATGGAATTAATGGAAAAAGAGAAAGTGCTAAACAAAAATAAGGATGAACTAGTGAGAACCACAGCACAGTATGACCAGGCAGCCAACAAGGTACTGGGATTTTCATAAATGAGAAGGTTCATCTATCATTGGAAAGATATCTTTGGAAAGAGTCACTTTGTTTTAAAAAGTCACCTTACCTTAGTTACATTGGGGGTGGGGAGGGGGGAGAAGGCAGGGTTGGATTTGTTAACATTTACACTATATTCCACTTGGTCTTCCTCCATCTATCTCTCTTTCTTCCCCTCTTTATACTTAAGTTCAATAAGGAAATGTCAGTCATGATCCTGGTTAGTATATACTTGGCAGTGTTGATACTAGTAAATTAGTTAGTTGATCCAGAGTTAAGTGGATCTGGGATTGATTTAGGCGAGTTATTGATATCATTTGTGTTTTCAGGAGTGACAGTTTGCAGCACATGGAATTGACACTTAGGTTAATGGCGCCTTAAAAGAAAAAGAATGAGTTTACTCTTGGGATGCAGTCAATACACATCTGCCTTAGAGTCTTCAGATTCAATTAAGGCCAAACTTCTTTATTTAACCAGCTATTTAAATAACTTCCTGTTCCATTTTTTTAGGCAGCTTTGTTGACCACAGGTTCTTTTAATTTGCCATCACTTGGAGTTATTATTATTTTTTAAAATTCCCCCCTCATTCCTGAAGGATACTTCTGTGTATACAGGATTCTGGGTTGAGAGTTGTTTTTTTTCAGTATTGTAGTTTATTATCTGGTCCTGATCTCCCTTCTGTTGCCTTCTCTCTCCTGTTAGATTTGTTTCAATAGTGTTCACTGTTTTCCATGTTCTTGTTGGAGGAATAGATAAAAGTATGTCTCTTTTCCATGTCCTAAAGTGCCTTGTACAGGAAACCCGATACACTGATGAGATGTGTGAAGAAGTAGCAGTGGATGCTCACTGGGCCCAGAACCTGCTTGGCTTCACATACTTACTCTCCATGGAGCCTGGGTTGAGCAGTGTTTTGGTCTTTTCAATTAGAAGGACTTGGCTTTGAGCCCTGGCTTTGCCACACACAATTCCATTGCTTGTGGAGCTGTTTAATTAACTTCTGTGCCTCAGTTGCCGAACTGGTAACTTTGTGTTAATAATAATGCCTAAGTTGTTGTAAAGCTTGAGATGAGATTTAGAAAGGCTTTAGTTTTGCGCCTGGTACATGGTGTATGTGTAATGACAGTATTTGTTATCAAAGTCTACTATTGAGTTTGTATGTAAGGTAATTTTCAGTGGAATTTCTGTCTAGCCAGGACTACCTGTAATAAGAATTATTTTAGGGCTGGGAGTTTGGCCTAGTGGTAGAGTGCTTGCCTAGCATGCACGAAGACCCGGGTTCGATTCCTTGGTACCACATACTTAGAAAAAGCCAGAAGTGGTGCTGAGGCTCAAGTGGTAGAGCTCTATCCTTGAGAAAAATCCAAGGATAGTGCTCAGGCCCTGAGCTTAAGCCCAAGACTGGCAAAAAAAAAAAAAAAAAAAAAAAAAAAAAGAATTATTTTATCACTTTGCTTTGTACTTTTTTGTTTTAGTAAGACAAGAACACCATATCCTTGCTGTGTCTAATGTATTTGGTGAGGTCTCTTGTCAGATCCTTACTTTTTGATTAGGATGGTGCTAAGAGCACAATGCTAGCATGCTATCAATGGTTTTCTCTAGGTTCATTTGTGCAGTGCTTTCTGATTTTTTCCCCCCAGCATCAGCCACAAAGCCACCTACTGAGTTCACCTATCCTTTTCTTTCTCAACTCTATCATTTTTTTTTTTTTTTTTTTTTTTGCCAGTCCTGGGGTTTGTACTCAGGGTCTGAACACTTGAGCCACAACATCACTCTGGCTTTTTCTATGTATGTAGTACCAAGGATTCAAACCCGGGTCTTTCTGCATGCTACCTAAGCACTCTACCACTAGGCTAATCTCCCAGCCATCTGTCAGTTGTTTTGATAAAACCAAATTATGTTGTGTTTATGCTGTTTCTTGACCGTCATCATTAGAACTGCTTATTAAATAATATGGTGCTAATGTCATGTAGTATTTCTATGTGAAGGTATATTGTCTACAGTATAAGTCTTCTAAGTATTCAGAACTATGTGTGGGGTAAGGTTCACGTTGGAGGAATGGTGTTCTGGCTGTAACCCTGGAGTTTGGCATCTGCATTTCACAGAAAAAACTTTCAAGATCCAGAGTCTTATAGTACGTATTCAAACCAAGTTAGCTCTGGGTGCTTTAGTGTTGCAGAGCATTCCTGACATCTGGTGGTACATTGTTTATCTCAGAATGTCATTGAAAAAATCTGAATAAGCTAAAAATACTTTCAGTGGAATCTGTTTTAAATCTACTCTGTCCTGTAGGATGATTATTCCTTTTAGTAAAATGTTTTGCACTGTGAAGAAATGCCAGTTGAGGGCGCCAAGGGTTCATTCATTTACTTCTCTGAGACTTTATCAACCAGCGAAATATTGGTCTATCATTTATATTCGTCCATCATTTGGGTAGTGGTTTTTGTTGCTTAGTATTCTGTCACTAGTGCCTAGAATAGTTTATAATAGATGGTAAGTTCTTTTTTTAATATGATAGATTCTTAATAAATATTTATTGAATTTATATTATTGCTATAAGCAGTCTTCGTAATATTTTTCCTTGGGCATTTAAAAACTCAAGAGGCATCAAGGCATAAATGCCTTCGAAGCAGTGGATTAATTTGAACCACTGATTCAAGGTCTTACCCTTTTAATTTGATATTTTTATAGTTCTGCTGTTTCTAAAACATTAGTCATTATTGACCAACTTGGTACGGTTCATCTTTGGCTAGTTAATAATGGATATCTGGACTATTTTTCCAATAACTCATTATGTAGTACTTTTCTTTTTTTCTGAGTTCTTAAAATTTCTTTAAAATAATTCTGAGCCTGCAACTTCATCAGTTGAGCATTTGCTTTAAATGATCTTTAAGTAGTTATATCTAACATCTTTAGAATAGGTTATGAAGAATCTCTAAGAATTAATTTAGCAGGTACAGTTGCTAAGTCAGGGCTTCTTTCTGTTGGAGTAGGTAATTTTTCCCTAACAATATAAAGTTTCCTTATTGGTCTTGGGGCTTCTAGAATTTTTTTTAGAAGGTTAGTTTAGGCATTCGAACCCAGGGGTGATGTAATTTTCCTATAGAAATTAATTGTTGGCTCTATCATTGGAAGGTAAGGGGCATCTTCTGATTGTTCTTTGTTCTAAATTACTTGGTCAACACCTTCTGCCTTGTACCCATCCTGAACATACCACTGAATGTTTGAATGTTTGATCAGTCATTAAACTTTGTGTATCAGTTTTCAGAACACAGATTATAAAGCGTCTTATTTAAAAATGAACTAATTATTACCATCCTCACTAATATTTCCCAAATATGAGTTTTGTATGAGTCAAAATAATGATATTGGTTTTAGTCTTTCGTTAGCAGATTTAAGCTCATGACACGTCAGGACTAATATTTTTCTGACAAAAATGTTTGCTGCTTTCCTTACAAAATGTATTTTGTGTGGAACATCTTTATATGTTTCTAGTGTACTGTGTTGGAACAAAAGCTGAAGAAACTGACTGAGGATCTGAGTTGTCAGCGACAAAATACAGAAAGTATGAGATGCTCTCTGGAACAGAAAATCAAGGAGAAAGAAAAGGAGCTTCGAGAGGTAAGGCAGATTGGGTTTGTCTGAAAAAGGCGTTAGTGGACTTGGCATTTTTGAAAATGTTTGTTATTTTGGTAAGAGTTTTTTTTTATCATAGTTTGGGATAGTGGAAAAAGATGCTTAGCAAGCACAGGTCACATCTGCATTGTTAGTTTTTTTCAGTTTTGATCAGAGACAAGCGTTTTAGAGTTTCTCTTTTTTGTCTTGTTTTCTACTGTACCTTGATTTGATACTGAGTAGGGATGGATCCTATTTTATCATTCAGATCCTTTCTTCTGCAGTGAGGAAAACTGGCTAACATTCTCCAGCTGTCTCTGTATCCTGTGAGTTAGCAATGAACTAGGAAGGTAATGTGTGTGGTAGGAAAAGAAGATGTGAAGTCAGAACAGAAGGCAGGCTGGTGGGCATTCTTAGGGTGGTCCTTCTAGAGGCTGTCACCTGAGATATCCAGTAAGAACAGCCAGGGATGTCATTGGTGTCCTGTGGTAATCAAAACTCACCTGTTGGCATTTGTTTCCTATCATTTTCAACTAAAGACTGTTGGAGTTAGTATATAGTTTGTGAATATTTAATGCCATTTTCAAGTGTGTTTGGGCTCTCAGGTGCATTTTGATCATTGCAGCTCAGCTCTCCAACCCTCAACTCCTTATACTAAAGATGATAAATATTTAAGATTGGGGATGAGGTGAAATAGTCTGATTTTCCATGTGGCCAACTGGCAGACTTCTTTGCCTTCCCTCTGGGACCTGGATTTGATTACCAGGACCAGTGTTCTGGTTGATTGTGTTTGTGGGTCAGTGCATGGCTGTCTTGGCTCCCTATTGTCTCTAGCTTTTTCCTTGTATCCCTGCTATTTGTGTCTGGTTTTGGATTCTGCCTGTTAGCCATCCTTTGATGCATGTGACCTTTGCCTTTCAGGAGCTGTCCCATCAGCAGCGATCTTTCCAAACCCTGGATCAAGAGTGTACTCAGATGAAAGCCAGACTTACCCAGGAGTTGCAGCAAACCAAGAACACCCTCAATGTTCTCCAGGCGGAACTGGATAAAGTAGGGTGCTGACTTACTTTCACCTAACTCTTCCTTTATCAGTGCACTGTCCAGTTCACAAGGGGTTGTTTTTTTTTTTAAACCAATAACTTCTAAGCATTAAATAGTACGTATCAATGGGATGTCATGTCCAATGCATGTATACATTGTATGATGTTTAAATCAGGTTAATTACCCCAATCATTTAACATTTCTTTGTAGTGAACACTATCCAAATTCAGCACATTACTATTTGTAGTCATCATACTTGCTCTCACTAGCTCATGAGCTCTTCTTGCTGCTAGCTTGCTGTAAGTTAGGACCTACTGGCTGTTTGTTTTTCATCTTACTCTCCCAGGCCCTGTTAACATCATTCTACTCTCAGTGTCTGTATGAATCTTATTAGATTATACATACGAGTCAAAATGCTTCTAGAGGAAAAATGTTGTATGCTCACTTTCATGATCAAAATGAAGAGCAAACAAAACTTCCTGACTCAGTTTTCTGAGAATGGGTTGTGGGTGAATTAGGGTTTGACATCTGAATGGCTTGATAGTTTGGTGGTTCTGGGTCATATGACTGGGCGGAAGTAATTACACTCCTAAGTAGTTAAAGCTCCCATGATCATATTGAATGCACTTACAAAGACTCCAAAAGTGATCTCACTCAGGTTTGTAGCCGTGCATGTCAGTTTGCATTATGACAGTTCCTGTTCTGTGACTCCAGCCTGGAGTCTTGTGAACAGCACACTTGTACTGTCCTGAGTACTGTGCTGGCCTCCTCGCTGCTCTCCCTGATCTCCGTACAGTGAATTTTCAGCCAGTACCCAGAGGGAGCCTTTTATCATGCACATCAGGTGGTGTCTCTTCTCAGATCAAAGCCAGGTCTTCCAGAGGTTGGCCTGACCCGGGTTGGCTTCCTGCTGCTTCATGCTCAGTGTTCATCTTTCTCCTCCTGTGCTCTGTTCTGGCTGTACCAAGCTCACACCTACTCCAGACCTTGTTTGCTGTGTCTTCTTCCAGAGGCTCTTCCAGCATTGGATCTGAGGTTGTGTTCCTTTGTGTCCTGGAGCTTTCTGCTCAAGGTCAACTTATCAACTTGAAGTGCTTTGGTTTCTCTTTATCTCACTTTGTCTCTATAGTTTGAGAATGCCTGGCATCTTATTTTAATATTTTATCATTGGATCATCTTTCTATTAACATATATGTGTATATTTTTATATATACATGCATGTAAATGTACATATGTATATATATTCTATAACAAAGGATTTCATTGTGAAATGTTCATATATGTATGTAATATCCTCTGACCAAATTTATCTCCTCTGTTACTCTTAGTCATCATTTTCTTTCTTTTTAATGGGTTTCATGTATCTCTTTCTTTCTTTCTTTCTTTCTTTCTTTCTTTCTTTCTTTCTTTCTTTCTTTCTTTATTTATTTATTTTGCCAGTCGTGGGCTTGGGCTCAGGGCCTGAGCACTGAGCACCTTGGACTTTCTCATGGCTTAGCACTCTACCACTTGAGCCTCAGCACCACTTCCAGCTTTTTTCAATGTATGTGGAACCGAGGAATCGAACCCGGGTCTTCGTGTGTGCTAGGCAAGCACTCTACCACTAGGCCAAACTCCCGGCCCACTCTTTTTTTTTTTTTTTGCCAATCCCGGGGCTTGAACTCAGGGCCTGCTTGAGCTCTGTCCTTGGGCTTTCTCAAAGCTAGCGCCCTATCACTTAAGCCACAGCACTACTTCTAGCTTTTTTCTGTGTACATGGTACCGAGGAATGAAACCTGGGGCTTTGTGTATGCTAGGCAAGCACTCTACCACTAGGCCAAACACCCGGCCCTTCATGTTTCTCCTCCCTCCCTCCCTCCCTCCCTCCCTCCCTCCCTCCCGTCCTGTTGTGGGGCTTGAACTTTGGATATGGGAGTTATCCCTGAGCTCTTCAGCTCAAGGCCAACGCTCTACTGCTTGAGCTACAGCAGTTCCGGTTTTCTGGTGGTTAATTGGAGATGAGTCTTTCGGACTTTGGTGCCTGGACTGGCTTTGAACTGCGATCCTCAGATCTCAGCCTCCTGAGAAGCTAGGATTGCAGGTGTGAGCCACTGAGCCTGGCTTCATGTTTCTTTTTTTGTATATTCATCTAAAGTATTTGGTCATCTTCATCTCCCTGCTGTCATCTTCTCTTTTTGTCCTTTAGTTGCTTATCTCTTCTCCTACCTTTGTCCCCACTGCCTTTTACATTCATGTTCTGCTGGTTTTTAGATCTAGATTTCATCTACAAAGAAAAACATAGTATTTGTCTTTCTGGCTAGTTACACTTGATGAACCTCCAGCTCTCCCCATTTTCGTGCAAGCAATGTAATTTCATTTTTGTTCACGGCTGCTTAATGCTTCATTGTGTGTCTGTACACCACATTTTCTTTATCCGTTCATTGGCTGATGTGCACCAGGGTGAATGTTCCAACTTGGCTTTTGTGAGTGGTGCTGACACACACATGAAGTGTCACTTGAATCTTTCAGTGAACATAGGGATTTGTTTACTGCTCCCTCCTCAGCATGTCAGTCCTGAACACCTATAGCTTTACAGTGGCAGTCACTTATTCTGGTTTTTTGGCTGTTGGAGAAAGTGGTCTGTTTCAGAGTTTACCTTGATAGTGCAGATAGTTGCCTGCTGTTGCTTCCATTACTTTCTTAGTGTTTTGTAAAATGAAGGATTTTTCACTACTGTACATTCTGTCTTGAAAAATACAGATTAAAACCTAGTTGTCATGGAGTGGGTGGTGTTGCTTTCTCATAGTGGCCGTATCAGGGATGGAGAATGCCTCTGAAACGGCAAGCAAGCATCTGGTGTACATGGTAAACTTTCCAGAGTGATTAGGGATAGATCTGTCTTTCCATCTGTCTAGGTTTGGTAAAAAATGAAATATTCTTAGGTCCCCTTTCTTGAGGAAAAAAAATGCTAACAGTTTGTCCTCCAAAGCGTTTTAAAAGAATACATTTACAAATGTAAGACTGGGGATGATGCAGCTCAGTGGCAGAGTGCTTTTCTAGTGAGCACATGGGCCAGGGTTTGATTCCCAGTAGCATACACACAGTATCACTTTTGTGGTTTGTTAATATTTTAAATAGAAGAGGAATTTCTTATGTACTCTGAGACTTCCTTTTATTGAACACTTTGTTGTTTCTGCAGTCATTCTCTCACTGCTAGATACTGATGTTTTCAACCCTTTTCTCATTTACGGTAACATGCATGGTTTATTCTGTCACTGGGCAGGTGTGTGTGTGTGTGTGTGCGTGCGTGCGTGTGTGCGTGCGTGCATGCGTATGTATGTGTGTGCACTGGTATTTCTGTGGGGTGGATTTTTTTCCTGGTATCAATCAATGTCCTGCAGGTTGTACAGATTCTAT
Source organism: Megascapheus bottae (assembly GCF_031878675.1). Classification (NCBI taxonomy): domain Eukaryota; kingdom Metazoa; phylum Chordata; class Mammalia; order Rodentia; family Geomyidae; genus Megascapheus; species Megascapheus bottae. Next base: position 3,296,984 of record NW_028327858.1, read on the forward strand.
CCTGCAGGTTGTATGTATTCTAGCATTTAGTAGACATTGCCAGGTTGCCTTGAACAAAAGTGTAACACTTTTCTTTTCCACCAGCTGAAAGACAGGACTTGTTTTTCCTATCCTTGCTAACCAGAAATACTGAGTTTTTAAATTTCAACTAAGGAGTAAAATAATGTCATTTTATCATTGTGTTCATTCATACTTCTGTGATTGCTAGTGATTCTTTTCAGTAGCCATTTGCACCATTTGTCTGAAATGTTACAGTTCTATTTCTTGACCCTCTTTTTCTTTTTTGCAAATTGAGCCATAAGTGTGCTTTATTTGTTGAATTATAGTTTTCCCTATTCTGCTATTGAAAATAAAATCAGCCTCTGTAGATTCTGCAACCATGGGAAGGTAGTATTTCAGAAACCTCCTTTACAAAAAGTTTGAAAAAGCAAAACTGGGGACTTGCTATGCCCCAGGCTCTGCTGAGTCCATATGAATGAGGTGGTGTGCAGTAGCTTGCAGTGGTCTCCCACTGCTTTGCAGCTGCTTGATCTCTACACTGCTCGGTATTTGATTGCTGTTTGCCATATCTCCTGTCCTTTTATAACGTATATGTTGTCTATGACATATGCAAACTCATTGTTATAACTCCCCTCACAATACAGTTTGATAGCTATTTCCATGTTATTTACGTTGTGTTAGACACGGGCTACTAGTATAGAGATGCTACAGGGTATTGGAGAGTGTAACTCTACCTACACAAGAGTACGTAGCCATGTGCACAGGTTATAGGCAAATACCACAGTGTTCTGCATCAGGGCTGTTGGGATGTGGTTTTCTTTGGGCATCCTGGAAACAGTTCCCTGTTCTCCTCTGGGCGGCAGGTGGAGGTTGAGAGATCCCAAAGGACAGTGATGGTTCTCTTCTAGTCTCTTTTTTTTTTTTTTAAACTTTACCTTGTTACTGTCTATTTTTTTTTCTTTAAAAGTAGATGTTTCATTTTAATGTCCTTTGCAAATAACCGTTGCTCTTTCCTCCTCATTGTAGGTCACATCAGCCAAGCTACAGCTAGAAAGGAATTTGGAAGAGTTTAAGCAAAAGTACAACAGGACTGAACAGGCCCTCCAGGCACATCAGACCACAGAGGATGAGCTGAGGAAAAGCAATGAGGTAAGGAGGAGAGCTAAGAAATTCTTGGCATATACAGGACTGAGTTTTGCAGTTGTGGATCATTATTGTGTATTTTTCTTTCCAGGAATCAGTATTACAGTGTCTTCTGTTATAGAATATGTCTTTTATTTTCCTACATCATAATTACTCATGCAGTTAATAATGATGGGAAAATATTCCTTGTATAAAGAATACCTAATGAATTTTATTTTCCTGGCAGTTTGCGGTGGGGTTTGAACTCTGGGCCTACCCCTTGTTGACATTTATTTTACCATTTGAACTGTTATGCCCTTAACCCTTTTTGCTTTAGTTATCTTTCAAATATGGTGGTGTTGTTGTTGTTATTATTATTATTGTTGTTGTTATTTTGGTGCTGGTGTTGTTATTTAGGCTTGATGAAATTGAGTCTGGGTACTGTCCCTGAACTTTTTTTGCTCAGGGATAGAGTTTTACTGCTTGAGCCACAGCTCTCCTCCCAGCTTTTATGGTGCTTATTTGGAGATAGGCATCTCACAAACTTTCCTGCCCAGTCTGACTTCTAACTGTGATGCTCAGATCTAATCCTTCTGAGTATCTAGAATTACATACACAAGCCAGTGGCATTGGCTTGGTCTTAATGTCCCCGGCCCTCCCTCTCTCCCCCCCCGGGTTGTCGAGATGATTATCCTTCTCTTTGTACTTTCTGTAGAACTGAGACGACTGGATAGTTGAGATGGGATCTTTCTAACTCCTTTTCCTGGCTGACCTTGAATCTGGATCCTCTTCGTCTCCATCTTCCAAGTAGTGGTGTAAATATCCACTACTTAAAGGTTTTCAGGACCACCTGGGGTGTGAGAGGATGGAAGAAAAGAAGGGTTTTTTTTTTGAACAGAAAGAAAGAAAGAGAACTTGGAAATGAATGCCAGACATCCTGTGAGCCAAGATTTATATTCCTTTTCTAAGGATTGGATTTTGAATTATGCAGTATGTGAAAGCCAGGCACTGGTGCCTCATGCTTATAATCCTAGCTACTCAAGGGGCTAAGATCTGAGGATTGTGGTTTGAAGCCATCTTCGGCAGGCAAGTCTATGAGACTTTCATCTCCGATTAATTGCCTGGAAAAGGGAAATGGAGCTGTGGCTCAAAGTGTTGGAGCACTAGCCTTGAGCAAAAAAATCTCAGGACAATACCCAAGCCCTAAGTTCATGTCTCATTACCAACCCAAAAAATTGAAAAAAAAATTTGTGGAAAATCATTGACTTAAAATAAAAATAGTGATGGATGAAGAGTTGAAGAGTTCATAGATTTAAAATGAGTACAATATTTGAAGAGCTTACTGGTATAATGCTGAAAATAATGCTTCACCTTCCCCTGCCCCCCTTCCAGGAAGCTAGAATGTATCACTCTGACTTCAGTGCATTACTCTGATGTGGTACAGCCCCATTGACCTTGTCCTTTGAAGGATCATGTTCACTCTCCACAAATGGTGGATAAGGTTTAGGAGTGGTATGTGAAGAGTAACCCATTCTCCTACTGATAATCTAATCCTTACAGACTTCAGTTTGGCTTCTCTCTGAATTTGTTTAGTGGCCTAGATTTTATTTTAACCAGAATAATTAAGAACTACTTAGGAATAACGAATAGACTGGAGCAACATGAATAGAGCCATAAGTCAACATTGTAATTTTAGGAGAGGAACAACAGAAGATAAGTGGAGGACTTTTAATGAACTTATTCTTTAAATGTTCTGCTATCACTTTTTAGACTGTTCAAGAAGAAAGAGAAACAGTAAACTCTGTAATAAGTAGTTCCTTACCTATATGACAAAAAGTCCAACTGAATTTATTACTATCACTTTGAACAATATATTACACTTGTAAAAATTACAAGTCATAACTGTCATAGAGAAGAGATGGTTATTAGAGCAGCTGTCCAGCTGCAAAAGGACACTGCTGTGGGGGGTAGAGGTCCATTCCTATAAACCCTGTGGAAGAACCTTCACAATCGGTGATGGTTTCATCCATAAATGTTTTCCATTGGAAATGTGTGTTGCAGCAAAAACAAATGTTTGCCTTTTGGCCAGTGGGGACCAATCAACAGATGCTTCTGCTAACATTTTCACAGGCAGACTGGCATGGAACTCTTTTCTCTGTGAGCGTCCCTTTTAGCCAGGAACTCTCCTGCAACTCCACTGGCTGCCTGGCGGAAACATTTTGTAAAGCAATCATCTGGTTAGGAGAGTCTAGGCACCTTTACAGTGGCTGGTGGGGCCAACTCATTGTAGTGGATTAGACCTTGTTGTACAGGTGTTTCTGAAGACATGCTCATCCCCCCCCCCCAGTCTGACTTGGTTACTGTAGAGCTGTCTTCAGTTAACTCCAGTCTACGCTGAATTTCATATATATCATGTTTCACTTAGATTTTGTTGGTATCTCTATCTTCACGAGGGCAGCTATGTAGAACGTGCCTAGTACAAAGCTTGAGATTTGTCCTAATGTTCGTTTATGTTTGAGTCTTTTTTCCCCAGGGTGATAGTAAGAAATGAAAATGTAAGCCATATGCCAATGGCTCACCCCTGTAATCCTACCTACTTAGGGGGCAGAGATCAGAGGACTGCAGTTAGAGGTTAGCTTTGACAGGAAGGTCTGAGAGACTCTTATTTCCCAATTAATCTCAGAAAAAAACTGAAAGTGGAGCTGTGGCACAAGTGCTAGCCTTGAGCAAAAATTGCTCAGTGATAGTGCCTAGGCCCAGAGTTCAAGCCCCATGACTGGCAAAAAAAAAAGTGAAAGTGTTTAGCTGGGTCCTGAACTTTGAATTGGGGTTGTATACCTTAGGCACAATGGTGCTGACTTTAGAGGGAGGTAGATCTATCTGAATTTCCATTACTTTTCTGCCACCTATGTCCTGTGTAACTTTGAAGCCATGAATTAAACCTTCCTTTCTTTTGAAGGGACAAATAATACTCCCTTTCTTTGAAGACTACATTCAGCATAAAATCAAATACTGTATATAAGGCACTGGCCCTGGAGTTTAGCACATACATGCTCAGTAAATTATTGAAGTCTACATGCTTGCTGGTTTTTGTTTTTTTTTTTTGTGGGTCATGGGCCTTGAACTCGGCCTGGGTGCTGTTCCTGAGCTCTTCAACTCAAGGCTATGGCTCTAACCTTAAGCCAAGCCCCACTTTCTATTTTCTAGAGGTTAATTAGAGATAAGAGTCTCATGTCCTTTTGTGCCCAGGCTAGCTCTGAACCTTGATCCTCAGATCTCAGCCTCCTGAGTAGCAAGGATTAACAGGCTTGAGCCACCATGCCCAGCTACTTGCTGTTTTTTTTTTTTTTGTCATCACAACTTTAAGGCCTCTTGATATTTGTGGTGTTGGCTGTCACTTGCAGACATATAAGGTCATGACCAGAACACAATGCATTTGAGATTTTTCCTATTGAAAATGTTGCCTATTATACCACCAATCTGGGTGTCTTTCCATGTCTAATTATGAGTAAGTAGAAGCAAGTTTAGCATGCTTATAGGTTTTGGATGCCGAAATAATGTGACAGTTGTACTGAAATTTTCCTTGACCGTGTTACATGCTGCTTACAATGAGAAATTATCAGAGTTGGAAAACATGACTTAATGGCCCAATCGGGGTAAAGTTAACATTTAGTATCAACGTGTATGAAAAGTTTAGATGAGCGGCTCACCCACCCATCTAGTGCCAGTTTCCATTGCACTGGGGTTTGGCAATAAAATGCCATCATTTGACAGGCAGGATGGGGGAAACACTTGCTGAGGGACCTTTCCAAGCATAGGGATCTGTATTATGCCACATTCTCCAAGGAGCTCAGTCTGGCAGGCAAGAATGATGAAGTGGAAGGGGAAAAAACACATCTTTTGCATTTATTTCCATAGTCACATATGTAGCCTTCACCCAAGCAGGGACATATTAAGCTATGCTCATGGATGGGATCCCGAAATACTACTCACTAGCTGGAATTTGTTTTGTCTGGCCCTAGGAAATGATGCTTCCCCTGCTGCTCTTAAACCGAAGATGATCTGGGTGGAATTGCTTGCTAAGCTCTAATGCTGGCTGTGGTTATAGGGATTTTTGTTCTGTTTTTCCAGGGTAGTGCCCAATTTTGCAAATCACGTGAGGTTGTGAGAGATGCCTAGGAGAATATATCCTTGTATGCTTAACTCATTGTTGCTTAATGAGCTACCCAATCAAGTCTTAAGTGGCTGGAGCCTTGTGGAAAACTAATTGCTGATGGGTGGCAGCCTGCACATCCACTTTCAGATGTTCGTTTTCTAAATTCTGGGTTGGTCATAGCTGTAGTGTTATAAGCCTGCTGGATCTCAGGATTGGCTGAACATTTCTTCATTAGAAACAAATATTTATGGAGCTATTGCCAGAATAGAGAAAGGCTAATCTTCTGAGCTTATGATTTAAATGTCTCCAGTTATAGACAGAGATCAAGACCAATAGACACATAAACATGTATTACCTTCCTGCTTTCTTAGTGACCCCTTCCCCCGTTTTTTAACCTTCTATCATTTGGGGATGTGCCCATAATTGCATGCACTGTTTTCCTGACCTGTTTGGCAAACCTGCAGATGTAAGTAGCATTTGATGAATTTATAGGCTAAGAATATTTTCAAAGTTGTGAAACAAAAATGCTAAGTCAACCCAGGTAACTCATCCATGGTTGTGATCTTGCAGTTGCTAAATTTGGGGAAGAAAAACCAATCCTAATGTTTCATTACCTTTGTGAAAGTGTTCTAAGGTATACTCCTATTAAAAGGATGATTATTTTGAGCTTGAAGAACAAGGGAAAAATTCTATTTTCTATAGTTGCATGATGCTTACTAAATCCATCACCTTCCCAATCTTTCTTTGCACAGTCGAACACTGATTTTGCTGTATGTGTTCTTTCTGTCTTTGGATCTATTGGAGCTGCCCTTGACATCTGATTGATGCCTTCATTTGATAGGGCATCATTTGTCTAGTAGAAGGCAGGATCATAACACCGGAGACAGGAGTATAGTACTGACAAAACAGGTCTTGTCTCGTTTTAATGATGAAGTGAATGTATATACACGAACAGAGCAGCTGCTAGCAAGTTTTCAAGTACTTTCTACTAGCCAGATTCCCCCTCTTCTTGAATTTGGCTTTGCTACATCGATACCCATCTGCTGGTAGTAACCAGACGGATAATTGAAGGCAGCCTTCCAGCACAACACTTGCCAGGGCCATCTGTTTTCTAACGGTGCAGTAGGGTTTTGGAGGATGGGTCTTAATTGTTTCTCTAAGATTCAAAAAATGTCCTTCTACTTCTCACATGGGTACTTTGGTGTTTTTTGAAATGCAGAAAAATAAAAGAGCTTTCTGAATTTTTTTTCCTCTCAAGAGTGTGAGACCCCTGGTTCTGTCAGTTTGTATTTGCTGGAGAGGGTGGTGCATCATTTAGGTTGAAGTACGTTTGCAATTATTAAAATTACTAGATGTTCCTAGCATATAATATATGTAAAGTATTAGGAAGCAGTGTTTCTATTTGCCATGTAAGTATTGCTTGGTTCTAAGATTAGAGGTCTCCTAAGATAGGAGGATGGAACTGCATATATGTTTATATCTGCAATATTACTGCATATCATTGCACTGATATTTACTTAAAACTGCAAAGCCAAGCATGGGTGGTTCTTACTCCTAGATACTCAAGAGAATGAGATCTGAGGGCTGAGGTTTAAAGCCAGCATGTACATACAAGTCTAGGAGCTATTTATCTCCAGTTAACCAGCAAAAAGCCAGAAGTGGATGTGTGACTTAAGGGATAGAACTAAATTTTGAGTGAAGAGGCCAAGTGAGAGTAGGAGGCCCTGAATTCAAGTATAAGTTTCAGCATAAAAAAAAAAAAAGCAGAATACCTGATTTTCCTGTGAATGTTCAGATTCTCCATCCAAAAGTATCCTTTGGTGCTTCAGCCTTTGATTTCACCAAGCACACACAGTGTCTTTTTAGTACTTAGTCCATTCTAGCATGTATTCCCGAGCTAGAGGAAAGAGGCTCTCTTATTTGTATTCACATTCTTTATAATGCTGAATTATTCAAGGTAATTTTACACATGAAAACATTCCTCTGACAGTGAACATTGAGATAACTTACAAGTGATGTCAGTGCAAAGGTATGTTTTTGTTGTTGTTTGTTTTGTTTTGTTTTTGTCTGTCCTGGGGCTTGAACTCTGTGCCCAGGTGCTGTCCCTGAGCTCTTCAGCTAAGGCTGCTGCCCTATCCCTGGAGCCACAGTCCCGCTTTCGGTTTTCTGGTGGTTATTTGAAGAGTCTCATGGGCTTTGTAGTTCCCTGGGTTGGCTTTGAACCATGATCCTCAGATCTCAGCCTCCTGAGTAGCTAGGATTACAGGCCTGAGCTACCGTGTCCAGTTACAAAGATAGGTTTGATCAATCAAATGTGAGATAAGACCTTAAGGGTCTTATAAATAGGCCTTTCCTTGTGAGACTCTTCAATAGACATACAACAGGGAGTTCAAAGAAATACATTTCTTTCTTTTTCCTTTTTTTTTGTCTAGTTCTGGGCTTGAACTCAGGGATATTGAACTCAGGGTACTATCCCTGACTTTCTTTTGCTCAAGGCTAGTATTCTACTACTTGAACCACAGTGCCATTTCTAGCTTTTTCTGTTTATGTATGCTAGGCAAGCACTCTGCCACTAAGCCAGAAATATATTTCTTTTTTTTTCATGGGTAGGTCATGAGGCTTGAACTCTGGGCCTGGGTATTCCTGAGCTCTTCAGTTCAAGGCTAGCATTCTGCCTTTTGAGTCACAGTGCCAATTAGAAATATATTTCCTGAAGGAAAAAGATTGGGGTTCTGTGCTTTTCTTTTGACTGTACACATATGACATTACTTGATTCAAGTAAGAATGCCTGACTTTCTGGGCACTTAAAGGGGAAATGTGACATTTCTGCCGAAGAACTTTATTAAGGCAGGTATTTGTAACTTTTTGAGTATTTATTTTGATTAAAGCCGGCTAAATGTGTATTTCAGGAAATGAAGAAGGAAAATGGTCTCCTTAGGAGTCAGTCTGAGCAGAGGACCAGAGAAGTCTGCCACCTGGAGGAAGAACTCAGCAAAGTCAAGCTGTGTTTAAATCAGAGCCAAAATTGTGCAGAGGAAATGAAAGGTGAGTGAACTTGGGGTTTAAAGTTAGTTGTCCAGAGTGTTATCGCTGTGAGGGCAGATGGATAGCTTAGCACATTTGAGAAACCTCTTTGAATTTTTTTTCTTCACATGGTTGCCCAAAGAGATGTCTACAGTTGAAGTGGAGAAAGGTTTTTCTCTCCCACTGTTCAGTTTCCTCAGTGATGGTTGAACTTTGTATATTGGAACAAATTAAATCCAAACTGCTTGCCTCTCACTACTTTGAAATTTAGAAGGGTAAATATTTCCCACATGAAGCTATATCAAGACTGTTGACTCTCACCCCAGAGTGCTGTTCTTTGAGTTTCAGTGCCGTTCATTACATCCACATAGTTCTAACTCATTATTGCTTTCACTAAAATGGAAAAACCTGATTAAAGGCATGCTTTCTAAGACCGCGGCATGTTGATGACTGACTTGACTGAATGATTTTAATTTCTTGATTTTAAAGTAAAAAAAAAGAAAAAATGGTAGCTGGGTGTGGTGGCTCATGCCTGTAATCCTAACTACTCAGGAGGCTGAAATCTGAGGATCAAGGTTCAAAGCCAGCCCAGGTACAAAAGAACCTGAGACTCTTGTATTAATCTCTAGAAAATGGGAAGTGGGGCTTGGCTCAAGGGTAGGGCGGTAGCCTTGAGCTGAAGAGTTCAGGGTTAGCACCCAGGCCGAAATAGGATTCTCATGGATATTCCTGCCCAATACTGGCTTTAAACTGTAATCTTCAGATCTCAACCTCCTGAGTAGCTAGGATTATAGGTGTGAGCCACCAGTGCCTGTCATAATGTCAATTTTTCATTACAATTAAGAACAAACTAATAGCTTAATTTTTCCCCTTTGTTTTTGTTTGTTTGTTTTGTTACTAATCTCGGGACTTGAACTCGAGCCTGAGCACTGTCCTTGGCCTTTCTCAAGGCTAGTGCTCTACCATTTGAGCCACAGTACCAGTTTTGTTTTTTTCTGTGTGCGCGGTACCAAAGAATTGAACCCAGGTCTTTGTGCATGCTAAGCTAGCACTCTACCACTAGGCCAAACTCCTGTCCTTGCTCTTTTATTTTTGTGGTGCTGGGAAGGTAACTCTGGGCTACCACTGTACCATTGAGCTACAACAAAAGTTCTAGAATTCTAATAGGACAGATATTTATTAAAAATAATGACTACAACAAGGTCGTTCACGCATGTAATCCTAGCTACCCAGAAGGCTGAGATCTAAGGATCGAGGTTCAGAGCCAGCCCAGGCATGAAAGTCTATGGGACTCTTATCTCCAGTTAACCACCAGAAAACTGGAAATGGTGCTGTGGCTCAAGGGGTAGGGTGGTAGCCTTGAGCTGAAATGCTTCTGGGATAGCATCCAGGCCCAGAGCTCTAGTACCCCAACCAACACACACACACACACACACACACACACACACACACACACACAAAACCCCACAAAAAACTGACTGTCTATATATATATATATATATATGTCTTATTTTTATAGCTAAGAATGCTTCACAAGAAATTGTGTTAAGAGATCTTCAAGAAAAAATAAATCAGCAAGAAAACTCCTTGGCTTTAGAGAAACTGAAGGTTGCTGTGGCTGATCTAGAAAAGCAGCGAGATTGTTCACAAGATCTTTTGAAGAAAAGGGAACATCACATTGAACAACTTAATGACAAGTTAAGCAAGATTGAGAACGAATTCAAAGCTTTACTAAGTGCTTTGGAGTTAAAGGGGAAAGAATATGAAGAGTTGAAAGAAGAGACAACTCAGTATTCTCATTGGAAAAGTGAAAGTGAAAAACGTATCAGTCAGATGGAATCTGAAAAAGAAAATTTACAGAGTAAAATTAACCATTTGGAAACTTGCCTCAAGATGCAACAAATAAAAAGCCATGAATATAATGAGAGAGTTACAACACTGGAGATGGAAAGAGAAAACCTAAGTGTAGAGATCAGAAACCTTCGCAATGTGCTAGATAGCAAGACAGCAGAGGTAGAGACTCAGAAACAAGCCTATGTAGATCTGCAGCAGAAAGCTGAGTTTTCAGATCAGAAACACCAGAAGGAAATAGAAAATATGTGTCTGAAAACTTGTCAGCTTACTACACAAGTTGAAGATCTAGAACAGAAGCTTCAGTTCCTGTCAAGTGAAATAATAACCAAGGACCAACATTACTCAGACTTACGCACTGAATACGAGAGCCTCAGGGGTCTACTCACATCCAGAGATTCTTCTCTAGAGGCAAATGAGAACCTGCAGAGAAGGTGTTTGGCATTGGAGCAGCAGCCTGTGATGAACACCTCCTTTGCAGATCGAGTGGAAGAACAAAGAAGCATGTGTTTAGAAAGGAGTGAATGCCATGTTGCTTTAGACCAGAGTTCATCTGCCTTACAAAATCGAGTTGATTCTCTTGAGTTTTCCTTAGAGTCTCAAAAACAAATGAACTCAGATCTACAAAAGCAGTGTGAAGAGTTGGTGCAAATCAAAGGAGAAATAGAAGAAAATCTCACTAAAGCAGAACACATGCATGAGAGCTTTGTGGCTGAAACCAGTCAGCGCATTAGCAAGTTGCAGGAAGATGCTTCTATTCATCAGAATGCTGTCGCTGAAACTTTAGTTGCCTTTGAGAACAAGGAGAAAGAATTGCAGCTGCTCAAAGAAAAATTAGAAGCTGAGCGAGCAGAGACTCGGGAATTAAAGAAGAGCAACCATTTACTTGAAGACTCTCTAAAGGAGCTACTACTTTTATCCGAAACCCTGAACTCAGAGAAAAAGGAAATGAGTTCCATCATTTCGCTAAGTAAAAAAGAAATAGAAGAGCTGGCTCGAGAGAATGGCAATCTAAAAGAAATGAATGAAGCATTAAGTCAGGACAAAATGAGTTTACTCCAAAAGAGTGAGAATTTCTCGAACTGTCTAGAGGAACGAGAGAAAAGCATTTCAGAATTATCTAATAGGTATGAACAAGAAAGACTTCTTTTACTACAAAGATGGGAAGAAACAAGTCGTGCCTTAGAGGATCTTAGTGAAAAATACGAAGCAGCTAAGGAAAAGAACTCTACATTGGAATGTTTGCTGAATGAATGCACAAATGTGTGCGAAAATAGAAAAAATGAATTGGAACAGCTGAAGGAGACATTTGCAAAGGAACACCAAGAATTTGTCACAAAATTAGCTTTCTCAGAGGAAAGAAATGAGAAACTAATATTAGAGCTGGGAACTGTTCAGCAAGCACTGAGATTGGAGATTATATCTAAGAGTGAGACTGATGGCTTAAGGCAAGAAAACATGACATTAAAGACAGAACAAACTAAGATGCAACAGGAAGTTTGTGACTTATTACGAGAGAATGAACGACTAATGCAGTTAACAGCCAGTAAACATGAGTATCAGCTTCTAGAATTAGAACCAGTGAGGGACTCCATGGAAGACACACAGAATGAGATGGATAAAAGCAATCCCCAGTATCAGATGGGTCTGGATGTTAAAGACATCTCTCCAGACAGTAATAAGACTCAGCTGGTTGAGTTAGAAGCTTTGCTAAGAAATATGGAATTACAGCTCAAGGAAAGTGAGAAGGAGAAAGAAAGCCTACAGCAGGAATTACAGTCAATCAGAAGAGAACGGGGAACTAGAAACTTGGAAGATAGTCAGTCACAGGATACAAGTGGTCTCCAAGTTGGTGAAGTAGTAGATGCAGGAGAAAAATATTTTTCAGTGCTTCATGACTTGTCAACAAGTCAAAGTGACGATGCTCACCTGCAGTGCTCTCTGCAGGCAGCAATGAATAAGCTGAGTGAGCTGGAGAAAATGTGTGAGATTTTGCAGGTTGAAAAGCTGGAACTTGCATCGGAATTGAATGATTCAAGATCAGAATGTATCACAGCGACGAGTAAGATGGCAGAAGAGGTGGAGAAACTAGTAAATGAAGTGAAACTATTAAATGGTGAAAATGGTCACCTTCAAAGTGAGTTAGCGAGAGAAATGCCAGGTGGTGCCTTTAGCGGTCAGCAGCTGCATGTGTCCTTGCCTCCTCCAGACGATAGTGATTTCTCTGAGCAGTTGACCTTGTCACACAAAGAAGTCCAGGGGCACTTTGCTGAATTACAGGAGAAGTTCTCATGTTTGCAAAGTGAACACAAAGTCTTACAAGATCAGCACTGTCAGATCAATTCTAAGATGTCAGAGCTACAGTCATACGTTGACACGTTGAAGGCTGAAAACTCAGCTTTGTCACTGAACCTGAAACATTTGCAGAGTGACTTGGGAATGCCCGTGTTGGAGGAGGGCTGTCGTCTGTCTGTCTCAATCTCTAGCCCGAGGCCGGCAGAATTTGGAGACTCCTCTTTTCACAAAGATGCTTTAGATCAGACAGGAGACATTTCTCTTTTGCATCTTTTCAAAGAGACTGCTTCAGCAGATCATTCTATTGTAGGTGAAGTGTCATGTTCCAGTCTTGGGGAGGAGAGTCTGACGGAGAAAGACATTTCCTCTGCCCCCACAAAGAGTGTTGAAGAACTGGAGGTGCTCTGTCAGCTATACTTGGAGTCTCTCAAGAACCTGGAAGAGAAAATGGAAAGTCAAGGCAGCATGAAGAATAAGGAGATTGAAGAGCTTGAGCGTTTACTAAGTTCTGAAAGGAAAGAGCTCAGCTGCCTCAGGAAGCAGTATTTGTCAGAAAATGAGCAGTGGCAACAGAGGCTGACAAATGTGACTCTGGAGATGGAGTCCAAATTGGCGGCAGAAAAGAAGCAGACTGAGCACCTGTCCCATGAACTTGAGGTAGCACGACTCCAGCTGCAAGGCCTGGACTTGAGCTCCCGGTCTTTGCTTGGTACTGATGTGGATGATGTAAGTAGCCAGATTTGCATGACTTTTCTCTATATGACTACTAGAGTTTCAACAGATGTATATCAACTTGAATTTGAAACTAGAATATTGTGAGGGGGGTCAAAAAATAAAAAGGTAAAACATTTCTTCAACCAGAATGAGTAGATGTTAATTACATTTCTGTAATGATTAGATTTAAACACTTTCTGCTAAATGGCTTAAGACTCATCTCAGGTCTTGAGAAAATGATTATAGAGTCATATCTTTCGCATTTGTGTTTTCATTGTAAGTTAATAAGACCTGCTTAAAAAATAAACAGTGATATGGAAAGTGTTTTTAACCTCTTGCCTGTTTTATTTTAAATAATAGAGTCATGAAGTTAAATTAGGAGATTGTATGTATATCGCTTAACTTTTAAACAGTACAAATCTGTAATTCAGTGTCAAATATTTAAAAAGATTGTTTTTTTTTTTGTCTTTTCTAGTTGACTGGTACAACTGGTAATATTGTTCAATGTTGAGTCCTACTCTATCCACCCCTCTGAGGTTGATGAGGGTGTGAGTTATGACATAGCAGTAAGCATGGTGAGAAGAGCAGCTCCCTATTTTATAGATGATAGAAAAATAAAACACAATGACAGAATTTATCCAAGAATATCTAAGTAAAAACAGAGCAGTATGAAGTTGTTGGGCTTCAGATCTGGTCATGAAATCTGACTTCCCTTTTCTATTTAAAAATATCATTCATAAACTGGTTGCTGGTGGCTTATATCTGTAATCTTAGCTACCCAGGAGGTTGAGATCTGAGGACTGAGGTTCAAATCTAGCCTTGGCAGAAAAGTACCTATGAGACTCTTACCTCCAATTAACCACTCAAAAATCAGATGCACTAGCTTTGAGCAAAAGAGCTTAGGGACAGTGCGCAGGCCCTGAATTCAAACTCTAGGACTGACAAAAAAAAAAAAATATTAAAGATGGAAGTTGAACATTTTATATGGAATTTTGTAGCCTCTTTCTTATTTGATGATCACAAATTAATTTTGCATTCAAAACTAACTAGAATGTTTGTAGCAAGGAAAATGATGAAATTTCAGTGTTAAGACCTAGATGATAAAGTAACTCGGGTTATGACCTTGCTTGGTGCGTTGCGTATAAGTGGGACTTAGAGCATGTTTGTGTGACGTATTTGGACAGAGAGAAGGATAGAGGAAGTTGGGGGAAATGCAACATTTAGAGAGCTGTGTATTGCAGCAGCCAGGTGCCATTTCCTCTTTTGACTCTTCCTGAAACACAAACTAATATATTCTGGTTATATACTGTGATTACAGGCTATTCGGATCCAACACGACAGCTGTGACATAAAAGAATCTGAGGAAAATATTTCAGAAACTACAGAAGAAATACCAAAGGAAGGCATTGATCAGATTTGTAATAAAGATATTCAGCAATCCCTCAGTCTAGAGCCTGGACAAATCGAGACTGACGCAGTCCCGCTTACTGGCGAAGGGTCTGGCGAGCAGTCCTCAAAGATGACTTATGGGACACTAGTAGAAGACAAAACTCAGTCCTGTTCCGAATGCAGTTCTGAGCTTTCATTTTCCACTCCAAATGCTTTGGTTCCCAGGGATTTTCTGGAGAACCAGGTATTCATCCAGAATCTCCAATTGCAGGTCAAAGAAACATCAAATGAGAATATGAGATTACTTCATACAATAAAGGACCAGGACAAAAAAGTTGAAAGTTTGCTGAGTGAAATAAAAGAATTAAGCTTAAAACTCGACTCACAAGAAGTACAACTCAAGTCCAAGATTGAAACATGCATCCAACTGGAAAAAATGGTTGAGGAACTCAAAGAAAAATCTAGTTTAGGTGAACAATTGAAACCCTTCTGCCATGATAACCAGATGCTCTGCCAAAGTCCAGAAAGTTCAGAAGTTCCTGGTTCTGATTTAGAAATGCGTCCAGAGGAATTCTCGTATGAAACTACTAATGACACTACAGCCAAGGAAAATAGCAACTGGAGGGATAGAGTTGTTGGTTTGGAGGATGAACTGAACAGGATCAAGTCTGAGAAAGCTACTGTTGAGCATCATGCCATCTCTGTGGAAGCTGACTTAGACAGAGTTCAAACAGAGAAGCTGTGCTTAGAAAAAGACAATGAAAACAAGCAGAAAGTTATCACCAGTCTTGAAGAAGAACTCTCTGCCATCACAAGTGAGAGAAACCAGCTTCATGAAGCATTAGCTAGTAGGTCCAAAGAACACAAAGCTCTGGATCAGATGTCTGAAAAGATGAAGGAGAAAATACAGGAGCTGGAGTCTCTTCAAGCCAAAAGTCTCCATCACATTCAGGTCGTGGAGGCTGAGGTCAAGGACAAGACAGAACTCCTTCAGACACTGTCCTCTGAGGTGAGCCAGCTGTCAGAAGACAAAGCTCATCTCCAGGAGCAGCTGCAGAGTGGGCAGCAGGCCTCACAAGCATTGTCCTTGGCAGCTTGTGAGCTGGAGGGCCAACTCAGACAACTGAATCAAGAGAAGGAATCACTTACCAGGGAATCGGAAAGCCTGCAGGCCAGACTGAGTGAGTCAGAACATGAAAAGCTAACTGCCTCCAAGGCCTTAGAGTTGGCACTGATGGAGAAAGGTGAGTTTGCAGTGAGATTGGGCTCAACCCAGGAGGAGGTTCATCAGCTTAGAAGAGGCATTGAGAAACTGAGGGTCCGCATTGAGGATGATGAAAGGAAGCACCTCCAGGTGACCGAGGAGCTGAAAGCCAGCCGCCGTGAAAGTGATTCCCTGAAGGATAAAGTGGAGAATCTGGAGAAGGAATTGCAGATGTCAGAAGAAAACCAAGAGCTGGTGATTCTTGATGCTGAGAATGCCAAAGCGGAGATGGAGACCCTGAAGGTACAAATAGAAGCCATGACTGAAAGCCTGAGAGTTTTTGAATTAGACCTTGCCACAGTTAGGTCAGAGAAAGAAAGTCTAACAAAGCAACTACAAGAAAAGCACAATCAAGTGTCAGAATTAGATGGATTGCTTTCTTCATTTAAAAGTCTTTTAGAAGAAAAGGAGCAGGCAAGATTACAGATGAAAGAAGAATCTAAAGCTGAAGTGGAGATGCTTCAGACACAATTGAAAGAGTTCACTGAGGAGATAGCAGCCTTGTGTGATGACCAAGAAATGGGGCTGACCATGCGGCAAAGTTTAGGCCTTCCAGGGGAGGAAATGACTCAGTTGAGAAATAGCATTGTAAGACTAAAAGCCTGCCTAGAAGCAGATAAAAATAAACAGGTCCAAGTCTTAGAACAGCTTAAGGGAAATCAGCATCACATAGATCTGCTTCAAGATAGAGTCAGGAACCTTGAGCGAGAACTGGAGTTAACGGCAAAAAGAGAAGAGCACGCTATTATTGAGGCTGAGAACTCCAAAGCAGAGGTAGAGACTCTGAAAGCAGAAATAGAGCAGAGGGCCCAAACCCTGCGAGACTTGGAACTAGAGCTTCTTAATACAAAGTCTGAGAAAGAAAATCTCACCAAAGAATTAGAGAAAGAGCAAGAGCGAGTATCTGAGTTAGAAACACTGAGTTCTTCCTTTGAAGACCTATTGCAGGAAAAGGAGCAAGAAAAAGTCCAAATGAAAGAAGACGCTCAGAGACTTCAAATGCAGTTGACAGAGCTCAATGAGAAAATGGTAGCCTTATGCAGTGACCAAGCGACCTACAAGACTAAAGAACAGAATCTGAGTGCTCAGCTTGATTCTCTTGAACTTG
The DNA here is from genome assembly GCF_031878675.1 of Megascapheus bottae. Lineage (NCBI taxonomy): Eukaryota > Metazoa > Chordata > Mammalia > Rodentia > Geomyidae > Megascapheus > Megascapheus bottae. The sequence goes on from NW_028327858.1 coordinate 3,313,907, forward strand.
AGAAGACACAGTTGCTGCAGGACCTTGATGAAGCCAAAAATAAGTGTATGACTTTACAGTCTTCCATGAACGGCCTCATTGCAGAGGTAGAAGATGGCAAACAGAAACTAGAGAAGAAGGAAGGAGAGATTAGGAGACTAAAAGACCAATTTTGTGCCCAGGAGCAGCTGGTTGCTAAACTGTCCCAGGTAGAAGCAGAGGAGGAACTTTGGCAGAAGCAGAAGCTAGAACTGGGAAGTCTGACCATGGAACTGGAACAGAAGGTGCAAGGGCTCCAATCCAAAAATGACACTTTGCAGGACACCTTCAATGCGCTGCAGAACTCTTACAAGGGTCTAGAGAGTGAACTGGAATTGATGAAAATGGAAAAAATAGCCTTGGTTGAACAAGTAAGTGGCTTTCTAGGCTTCCATTTAGACATGGGTCAGAAGTGGAGGACATCACTTTGTAAATCATTATTCTTTCCAGACAGTGTATGCCGCTCTCTGGAAAAGTGCTCTGCTACTTGAGCTACACACCCAGTCCTTTTGTTTTTCTATTTTGGTTATTTTTCAGATAAAATTCTTAGAACCAGGTACTCATGGCACATGCCTGTAATTCTAGCTACTCAAGAGGCTGAGATCTGAGGATCACAGTTGGAAGTCTATGAGACTCATCACGAATAAACTACTCAAAAAAACCAGAAGTGGCGGTGTGGTTCTAGTGGTAGAATGCTAACCTTGGGCCCAAAGAAGCTCAGGTATAGTGCCTAGGCCCTGAATTCAAGCTCTAAGGCTGGCAAAAAAAAAAGTCTTGGTTTTTGTATGGAGCAGATTTCTGGACCTTGAGCTTCTTACTTGCCACTTCCGTACATAGTGGCCACCACCAAGTTAGGTTTCACTAACTTTTTGCCACAGGGCTGCCCTTATACTCTGCCATATCTTTGCCTTACAGATAGATTGGATTACAGTCAGAAGGTACAGATCCAGTCTGTTTGAAGGGTGTTGAAATGCTGGAACATTTGTTGTCCCAGAGAGTAGTGACGGCTCTGATACTTTCCTGTGAGACATTTTCATTGGATTAAGTTGATAGGCCCGCTCCACATAGGAGATGTTCCATGTAGGAATCAAGCCTCCTGCTCATTAGGTTTCCTTACAGTACATCAAAGTGGGAATTGCGGGACTGGGAGTTTGGCCTTGTGGTAGAGTGCTTGCACGAAGACCCAGGTTCAGTTAGCCAGTACCATACACATATGGGAAAAAAAGGCCTGAAGTGATGCTGTGGCTCAAGTGGTAAAGCTCTAGCTTTGAGAAAGCACAAGGACAGTGCTTAGGCCTTAAGTTCAAGGCCCAGGACTGGCATAAAACCAAAAAACAGAAGACAGCAAAACAAAAACAAGGTGGGAATTGCCACGTATTGACCAGCTGAGATCCCCTGCTGGCCACAGTCTTAACAGACACAAGGTAGAACCAGACGAGACCACCTGCCCTACCCTACCATTGTCATCTATGGGAGAACTTGTAAATATACACATATAATTAAAATCAACAGAGAACTCAGGCCCCTGGGCATCTTCAGGGTTTTGCTTTACACTCTCTTCTTCCTTCCTTCCCCATGTACGTCCCTTGTTTGGCTAGCTGATGATTTAAGGATTGATCTGCCATCAAAAGTCTCAATATTAGAAACAAGTTATGTTGTAGCCCACTCCTAATTTAGTGGTCTGGGAAAGGGGCTTCTTTATTTACTGAGCAGATCAAAGAAAGGAGAGTCCTGAAAAGGCAGTCCATCAGAAGGTTGTATTTTCTAGGATTTTTAGGTTTATGGATGTCTTGCAAGAGCTGAGTTAATATGACACAGTTACCTATACTGCTTTTCTTTTGGAGCAGTGATCAAAGGGTAGATTATTTGCTGGTTTACCTAATTATGACGTTTCTTGAAGATTAGGATAGCCTGTGGGGATTAGTAAAGATCCAAGAAGTGATAAAACGTGAACCATTTTGTCATAGAATAGTTCTGGTTTTTAATTCAAAATGATACTTTTCTAGAGAGTTTAAGATTTCACATTATTTGTCTTTGATTTTCTTAATTTCTAGTTTTTGTAAAAGTGTTGCTGAGAAGAAAAGGCAAACTTTCCAGTAGGTTGTGGAGATGTTATGGACTGAATTACTGAAGGGAGAATTATTTAGATTCCATTTTATTATTGGATGCTAAGTGAATGTCATGAAGATGTTGTGTTGGGAGTGGATTTAGTAGATTAAGTGGTTAAAGTAGACCATCTAAAACAGATACTAATAAACATTAAATTTCAGGTTAACACAATGACTGTAAAGGAAACTGAGCTGCAGAGGGAAATGCAGGAGACGATTCGGAAAACAACAGATCTGGAAGAAGAATTTAGTGGTGAGAGAAAGAGGCTAACTGAAGAATTAAAAGTGCTGTCAGAACAATTACAGAACAGCAAAGTAAGTTTCCCCTGATATATTTATTCTGTTATGGTCAGTGTTTAGATTGTCATTATACAGTTGTCATTGCTCTGATAATTTGGTATATGCATACCAAACTCTATTAGTTTTTAAAAACAATGAGCACAAGCTTATATTATGTTCAGATTGTAGTAACTTCCACCATTTCAAACTGTCATGAGTCTCAAAGGTGCCACAAGAAGCTAGGAATGTGTATACAGTGCTCAAAAAGTGAATGGTCCAGGGTCGGGAGTTTGGCCTAGTGGTAAGAGTGCTTGCCTAGCATGCACGAAGACCCAGGTTTGATTCCTCGGTACCAGATACGTAGAATAAAGCTGGAAGTGGTGCTGAGGCTCAAGTGGTAGAGCTCTAGCCTTGAGGAAAGCCCAAGGACAGTGATCAGGCCCTGAGTTCAGTCCCCAGGACTGGCCAAAAAAAAAAAAAAAAAGTGAATGGTCCACACACTGGTGGCTCACACCTGTAACCTACCTACTCAGGAGGCTGAGATCTGAGGATCATGGTTCAAGGCCAGCTCAGGCACTAAAGTCCATGAGACTCTTATCTCTAGTTAACCTCCAGAAAACTGAAAGTGGCTCAAGTGGTAGAGCACTATCCTTGAGCTGAAGATCTCAGAGACAGTGCCCAGGCCCAGAGTTCAAGTCCCACAACTGACAAAAATAAGTAAGTGGGTGTGGTAGCTCTGGCCTATAATTCCATCAGTTTGGGAGGTAGAAGCAGGAGAATATTGAGTTCAAAGCCAGACTGGGCAAAGTTATTGAGACCCTGTTTCAAAAAGAAAATTAAAACAGAAGTCTAAAAGTATAGCTCAAATGGTAGAGGACTTGCCTAACCCATTGTGAGGCCCTGGGTTCAGACCCAGCTCTGCATAAAATAAAGTGGTGAGCAAAACCCATGAGATCCATCGAGAAGACTTAGGAAACTGGATGGAGAGGGAGCATTGTTCGGATATTCTGTTCTGAACATAATTCCTAAATTTATAATATGTAATCCTTTAATATGTCTCAGAATTGTTTTTCTATATACTTAGCTAAAAGAAATCATCTTTAAAGTCTTACATGGAGTGATTTCTGTTTTATAGCTGGACCATCTTAAATATGTAGATCAACTGAAGAAGGAGAGGGAGCGTGCTCAGGGGAAAATAAAGTTGTTGCTGAAATCCTGTAAACAGCTGGAAGAAGAAAAGAAAACATTGCAGAAGGAGGTTTCTCAGCTTGAAGCTGCACAGAAGCAGAAAACAGGTGGGTGCTTGCTGGCACACTTAGGCTGCGTACCCAGGAGAGGGTTATTTTTCTTTAATATTCAGAGTGCTGACTTTCAGCAGTTACGTATTTTCTGATTTCTGAGTTTTGTATTAAACTTGTGGTCATTGTCCTATTTAGAATGCAACCTACATTCTAAAAATTCTTTTTGTCTTCTCTTCTGTAAAACATGCCCCCAAAATATCCTGCTGCTAGTGGTGCTGTGGCTCAAAGTGGTAGAGCACTAACCTTGCGCTAAAGAGCCTAGAGACAGCACCCAGGCCCAGAGTTCACGTCCCATGACTGACCAAAAAAGAAAAAGAAAATGATTAAATTATTTTATCTTACTTCTGTCATCCTAGCTATTCAAGAGGCCTGAGGTCTGAGGATCGAGATTCAAAGCCATCCCAGGCACAAAAGTCCCTGAGACATGTGAAAGGGTATCAATGTATGTGAATTAATGCACCTTCTATCTGGCAAATATCATGTAACCCTTTTACTAATTACAATAAAAAAAATAAAATTAAAAAAAAAAGTCCCTGAGACTCTTTCTTTTAAATATTTTTTTATTGTGATTAATAAAGGTTACATTATATTCACCAGATAGAGGGTGCATAACTTCACAAACATTGATACCCTTTCTCATGACATGGTCCCCATTTCCCTCTCCCCCTCTCCCCACTTATCTTGATTTCTTCCCTTCCTTGTCCAATTTCAAATAACCAATTAAGCACATATAAAATATATCAGATAACAAGGTGAAATAGAGTCCCTGAGACTCTTATCTCCAATTAACTGCCAGAAAACTGGGAGTGTGGTCAAAGGGATAGGGCGATAGCTTTGAGCTAAAGAGCTCAGGGGCAGCTCCCAGACCCAGAGTTCAAGTCCCATGACCAACTCCTCCAGAAATAATCCTGCTGGTACTTTTCTAAGAATGTCACTAATATGCATTTAAACACTTATTCTTCAAAGACCAGTGAGCATCTACATTTCTGTATTGTTCTTGGTAATTTCTTATTGTGGTTGAAGTAGGCCCAGTCTCCCAGGTCCCCTAAAGTGAAAGTGTAGGGAGCTACATCTTTTGGGTGTGTAGACAAAATGAAAAGTAAGGGATGGTGAACTTCTAGTTACTTTTTTTCACTTATGCTCCAGTGGGATGTGCTTGTCATGTGCCTAGGTGATGGCATAGCTCGAGTAGATGCTCTTGCTGGAGCTTGCAGGGCAGGTTAGTGGTTTTCCTTGCTAGGATGAGTAAAGTAGTTTGAAGTATCGGGGCTTTGCTAATGGATTGAGTGCCATCCTTAACTTCAGTTCCTACACCTTTTTATAGGCTCCCCCAAATCTTGCCCCATCAGTTTCTCCACTTGGTTTCACCTGTCTCAAAGCCATGCAACAGACATTGTTTGAACTTAAAATAAATTCTATTGTTCATTCATTTATGTTGAAAATAATGGAAAGGGAAAAGAGACTATGAGAAATTAATTCATTGGATCCCATTCACCACGCTCTTCAAGGAAGTTTAATGAATTGGGTGAGAGAGAGAGTTTTGATGGTTTTTATATTTAAGCCATTCAAATAAAAGCATATAATCCACTAGCCTATATACCTTGTTGGTACTTCCTCACCAGGAGTTAATGAACTAAAGAACCATATACTGGTAAAGATATTCTTGGCCCTTCTGTGAAATTTAAAGGGAAGTTGTAAGATTATCTGCTTTGCAATGTCTAGTATAGAACTGGATCAGAATCAAATCCTTGTGTGTCACTTCTATTTTGGCAGGTACTTCTGTGGATGCCAATGTGAATGAATTAATGGCTGAGATCAAAGAGCTGAAAGAGACACTTGAAGACAAAACCAAGGAGGCAGAAGAATACTTGGAGAAGTACTGTTCCCTGCTCATCACCCATGAAAAGTTAGAGAACGCCAAAGAGTTGTTAGAAACACAGGTTGCTTTTCTGAGCTCAAAACAATCTAGACATAACCTCCACAATTCGCCTTTATCCAACGCAGCCGTGCCCCGGCCATCTCCAGTCCCTACTGCTCCAGAGAAGTTCTCAGGCAGTCAAGGCAAAGCTTCAAGCAAGAGGCAGAGGTCAAGTGGGCTTCTGGAGAACAGGGATAGATCAGCTCCTTCCACCCCAGAAACATTTTCTAAAAAAAGTAGGAAAGCGATCAAGGGTGGAATTTGCTCTGCGGAGGAGGAAGATGAGTTTGAGCCAGAAGGACTTCCAGAGGTTGTAAAGAAAGGTATGCATGATTAAAATAAAATTATGGGGTGGAGGATATAGCTTAGTGGTAAATTCTTGGGCTTAGTCCCATTAAAACCAAACTGCATGTGTTAGTTGGGAATATTCCATATTAAAACTTACCTTATGAAAAGACAGAAACAGTTTTACTTTGTTTAGATTTTTAGATTATTGTGTTCTAGTCCTAACTGGTCTTCAGAAACTGTATTGAACAACTTTAAAATTGGTAAGGTTTTGAAAGAATACCTACCATTAATTACTCATGATATACTACAAAAAGAACTGGTAATTTTTTTTTTGTCAGTTGTGGGTCTTGAACTCTGGGCTTGGGTGCTGTCCCTGTGCTCTTCAGCTCAAGATTACCTCTCTACTACTTGAGCCACAGCGCCATTGAACATGCAGCCTCTGAACATGTTTGTTTGTTGTTTTTGTTCTGCTTTTAAAAACGCAGTTACTCTGAAGTATGACCCAGGGCTAGTCTTTGTGCTGCTTATGACTGGCTCATGATTAAAGTAGTCAGAAAAGAAATAGAGATAGGAAAAGTTTAGGAAATGTTGTAGTTGTTGGTTTTGCTGCATCTTCTGGACAGACTGACATTGTTGTTTGTTTGTCTTTTTTGCTTTTGTTTTTTATTTTTTTCTTCTTCTATCGATTCAGTCTTATTTTAAATATTCTACAGCAGTCAAAACCAATTCTTTGTTGTAGATAGTTTAGGAGACACTTACAAGTGACCGTAGCTCTCAAGCTTAATAAATTGTCTCTGGTAGGTGAATTACTAGTAAAGCCTTAAGGGCTTACCTTCAGTTAGCCTCGATGCTATGTGGAGTGTAGGTAGTATGCTGTCTTCTAGTATCCTTGGGACTGGCCTGTTCTTGAGGCCACTTCTTTCTCCAGAAGTAGACAGTGTGAACCAGGATGCAGTCACTCTTAGAATGCCAGTCTGCCTTCCTACCTAGGCATGCATGTGTGTGTCTCTGAAACGAATGCTTTTTTTTTTTTAAATATATTTCCCTAGCTTTAAATAGGAACTAGGCCTTTTCTTTTTCATGTTGCCCTCTCCCCTCCACCCCCCTCAGTTCCAGTGTTTATTCCAAGGCCTGTGGGGTGTCTTATTTGCAGCAGAAATTTATCTTGGTGAAGATTTTCCATAATGGATGCCATTTCCATAGTATATGGCAGTAAACAGCTCTTTTTTTTTTTTTTTTTTTTTTTTTGCCCTTAGGGTTCAGTGACATCCCAACAGGAAAGACCAGCCCCTATGTTCTGCGGAGAACAACCATGGCGAGGAGGACCAGCCCCCGTCTTGCTGCACAGAAGTTAACCCCATCCCCACTAAGTCTGGGCAAAGAGAATCCTGCAGAGTCCTCCAAACCAACAGCTGGTGGCAGCAGATCACAAAAGGTAACACTGTCAGCAGCTAGCGTGTCTGCAATTCCAGGAATCACAGGGCTTTTGGGGACAGTGTTGAACAGTGCGCATGTCACTCAAGAAGCCTGTCAAGCCCGATGGTCCCATGTGGTTCAGGTAGTGCAGGAGAGAGCAGCTGGAGAGTGAGCCTGCAGGGTCCTGTGGTCCTATCTCATCCTCCACCAACAGGTCACTGGTAAATAGTTACTCTGTAAAAGTAAAACAATGCATTTGTAAGGAAGTTTCAAGCTTGGCTGTGAAAGCTTTGAAGAGGTGATTTTGCTTGTGGCCATGGACATTTACTATTACTGCTTGTGTCTGAATTTTCACTCTGGTGTGCTTCTAGCTCCTGATTCAATATGGCTTTTTATTCTTCCCTTTCGGTGTAAAGGATTATTTCAGTAGCTAGCTAAAGAGGAGCTCTGATTATGGATGCTCCTGTTGTGATTGTTAAGGTGGGGCAGGATCTTCACTGCTGTGTGCCTTACTAGAGTCCACACAACGTGATGTAAAGCATAGTAATCTTTACCAGCAGCAGTTGCAGTCCATATGCATAGCATATGCATGTTATTTAACTGAAACTGTTGATCTCACATAGTACGTGGTGTTAAAAAAAATAGAGGTTCATGGTGGTTCTATCTCCCATGGTTCCCTCTCCCATTTCCCCATCGAATTCCACACTCTTCATTCTTGCCACAATGCCAGTGTTCTTCAGATGGGACCTTGGAAATACTGTTGGAAATTGCTAGATAGCAATTTTGAATTTCTCCATTCCATCTTTTTTTTTTTTTTTTTTTTTTTATGATTTTGGGGTTTGAAATCTGGGCCTAGGCACCACTCCCGAGCTCTTCAGCTCAAGGATAGAGCTCTATTGCTTGAGCCACAGTGCCACTTCCAAAGTTTTGGATTTCTGTGATGTTACTTTGTTCCCTGATCTTGATCTAGATAAAAAAACATTAAAAGTACATAGCTCCTATTTGCTTAATTTTATCTTATTTTGTACTAGTACTAGGGCTTGAACTCAAGACCTTGTGTTCTTGCTCTGCTGTGTTGCTTGAGCTAGTTCTAGCCTTTTACTGGCTAAGTGGAGATAGGAGTCATATTTTTTTTTTCTGCCCAGATTGGCTTCTAACCTTGGTCCTCAGGCCTCAGCCTATTGAGTAGCTGGGAATGTGTGTGTGAGCTTCAGCAGCTTGGCTTGTTTAATGTAAGAATTCTTACCTAAGCAAGGATGTTCCTCAGTAAGATTAAAGAGACCAAAATGCAAAAAAAAAAAAAATTGGCTGCATTAAAACAGGAACACATATGCAAATTGGGTTGTTTTTATTTATGTATAAGAGCTATATGCAAATTATACTTAGTAATAAGTTTATTCAAAATTTATAATAAAGTTAGTTCAAAGTTGAGGAAGGTCTTAAGGTTTTCTTTCATTCATTGAAAGGATGCAGTCCATCTCTTATATGAGACACAATCAGTGTTATACACACTTTCTTCCCTCTTCCCAAGTAACGATTCATCTTCTCTTTTTCTCCCTTCTTCCTTTCTTTTTCTATCATCACCACCACATCCTCCTCCTGCCCTTCCTCCTCCCTCTCCACCAACACCTCCTCCCCTCTACTACTACCACCACCTCATTCTCCTCCTCCTCCTCCTCTTCTGTCATCTAAATGCAGTGAAGAGGACAGTACAGATGAATATGTTAACGTGTGGACCCTGACTTTTCAATGATAATAAAAGAAAACCTTCTGCATAGTGCAGAAGGTATAGCTAAGACCCTGATTCTAAACCCCAGTACAGCTCAAAGGAAAGAGCAGGGGGGGGGGGGAGAGGGGAGAGAGGGAGTACTTTTTAACCTAGTCTTTTACCCACAAGGTGCAAAATTATTAAGCTTCACCAAAGATTTAGCCACAGGGAAACCACTGGGCTATGAAAATAGCCTGAGCAGTGGTATTTAGTTTCCAGGTATAGTCTGTACCATCTCCTATGATTGACTGGGAGCCACCCTCCACCCTCAGTGAAGGTTCTCATCTATTCTCAGAGGTCCCATACTCGCAAATAAAGCTTGGGCGCCCTTGAAGCAGGAATCATACCTTTTAGTAATCTTAAGGCAGGTCTCTTGTTATTACTTGTTTGAATATCTGTCTTATGATTTGCAGAATGATTTAGCAGCTGGTTTAAGTGTGTGGCTCACCTGTGTTTTCATTCTCATGGAAAGTCTGACATTCAGCACATATTTGTGGAATGAATGGATTTGTGGATGCCGTCTTGAAGTGACCGCCCCATATGTTAGGAAATGGTTGCATGAAATCACCACCTGGATCATGTTTTTTCCTTCCTTGATGAAGAATTGATGGTCGAAGCGGTTTGGGTTCAGATTTATTGTCTAGGAAGAAAAGAGCTGTGCACACCAGGGGACTTGCTTCTCCACGCTGCTGGCGAGGAGCAGTAACCATGGTTTCCTGCAGATGTGTGTTCTCTGCATTAGCTCCATGTGGTTCAGGAAGCACTGGCAGTGCGGCTTGCTGAGCAGTTTTGTGGGCTAGGAACCAAATGGTGGGGGTGGAGGTATGGAAGACTTTATGATTGGTTTCAAACAGTTCGGACCTAGCCTAGTAATTTTCAGTTTAACTCAGCACTTTCTGAGATGCCTGCCTCATCTGTCAAGCACTTTTCATCAAAGCTATACAACAAGGTTATTATTTTCTGAAGCAGCAGCTGTGACCCTAAGGTTTGTGAGCTCCTCCTTAAGGTACCTGGCTGAGTTTTCAGAGTCAATTCCTTAGGTTACTTTAGTGACACCTGATGACTTCACAGGAATGTTTGGGAAAGGGCTCTTCCTCTATTTACAATGCCACTGAGATGAAGTAGCCCAGAAACTCCTCATTTGCTGAGGACAGGAGACCAGGTGGTTCTACATTTTTCAAGACACGGGCTTGGTGGCAGTGTCAGAGAAGTAGCCACTCAGTTGTAAAAGCCATCAAATATGGCAGCTGTGACATTAATGTAGCATCAGTCATCAGTTCTATGGGGGCCTGCATTGTTCTTTTCTGCAAGAGAGTTTTGTTTCTAAGGATCCCTGTACTGTCTCTCCTTACCATCTATTCCTTCTGTATCACAACCACAGGTATCACTGACTGAGTCCTGTCCTGCTGATTAGATTTGACCCCATCTGATTATGGATCAGTGTGAGGATTGATGATCTATACTTTGAATTTCAATCACAGAGTACAGTTTCCTCATTTTTTTAACCAGAGAGATGGAGTCTCAAATGAGAAGCAGAATATACCTTTAATTGGGACATTTAATTGGGATTAAGTTTTCATGGAGGAGTTTTAAATGCAATACTTGTAAGCTCTCTCTCTTTCCCTTCTCTTTTCCTCCCTCCTTCCTTCCCTTTCTCCTTTTCCCCTCCTCTTTACTTTCCCCCTCCTCCTTCATTCTTTCCTCCCTCCTTCCTTCCCTTCCTCCTTTTCTCCTCCTTCTTCACTTTTCCCTTCCTTCTTTACTTTTTCCCTCCTCCTCCATCCTTTCCTCCCTTTCTCTCCCCTCCTTTTTCTCCCTCCTTGTCAAGGAATTTCTGTCACTTTCTGATCAGACATCTGCACCAAATATCTACCTGTCCTTGTTATGAGCTTCCTCCTTTGCTTTTTGCTCTATTTGCATATTTTCTGAGATGGGTCTCGTTATGTTGCCTAGGCTGGTCTTGAACTCCTGGCCTCAAGATCTCCTTTTGTTTCAGCCTTCTGAGTGGCTGAAACTAAGGTGTGTGCCATTACATTTGGCTCCTTTCCTTTTCATTCTCTGTTCTGGCCCATCTTTTTTCTCTGTTATCTAATCTCAATCCATCTTGACTCATTACCCCATCCTCGCATCAGTTTTTTTTTTTTTATTCATGTTTTCTGGACTAATTCTCCTAAAAAGTAGAATATCAAAGAGGTGATGCCTGCTGAATTTTATTGTTAAATAGCTGCCCTTCAATTTGGATATGAAAACAACAACGAAAGAATGAGAATGATTACATCAAGTCTTTTTTTTCTCATATATTTATTGTAATTAATAGAAGGATTGCATTATATTCACCAGATAGAAGGTGCATTACTTCACATACATTGATACCCTTTCTCATGTCTTGGTCCCTGTTTCCCTCCCCCCCACCACTCATCTTATTTTCCCCCCTTCCCTATCCGATTTCAAATAACCAAATAGGCATATATACAATATATCAGATAACAAGGTGAAATACTGTAACAATATGAGATAGCCAAGGGACAGCAAAAGAGATGATTGATAGCATGGTACATTTAGGACAACAATCACTCCTTCTGTGGCTTTTGTTTCTGTATCCTGGAGGTCCTTTCATACTGTATGGCCTTATGTATCTAGGTTTTGTTCTATTGTAAATTTCTGCTAGGAGAGCCCAAGGTTTCTACTAATTATGACAAATGAGGGAAACGATTGAGCCTATGTTTCTCTGAGTCTGGCTTATTACTTCACTTAATATGATTTTTTTCTAAGTCTTTCCATTTCCTTACAAATAGGGCGATATGGTTCTTTCTGACAGCAGCATAGAATTCCATTGTGTATAAATACCACATCTTGTTGATCCATTCATCAATTGAGGGGCATCTAGGTTGGTTCCATATCTTTGCCATGGTAAATAATGCTGCAATGAACATTGTTGTGCTAGTGGATTTAGTATGTCTTTGTTTCTGGACAGTTGGGTAAATGCCAAGTAGTGGAATTGCTGGGTCGTAGGGGAGCTCTATGTTTAGTCTTTTGATGAACTGCCATACTGCTTTCCATAGTGGTTGAACGAGTTTGCACTCCCACCAACAGTGTAGTAGTGATTCCTCCTGGCCACATCCCTACCAGCATCTGTTGTTATTAGATTTCCATAAAGTCTTTTTCTATCAGGAGCAGATCCTAGTTGTTCTACACGCTATAAATAAAAACTGCTCTGTGCAGTTAGAAATGTTCATTTGGCACATGCTCATTCTGAATGACAGTCAGGCCTTGGTTAGGACAGGTAAGTTTTGGTGCTCACTTGGGGCTCACTGTGAAGTTAGGCATTTTGTGGGCATCAGAGAGGAAAACAGTTTCACTATCAGAACATCTTGCACTCTTGGCTGGTGAGCAAGTTAGGTCATTAGAGGTGTCAGCGTTTGGCAATTCGTTATACATCATATTTGACATCCTTCTGATTTTCTGTTATATGGGGCTTGTTTTCAGAGGAGAAAAATAATACACATTGTAAAATTGCTTGTAGAAGAACCTAACTCCCCACTCATGGCTCCCCTTTTCAAGGTGAGACTGTGAATGTGATTTAAGCCTCTAACAAAAGGTGTATGTGTTACAGGTGAAGGGTGCTCAACATCATGCAGGAGATTCAGGCACCGGCCCCCAGGAACCCACCATGAAGTCTCTCTCAATCAACAATCTTCCAGAGATAAGCTTGTCAGACAGCCCTGGAGAAGGCCTAAGAGCCAAACGGGGCCGCCTTGCTCCCAGCCCAGAGGCTCAGTCCAAGCCTCAGGTCAATGAGAACTGTAATGTCCAATGAGGCCCCTGTGTGACAGGGCCCCAGGAATGATGGCAGCCAATAATGCTGAGAGTCTGCCTATGGGGACTTTGCAGGTAGAACTTCATCAGTGGGGAGAACCCCAACTTGCATCCTAAATGTATAAGGTCTTTAGATCTCCCATGTGTAAGTGGAGAGCTTGGAAGCACTGATCACCTCGTCCTCACTCCTGTCAACCTCAATGGTAATGTAAATATAGGACTGTGTGAAGCTTTGTGGTAATAGGTCACAAGCGCTGTAACAACTTGGGTGTGTGTGTGTGGATTCTACACTTAAAAAAAAAAGCAGAACACATTATACTTTGAATAGAGTACTTTTGGGAAAATAGTTTTAGGTAAAATTCTTTTGAGCTGAATAAAATGAAGGGTCACCCCATTCTATGTTTCTCAGAAAAACATTTATAAATATTTACACATGTACATGTTCACCTCTTTCTCTCTCCAATGTCTTATAGATCATTGCTTGTATAAGCTGTACATACGTGTGGGAGGTGTATGGGGTGTATTTATTTCTCGTTAGTCTGGTTCTGAGTTCTTTAGAGATGTAATATATCATGTCTGCTGTCATCCTGCTTTTTTCTTTTTTTATGGCTATTATAGTTCTTTGGTATGTATTGTCATTTCTAGTGATGGTGCATTAAAATGTAGCCTTTCTTGTTCTAATAAAAATCACCTTTTGATTTTGTAGAATCTATTTCTAATTATAAAATGTATTATTGGCACAATTTCTTGCTAACAGCGTCTTATCAAAGTAAAAATGTTTGAGCAAAGGATACAGACATTTAAACACATGGCATAAAAGGCACAGTTTAAAAGCCTGAATGAGAATGTAACAGACCTAACCCATGGCCAGGGTGCTGTGTACATCCATTAAATCACATAAGCAAAGGTCTAAGTATGTGCTATTTTCCATCTCTGTTCATCAATGATAGTGCTATAAAAACATGAGAGGTATTATGAGCTATATCAAGTTTTAAAAAGCCACCATTGGAATAAGCCCTTGTGTCATTGAATCAGGGTAAAAAGTTGTTCAGGACGTGAATTAGTAAAAGATAATTTGTTCTTGGCTTTCAGCTCAGATTGATGTTCCAACTTTGACAAACATCTTTGTTTTATATTTTGTAATTGTCCTTTGCAAAGTGGCCTGTTAGATAATGTCACAGTAATACTAAGAGACTTAGTATTCATCTCCTGAAAGTGATACCCTCCTTTCCTCCTGTTTCTGGAATTTTCAGGGCTGTGGTCTAGTGCAAAATCATAAGTCATACCAATGCTGCCATGTGCTCAAGTCAAGGTCATGGCCTGGAACAGACCCTGTTCCCTGACTTCCTCCAGTGACTGGAAGATTCCAGTTGGGCTATTGCTGGGTGATTTTTCAGGCCCTGACAGTATCTTCATATCCTGGATGTGTTCTAGTTCTGGCTTTGGCTATTTGTGATACCTCTATAACCAAATGCAAGGAGTTATCTCATGGTGAATACAAAAATAATAAGAACAACCAAAAAAGTTAAAGAAAAAGAAAGCATTGGAAATAATTCTGCCTGGGTAAGGGTCTTTAATTGGCAAAACATGCATATTTATATGGGAAACTAGTTATAGGTATATATATTTGTATATTTCTGTGTATGCTCAGTTTTGAAGTACCGTGTTACTGGGGGACAGGAAGAGTCCAAAGAACTTCCTTCTACCCACTGGCCCCATTTACTTGTTATTTAGTTAGAATTTTTTCTCATTTGTTTCAGTGTTTTAATTTTATTTGAGCTAGCACATTTGCAGGTATTTGAATCTAGGAAGAAAGCAGTTATTCTTATAAGTCTGGGATTCCCATCTTTCTGCTACTACTAGTTTTGAGTCTGCTAAGGTCTTCTATTTTGTAGACCTCACCACATTAATCATAATTAATAGAACTTGCATCTTCTTCTAAAATTATCTGGGTGATGTCAATATGTCCTGAAAGAAATTTTAAGTGAAATTGAAGCCATGTGCTGGTGGCTCAATACTTGAAAACCTAATGATTCTTTGAGTTGGAGGATTGTGGTTCTAGCCTAATGCAGCAGAAAGGTTTCTAAGACTCTAGCTCTAAAATAACCAGCAAATAACCAGGCCTGGAGGTGTGGCATAAGTGGTAGAGTACTAGTTGGGCAAACAAAACAAGAAAATTTAAGTGGAAGGCAAACTGATCACTTCTTGCAAATCATAGATGTCTTTTGCACCACAGTGAAGTTGAGCTGGTTGTTGACATGTTTTTTCTTCTCTTGGGTCAGAGGAGGGAGATGGAAATGGAATCTGGTGGGAGAGAATAGTAAATACTGGAAATTGGTAACTACCTGTTGGTTGTTGAGGGCAGTTTGTAACATGTGCTCTCCCACTTTTGCTCAGATGGGGGAAATAGGTTCAAACTGGGCTCATGAACTAGAAACTAGAGTGACCCAGATGAACTTGACCATTGTCAAAATCCTGAGGTCCTGCAGGCTGCCCCCACTCCCCTGCCCCAGCACTTGACTATGACCTAGCACTATGGGAAAGTCACTTTTCTCAAGACTGGCTCTTATACTTGCTCAAATCTTACATCTTTTGGAGGTAGACATTCAAACCTCCATTTTGTTGGCTGGAATTAAGTAACAGCTACTGACTGGAAGTCATTGTTTAATAAATAATGCTTTTCACAGCAGCCTTAGCCTTGCAAAGCAAGGATTAGCCTGATGAGTTAAAAGGAGGAATGTGAGATGCTCATGTAGGAAATACCCAGGCGAGTGTCCACCTCTCTTTGGTGCTTCTGCTTCTCTGGAAGCAAGACTGTTTGAGGATAATGCTGATAGACATGAAGAAGAGGTAAGGAACTTTACCCTTTTTTTTGGCTCAGGATGTTTTAGAATGTTTTCAAGACTTTTTAAATTGTAAAGGTGATATACATGCTGGTTATAGTGACATAAGTCAGGAATTGAGTACATTTCTTTTTGGACAGTGTCACCTCCTCCCTTATTTTCTCACAGTGCTTCCCCACCCAACCCTCCTTCCCCTCGGATTGTATGGTTTATTTTTAATGTAGTGTCTAGTGAGTATCAGTACTGTATCAGTTCACCCTCTGTCCTACTGTTTCTGTGCTTCCCCCTAAAAAATATACTTTTATTATCTCTAAGTAGTTGTGCAAAGGAGTTCCATTCCCCAAAGGAGTTTATGAATACAGTGTGTCTTGATCAGTGTCACCCCTTTTGAAATTCTTACCTACCCCTCCTAACTCACCCCTCCCTCACTCTTCTTAATTTTTAGGTTTTATATTGATTTTTTTGGCCATTTAACAAAGCAACTTTATATATATAAATGCATCTTGATCTATGTCATCACTTAAACATCTTTACCCCTCCCCCACCCTTGGATCCAACCCTTCCATTATATTTCTTATAGAGTTCTTGCCTGAGTTTCCTCTACTTCCCCATGGCATTCTTCTACCCCCTCTCCTTGGCCCCACCTTTTCCTCATACAATTTTTTTCCAAGTCTCCCATTTCCTTACAAATGGCACAACAGACATTCCTTTCCCTTTTTTTTTTTTAATTTACCTTTTCTATGTGCAGTGAAGATGCCCACAGGCTGGGATGACTGTACTTGACCTGTGTTACTATATCAAAGTTTTAAAATAAAAAGAATCTGGCTATAAGTTTCAACCTATAATGGTACTAACCCAGGAGCTGGTGATTCATCCTTGTCACCTCCCTCCTTGGAAGGATTGTGTTTTGAGGACAGTTAAGGCATATAAATGACTCTTTCTCATCCAGTAGCTTCCATGGTGGTAAGCACTTGTCCTCCCAGCTACATGGGAGACTGAGATTTAAAGGATCTGGTTTCCTGGACATCCTAGGCAGAAAAATCTTCAAGATATTTCTTACTGGAAAAAGAAAAGTGTGATGGTTAAACTGTATCACCCCAGCTACTGTAGGAAATGAAAAACAGGGCATGTATATGTCTAAGCAGGGAGCTAGACTTAAAAAGATCTGTGCAAAAACAGGATTGGGGGTGTGACTCAGCTTTAGAGTGCCTGTCCAACAAGCATGTGGCTCTGATAACAAATGCCAGAGCTGTGGGAAAAATTGTGTCAGGTGTTGTGGTAAACCCCTGTAATCTTAGATACTTAGGAAGAGGTGGTAGGAGGATCTCATGACCTTTTCTCAAAACCAAGAGTGCTGGGATAGTGGCTGCCTCGTATGTGTGAGGTTCTGGGTTCATTTCCCAGTTTCCATATAAATAAAGTTATAGTTAGTAATTGCAGTATTTATTAAGAGCAAATCCTTTTAAAGAGTATTTTGGAAGTCTGTAAAATCTAAATGGAAGTCTCAGAAGAGTAGTGTAATGTAGAAATCACAAATAAAAGGTGTCAGAATGCGTAGGGGTCCATGCAACCGCCTTAACATTTGTCAACTCATTGGTAAGGTTGGGTATAGTAATAATACCTCTTAGAGCTCTTATGGTGATTGAATTCATTGCATAGTACTTAGCCATGTTTCTGATTTTGCATTCAATAAAATGTTGGTCATTCTGTAATTCTGTATGCTGTTAATTTCATGGATTACAAATGTGGCAGCTTCAAATTGTCAGATGAATCTGTTTATCCTACATAATACATTAATTTCAGATCAAGTAATGCACAACAGAGAATTGAGAGCCAGTCTCAGTATCATTAATTCTTATTTTGCAAATAAGTTTAGTCTATAGATTTGTGCATATCATTTAATTACATGCAAATGAACCATACACTGGCTTTTCCATTTTGCTTGGCTCACTAAAAATACCCAAAGAAAACAATTACTGCAATTTTACTTACAAATGTGTTGTGCACTGTAAGTTCAAATCTAAATTGGCTGTTTGGAACTCAGAATACATTTTCTCATAGAAACAACATTGCAAATTGTGCCTAAATTCAAACACAAAGCCAGTTTGGCTTGGAATATGTCAAACTGGCAATTGGGTTTGTTTCAACTGCAAAATCCTCTCTGCCACTCCTAGCATTATTTCTATGGAAAAATATATTTTAAAAAGAATGCTGTTTTCAGAGATTCATGCTACCTTAGAGCCTTTTTATTTTTTTCTTGGCATGTCTCCCTCTTGTCCCCTCTTTTGTGGAAAAGAATTAATTAGAAGGCTTAGGATGGAGAAATAGGGACAGGGGCGTGGATCTGCCATCTCTGTAGGACAGCAGCTGCTCCCAGTCTGAAAGGGGAAGTGAGGCCTTTTCCCTTGGCTCTGGTGTCAGCACTGTGGGACTTTGGAACATTTGTGCATGTAAATTTTAAGTGGTTTATTATGTTGATGTTTTAAGAGATCACAAACTATATCCCCAAACTTCATGTATTTTTGTTACTTCTAGACTTGAATTCTAGCCCTTAACATTCCTGCCAGTCTCTGTCCTCTCAATCCATAGACTGATAGATAAGTATAATTGTTATATTGATTCCTCTCTCCTGGGAAATCTCAAAGATGACCAAGGCTAATGTGTAAAAATGGTTTGGCCATATTGGTCAAAATCAGATCCTTATAAAGATTTCTCTCCTCTGTCCCCTCTCTTTTCTCTTTTATGCTGGTTCTAGGGCTTCAACTTAGGGCTTAAGCACTTTCCCTGAGCTCCATTTTGCTCTACTAATTGAACCATAGTGTTACAGCTTTTTCTGAAGAGCTTTTTGAAGAGTCTCACAGACTTTCCTGTCTGGCTGACTTTGAACCAGGATCCTCAGCTCTTAGTTTCTTGAGTAGCTAGTATTGCAGATGTGAGCTTCCAGCACTGGGTAGTTTTTTCTTTTTCCTATTGTTGTAGTTTGAATTAGCCAAAATTAGTAATATGAAGGAGTTCCCTTGTGACCCTTCCTTTGAACAGGGCCTTTGAACAAATTCACTTGCGCCACCATATTCCCATTTTTTCCCTTTTCAGCATTTGCTGGAAATTGTTATTCTCTCTTGATGTGTATTTATGAAATATCCTTCAATTCTCATTATCTTTTAGCATCTCTCCCTTTCACCTTCCTCTGCCCACTGGTCCATTGTACAGTCCTCCTCCCATGCTTTTTGAAACCCCATAATCTCCATCATCATCATCATCATCATCATCATCATCATCATCATCATCATCATCGTTCTATTCTTGACAAATGAGTAAGAACATGGAATATTTGGCTATTTGAGCTTTGTTTATCTTCCTCACTATGGTTTCCAGTTCCACCCAAATCCCTGTAAGTAACATTTCATCTTTTATAGATGTATAGTGTTCCATATTTTCTTTATCCATTCATCAATTGTTGGTCACCTTGGCTGACTTCAGTTTGGTTATTGTGAATACAGCTTCAATAACTATGGGTATACAGGCTTTATTCTAGTATATTCTTACAGTTTCAAATGCTTTACCCTGTTTGATACTCAATAATCCTGTGAAATGGGTCCTAATTCACTATTTAAAAAGAAACCCAGAGCCTGGGAGTGTGGCCTAGGAGCTCGCCTAGTATGCATGAAGCTCTGAGTTTGATTCCTTGGTACCACATATACAGAAAAAGCCAGAAATAACGCTGTAGCTCAGGCAGAGTGCTAGTCTTGAGCAAAAAAAAAAAAAAAAAAATGTTCAAGGACTATGCCTAGGCTGGCAACAAAACAAAACAAAACAAAAAAAAACAGAAGAGATGACTGTTCAAAAAGAAATGTATTCATTACCTAACTTGTATAACTGTTAACCCCTCTGTACATCACCTTTACAGTAACAATAATAAAAAGACCCAAACAAGTTACATTTTTGTCAAGAAAAAAGAAACATATACTTGACCTCTCAGCCTCCAAATCCTTTGTACATTTTCAAATGCCCTCCAACATTCGATAGAGAAATTTAGAATTTAGTAACAGTCTGATAGTTTCTACTTAATTCAATTCTGAACCAATGGTGGTACATTTCCTGTTTTTTTTTGTTTGTTTGTTTGTTTGCATGTCATGATAGGGCTTGAACTCTGGGCTTGGGCGCTATCCCTGAGCTCCTTTTTGCTCAAGGCTAGTGCTTTACCACTTTGAGTCCACAGTTGTACTTCCAGTTTTCTGGTGGTTAAATGGCGATCAGAGGCTTATGGACTTTCCTGCCTGGGCTGGCTTCAGACCTTGATCCTGACATCTCAAGCTTCCTGAGTTGCTAGGATTATAGGCATGAGCCACCATCACCTGGCAACATTTCTTGTTTGTTTGTTTTTTTTGTTTTTTGAGAGGATTAAGACAATTCTATGCCTGAAGAAAATTTATTTAACATCTAATCATTGATGTAGTTGAGGTTATAACATCCAAATTTTCACTACTGTTAGGATTGCTCTATGGTTAAGAGAAATTTTGCTTTCTTCCACATTTGTTTTCTCTCATGCTGCTTTTGTAACAAGGTGGGAAAATGGCAGCTGTCCATGATTACAGATATTCTAGAGAAACATTGGAATATTTCTGGGTTTTAAATGTGGGCAGATGAGCTTGGTGTTGAAATCACAGCTGTGTCATGGAACAGAGCATTTGCTGGCCTTGTGCCCACTTCCTTCTGCTAGGCCTCAGCTCTTTGTGTAGTCCATTTGAGTGGGTCATTTGTCCTAGATACCATTTGTTTGTTGTTTGAATGGTCCTCTTCTTGGACTCAGGCCAGCTGAGGGTCACAAGGGTTTCCTGTGCCAGCCCACAGTGCTTTCTTCCCTCTAGTAGTTATAAATAGCATATATCATATGCCTAGGCTAGATAGGCAGAGCAGTGACCACTCTCAGTGAGCATATAGGAAGAGGAAGAAATGACATTGTTCTGATTTTTTTCCCAAGTGTAGTAAATGTGGAAGTCATTTTCTTCTGGTTTCTAAGTCTTGGGGCAAATAGATGAAGCTACACCTTGATTCTATCCAACCAGTGTTTTCAGAGGTTGAATAGTCACAAGACAAATATAGGCTTCCTCCTTGTCGAGATACCAGTTGCTCATGGATCTATTTTTATGGCATGCGTAATAAATGAAAGATACCTATCCTTCCCAGAACTCAAAACAAGCTCTTTTTGAGAAGATGTACTACTCATTTTACCTACCAGTTTGCTGTTAAGAAAACCAGAAGCCCAAATTTGCATCCTAAATCTTGTTCCTACATGTCTAACAAAATTAGATCATTTTCTCTCTTGAGCTGGTGATAAACTCATTTTAAGAGAATATTTTGGTTTGGTCAAGAGTCTTAAGCTGTTTTCTCATAGGTGATTTAGTCAATGAGGAGATATTATGTAAACCAGTTTAGAACATTTCGTTGGTTCTGTGGCAAAGGTAGTTATTGCTTATGCAGCTGTCACGTCTACTTTCTTTTCTCTAGAGCTCCATTTTTGTTAAGATGTTTGGCAACAGTTTGTTCCAAGATTATGGACCGATGGCTAAGGAAGGAAGAAAGGGTAATTAGCATAAACCAATTATAGTCATCCTATTTTCCTTTGACGCCAACTTGTTCTGACAACTGTAGTAACCAGTTTTGAGACCAAAAATGAAGCATTTCCAAAATATTGAGAAGGTCAGATCAGAATTAAAGAAACATATCTGGCCTTTGATAATTTTGTTGAACATCCAAATTAACGAAGGACTCTTTATGATGTCAGAAAATTTAAAATTATTTTCTTAAGCAACTCCAGTAAAAAGTCTTGTTTCTTCATTCACAAGCTTCCTGGTACAATCAGTTCCAAGCTTGGTTTCAGAGTTTATGCAGGTCAGTACCTATTCATTCTATACTTTCTTTGAGTTTGGCTTATAATTAAACAAGAGGTCACTTTAAAATCCAGTTGTATTATGACTTTTTCTTTCTCCACTTTTGTCATGTATATTAATTCTGCTTAGGTTGGTCCATTGCATCTGTTTAAAACCTAATTTTAGTTTCTGCATGGACTTGATTTATATGGAGGATTACATAAAGTATACAATTTCCACTTCCTCTTGATCCAGAGCTTAAGGTGATTATTACTTGACCTTTTATGGTTTGCCTAAACATCACAAAATTTAAATCACTGGAGATCCAAATATCAAATGATATGGAATGTTTGTAACTTCTGTTATAGTATTATGGCTTATTTATTAAGTTTCCTTTATCACTTTGAAGATAAAGAAATTGAGACTGTAGTGGATTGTTTTCCACCCACACGGTGTCCAAAACTTAGATTCTCTGGTGCTCAGAATGGCATTAATGAAAGAAAAGTAGTGTATGTGGTCAGTCAGGATGGTTAATTATTTGCACTTTTTAATTTTTTGTGGAAATATCCATGGCGTTGAATAAGTGACACATTCAGACCTTAAGGGTCAGAGAATACTTTTCAATAAAGACAGCACAGGAGCTAGGATTAGGTTGGCTGTAGAGAAGGATGGGTGTAAAAATTAAAGAAATATGGAGACTAACATCTGGACAAGAATACCAGTAGTTCACCCAGTAGTGAGGGAATGACAGGGCCTCTACCTCAAGCCCTCTGCTCTCATCCCCTTATTCCATTAACTAGATGGCACTTCTATCCACTGCGTTGTAAGACATCCTTAGTTTCTTCTGCCTCATACTTTGCATCATCAATCATCAAAAAAACGGCAAATTTTATCCTTTAAAAATCTCAAGACTTCATCTGCCTTTCTCCTGCCTGTTGACATTCCCCTGTTCCAAGCCTGGGTCTTCCTTCATCCCTTGTCTTTATGCCGTCTTGCATGCTTTACTTCTATTGACCTCATCTTCTATTCTTCCTCCTCCTGCCTGGCACAATACTAGCTTGTGCTTAAAGTTGGAGACCAATGTGAACCTACCTGGATATAGTTACTTAAGTTTCAAACATGCTACCAGTAACTAGTCTATAAACACAGCTTCTGTTACTACTTGGGTTATTCATTTTCTTTGTTCTTTGTTCCTCTCTCCTTCCCCTGTCTTCTTTTCTTCTGCCCTTCCCAGTGCTGCTTCAGATGGAAGCCAGGGCTCTGTGCATGCTAGCACTTGTCTTAAGGTACATCCCTAGCCTCAATATTCATTACATATTGCTGTACATTAAAAATATTTTTTGTCATGCCCACACTCTCCAAATAGAACATGCCTGAAAATTCTTTATAGACTTGATATTTCCTAGTATAGTGCAGTGCATGAAAAAAGCTTTAATAAGTAGTTATTGATCAGCCTTTAGCCAAGCGTTTAATTAAAAAGAGCCAGCAACTATAATTGCTCAAAGTCTGTATATAGTTTTTTTGTGTGTGTGTAAGTGGGAAACCAGCCATGTAATTGTGGCTTTTTAGTTTTAGTTTTTTTTTTAAGGAAAAGTCTGCTGTTAAATGATTCTCATTTTTAAACCAGTAGCCAAGTTATTTCTCATAGCACTCTATATTTCACTAAAGCATAGACCAAACATTTACTCTAACCAAATTATGTGATCTGTTTCTGTTCCATCCATGCTTCTTCATCCTCCCAAACTATTTTTATTCTTCCCTGAATTCTAAGTCCTACTTCATTCCCCCACACTCAGTGCAAGGCCTAACCTTTCTCTGCAGTCTTCTCTGACCACCTCCTCCCTCATTGCTTCTTTTTGAGATGGCCTGGTAACCTGTCCTTGGCTTGCTCCTTCAATCACCACATTATAATCACATTGTAATTACTTACATATCCCTACCTCCTCATCTGACTTTGAAGGCTCTTGATAAAAGGCTTTATGACTCCCAGTTCAAGCACAGGGAGTAGCTATACACTGGTGACCACTTGGCTGCCAATCTTTTCTGTCTTGCTGGGACCTAAAATGTATGCCCATTTGTCCTGGATGTCCTGATATGTTGACCTTAGTCCTGGATAACCACTTACGGGTTTGTGGGGAGCCGGATGGCACCTGTTTCCTGCCTCGCTCCTTGTAACTTATTTGGTATGTGAGTGCGAGGCCTTTACTCGTTACTAAGTATCAAGTTGCTCTTCCCTTTACTCGTTACTAAGTATCAAGTTGCTCTTCAGTCTGCGCATGACGAAATAGGGCGTGACCAATCCCGAGTCTCAAAACGGCCTTAGCAACAGAGTAGCCAATGGTAGAGAGCCCCTTGTTCCTTGAATGTATATAAGCAGCTGCATTTCCCTGCCCAGCCCTTTTTCGCTTCCTGCTCTCCCTTCAACCAAAAGGCTCTCCATTAAAGTATGATTTGAGAAGAATCCTCGAGTGGTGGTCGTTCTTCCTCGCTGGTCGAGGAGCTCACCACAACTGGTGCCGAAACCCGGGACCTTGGGAAGACAGGGCGACAAGCGAAAAGGCCGAGGAGGATTCAGAACTCAACATACGGAGAGGAGACGTCGGTAAGAATCAGCCTGATCAGCTGAGATCCCCAGGCATGCTGTTTCTTTGGGTACAATTCTGGGTGCTTGCTGTTGTCCTTCCTTTGTGTGTGCTGCTGGTGTGTTTTTATTGCATTTGTCTGCGTTGTGGCAGCTCACAGATTAAGAGAGCCAGTAGGACATTGAGGAAGCACCAGGATAGTCTCTCCGAGGCAGAATCAAATGGGGAGGAAAAAGGTAGGCCAAAGAGAAAAGGGAAAGAAAATAAAAAAGGGAGATTTTATGTCAAAGAACAGAGGGTGGACGCACCCTTTCAAGATACCGGGCAGGAGGGAGATAAGGAGGACCAAGGCATAAGAACAATGGAGCCGCCCCCAGGGCAGTCTTACCCGGACCCGGGCAGGTTTCAACATTTACAAATAAGGGAGTCTAGAGATGAGGAGCTAAACGATTCAAATGAGGAGTTAAGCAACTCAGATGAGGAAGTGACTAACAATTCAGATGAGGAACAGGACCCGAAAGAGGGAAAAGGCTTGGAGGAGGCGGCTGCTAGGTATAAGGAGGATAGGTATGGAGTTCAACGACCCCTTCTGGCCGGAGTGTCTAAAGGAAATGAGCAAGAGAGAGCCATGCCCTCTGCGCCCCCGCCTTATCCTGTGGCGGCGGGAAAAAGTCATTTCATAAAAGGAAGCACGTGGTCCCGCCTGGCGGCTGCGTTCCCAGTTTTTGAGAGCCTAGTTACCCAGGAAAGGACCTTTGAACCAGTCTCCTATAAACAGTTAAAGGATTTGATGGAGGCAGTACGTAATTATGGAGTTGCGGCCAATTATACCACTGCCTTGCTTAGAAGACTAACTGTTAATGCTATGACACCTAATGATTGGTATGAGGTCGCGCGGACATGCCTCGATTATGGACAGTTCCTTGAGTTCAGGTCTATAGTTATGGACAGAGCTCAGGCTCAATATAGAGTAAATGTACAAGAAGGGCGGCCCGAGTGGACTGTGGACATGCTCCTAGGGCAAGGACAATGGGCTGCTGATCAGACAAATTTCCCCTGGGATGTTTATAAGCAAATAAATACCTATTCTGGCATAGTACATGCCACGCCCTTGGCAGGAGAAAAGGTTTCCCATGTAAAAGTACATTGTTTAGAAGCCTGGGCGGCCTGGGGAAAACCCCTTCACTTAAAAACTGATAATGGCCCTGCCTATACTTCTCATGGTTTCCGCGCCTTTTGTGCGCAAATGCAGGTAGCCCATACAACAGGGTTACTATACAATCCGCAAGGACAAGGAATTGTGGAAAGAACCAACAAAAAATTAAAAGAAATACTTCAAAAACAAAAGGGGGGAATTGCGGAAGGAGCATCTCCCAGGGAAAGACTTTCCCTTGCACTTTTTACTTTAAATTTTTTAATTTTAAATAGTGATGATAAGTCAGCAGCAGATAGACATGCTGCCCAAAACCCTAAAATTATAACTGAGATGGTTAAATGGAAGGATGTTATTACAAATAATTGGTGCGGACCGGATCCCGTAGTAAGGAGATCCAGGGGAGCTGTTTGTGTTTTTCCACAGGAGCAGGAAACACCGCTTTGGGTCCCATTGCGATTGACGCGAAAGGTGGAAGGAGAACCCGAGAAAGGCCCTGACGATGAAGATTATTCTCATGTTGGTGGCAATACTAGCAGATCCAGTGATGGCCCAGGAGAGGATTTTGTGGGCGCTGATGAAGACCTTTCCATTACCAATGCCCGTGACTAATGCTTCTAGGACAATGGACTGATTAGTTTGAAAATCTAACCACTCAATTAAGATCAGAAATTATGTTAGTTGATAGGACCAGGATCACAATAACAGCAGAACAAGTTTTGGACTGGGTAAAAAAATTCCCTGTCGTTTGTAAAGGAGTGGGCTGGGCTGGGAGTGTTTGTTGCAGCCTGTTGTGGGCTCTGTATTTTTGCCTCTGGTTGCTCTGTCGCATGAGATCTCGCAATAGAAGGGATAGAGTACTAATTGCTCATGCACTCACTGCCTTGTAGCAAGGACACTCTCCCCAAAATTTGGCTTGCAGCTTTAAAAACCAACTAAAAGGTGTCCTGTACTGCCTTTGCACCCTCGAGACCTTAGTCTATTGCACGAGGAATAGGAGTACAGGCAGCCAAGAGTTGTGAAATGTTGGACAAAGTACCACTCCTGACCCTAACAGGTTAGGGAGAGCATGTGCGTCAGCATATGGGTCTGCGCCCCTAGCCCATCTCCACAAAGGGGATAGAGGGCCTGGAGGGGAGGGATCCAGGGTTGGCCGCCTGGGTCACTCCTCTAGAATGGGACCTCAAGTTTTACTTTGGAGGACAGCACCTCTACTCTCTTCACAACAGGTATGTTGACTTGCTGCAACAAAACAAGAAAGGGGGAGATGTGGGGAGCCGGATGGCACCTGTTTCCTGCCTCGCTCCTTGTAACTTATTTGGTATGTGAGTGCGAGGCCTTTACTCGTTACTAAGTATCAAGTTGCTCTTCAGTCTGCGCATGACGAAATAGGGCGTGACCAATCCCGAGTCTCAAAACGGCCTTAGCAACAGAGTAGCCAATGGTAGAGAGCCCCTTGTTCCTTGAATGTATATAAGCAGCTGCATTTCCCTGCCCAGCCCTTTTTCGCTTCCTGCTCTCCCTTCAACCAAAAGGCTCTCCATTAAAGTATGATTTGAGAAGAATCCTCGAGTGGTGGTCGTTCTTCCTCGCTGGTCGAGGAGCTCACCACACGGGTTTTTTTTTTTTTTTTTGCCAGTCCTTCTTGGGCTTGGGTTCAGGGCCTGAGCACTGTCCTTGGACTTTCTCAAGGCTAGAACTCTACCACTTGAGCCTCAGCACCACTTCCGGCTTTTTGCTATGTATGTGGGGTACCAAGGAATCGAACCCTAGTCTTTGTGCATGCTAGGCAAGCACTCTACCACTAGGCCAAACTCCTGGCTCCCCCCACTTTTTTTAAAGGCCAGTAAGATACATCTTAACAAAGGAATTGCCCACAATACTTCAGTTGATAGACTGTGCCCACTCATGGAGAATTCCCTTGTGGTTTACTGTTATAGAATCTATAGAGCTATTCTTATTATCCACACAGTACTTTCCTTTCATAGTTTGGTAAGCTATTTCCTTGTCATCCATGCACAACTAATTCTCAATCTGTCTTTGAGCTGGCACAAGAACTGGAAGTCTAAAAGGACATGTGAAAGGGTATCAATGTATGTGAATTAATGAACCTTCTATCTGGCAAATATCATGTAACCCTTTTATTAATTACAATAAAAAATATTTAAAAAATGATGGCAGACATGTATCCTTTTAGTAAGATAACTTAGATGACTCTTTTAAGTATAGTAGAATTCTGTGCATATAGAATTTGTGGAAATGTATATACTCTGGAAGTGATGGGTATTACTACCCATGAACTATAGGATATGCAATGAAAACTTAAAGTGGACGATGAGAACACAGGTCCCAGAGCAAACACTGTGCTGTAATTAAGCTTCCTACCTCATGGGTGATCTCAGCCTTAAAGACGACTTCACAGATTGTCTCACAGACAATCTTAGTAAGTACTCCAATTCCAAATGCCACTTACTGAAGCTTTGTCCTCTCCCCAGAAGTAACCCACTTTCAGTCTGTTGAAAGTGTATTTGGGAATAGGTTCTTTAACTGTTTCTGTATTGCAAAATGAACCAAAAGCAGTGAAAGGCTTGAAGTCTCTGACTTCATTTTATATTTGTCTTTTCAGTTGCCTTAGAGTCCAGGAAAGAAAGGACTGATCAGTAATATCTTTGGACAAGAGATGGAAACTTATTGTTGAGGAATATGTGAGCCTTGCAATACAGACTATCCCCAAACCAGCGACTAGGATATACCTAGTCACTGAAGGGAAACCATCATCTCATAGGAACCAAACTGACTCCCTCAAATGATAAATATTAATGTCTCCAGAACTGGGGAGAACCAGAGCCAACTAGGTCACACTTGTAACTGGGACTGTTAAACTATGTATACCTTTGCCCCTGTCCCTAATTCTTCCTTTAAGCTGAATGCTCATGTCTACATTATGAAGATGGCTGATAGTGAACTGGATTGCCACTTCTTGTGGCATCATACTGCAAAATAAATCTTTTTCATATTCCTTTTTTAA
Organism: Megascapheus bottae; assembly: GCF_031878675.1. NCBI lineage: Eukaryota > Metazoa > Chordata > Mammalia > Rodentia > Geomyidae > Megascapheus > Megascapheus bottae. The sequence continues at coordinate 3,342,295 of NW_028327858.1, forward strand.
TGAACTTTGCTATCACTTATATATTATGACTTGCCTGAATTTTTCTCCTGTCACATGCCAGCACTGAGGCTGATAGCTAAGCTTACATGTGGAGATTATAAAGACATAGTATAATCCCTGTACTGGGAAGGCTGAGGTAGTAGGATTGTAACTCTAAAGCTAACATGGGCTGCAAAACGAAAAATAGTCTTTAACCCATATTTTTTATATTTCTCCCAAATGTGTCTGAATGATCATGTTATACATTACCTTCATTGGGCTTGATGCTAATACTTCAAGACTTAAAAAAATTGGGCTGGGAGTTTGATATAGTGGTTGAGTGCTTGCCTTGCATGCACCAAGACCCGGGTTTGGACAGTGTTCAGGCCCTGAGTTCTGTTTTTAGAGTATTATCGTATGTTGCCAGGATCTCCTAACAACCCTAAAGTACTGACTTGAAGCAGGAATATGCAACTCAGCCTTATGACAATTCTAAAGGCACACAGTGTAGGGTAGGGATTGTGGCCCCTAGGAAGCAAGGATCCTCGGAGCCACCCTAGTGGGAACAGCAGAATTGATTTCAATATTAAGGATGCCTTTCAGCATTGCTCAGCGGGAATGCGGATGGGTTTTCTGGATGGATGCTTGAAGTTGGCTCTCTGGAGGTCAGAGAAACACTTCTCCCTTGAGAAAACTTCAGTGCTCAAATGTGATACTTGTGGCTTTTACCCCTTTCATAAGACTTATTAAATGTCTTCTAGGTACCATAAGAGAGCACTTCCTCCCTCCTCTCTCTCTCCTTGACTTTTGCTCTGGAAAGCAATGATTTTTTTTTTATTTTATTTTTATTATTGAGGTCATATATAGAGGGGTTACAGTTACATTCACCAGATAGTAGGTGCATTTCTTCTCACACATACCCCTACTTATATTTTTGTCCCCATTTCCCTCCCTCTCGCCTCCTCCCAATTGTCTTGTTTTCCCCCTTCCCTTTCCTATTTCAAATAAACAAATAAATGTATATACAATATACCAGGTAACAAAGCCAGATACAGTAATAATAGGAGATTAACCAAAGGGCAACTAAGGAAGAGAGAAATAACAGTACATAAAGAACAACAATCACTCAGATGGAAAGTAATGATTTTTGTCTGTATTTTGTAGATGAAGGAACTGGAGTTCTTTGAGTGAATGCAACATCACTCATATAGTTAATAAGAAACATGCTCCTTAAATGTTAAGCTTTCTTTAAACTTTGAATTCTATCTACTTGTCCTATCTGTGCATATTGACAAGGATCTAAATGCTATTGAAAGGTTCTTCTAGTCAGAAAATTCTTTGGCATACTGAAGAAAATGGTGGTTCTAGTCTTAGAGATCTATATTCTAATACTTAAGATTTCTAATGTAGCATGCTTACTTTAATAAGCATGATTTATTTTGAAAACATCCTGTTTTTGTTGTTCAAGATTCCCATAGGAATTTAATTTTATTGTTTATTAGTAGACCACGAATATGTCTTAAATATGTTCCTCATTCTTTCTTCAATTTTGCCACGCTCATCATTATTCAATTTTCATGATTGATAGTTTTCTTCTAAAATTTCAGAGGCTTGATGCCATAGACTCATCATTCAGTGGAATATAGTTAAGGGAGAATGACAGATTTCTTTATGTCAACATTAAGCCTTGTAATTCTATATTTTTCTATCTGGTCCATCATAAAAAACAATATTTAGGTTTTCAGAGGAACATCATGACACCAAATCTCCTCTTCCAATATTTTTATTCTTAGAAATAGTCCATTAATGTCATAACCACTGTTCTTTCAGAGTTTCATGTGTGAGGGAATAATTTTCACTGTGCAGGGTCTGACTACAATATTGAATTTTTCTTACTCATATGCACATTTTCCTAAACTCACAAATATATATATATATATATTTATCTATTTTAACTTTCCATTTAGTGTTCTTCCCTTTATTCCCTCCCCCTCCCTCCAAATCTGGCTGGCGGAGCAAGAATGGATGGGAATACTTATTAAGTCATCACTTGTTACAAATAGCTAATTAAGAGTTGGGATATGTCAACAAGCATTGCTTGCCAGGCTTTTGGCAGCATTCTGATCATTTTAGGTTTTTGGGTAATCAATTTATTCTAATACAAACCATATTGGATGATAGAGGTTTTATGACTTTTTATGTCCTTTAAACAGCTTATTATTCCAAACAGAATGCTTATTATCTGAAATGCATCCACATTCTGGACACCTCAGGAGTCCACTGTTGAGATGGAACTCTTTAACAGTGTAGATATTCTGCTAATTTGGGCAGAAATCTGGATTAAAAATGATGTTTCTGGTTTCCTTTTCTGTCTTCTGATGTTGCAGTTTCATGAGGACACTGATAATCATCTTTCAAGTGATGGGATTTTTTTTTGCCAGTCCTGGGCTTGAACTCAGGGCCTGAGCACTGTCCTTGGACTTTCTCAAGGCTAGAGCTCTACCACTTGAGCCTCAGCACCACTTCTGGCTTTTTTCTATGTATGTGGTACCGAGGAATCGAACCCGGGTCTTCATGCATGCTAGGCAAGCACTCTACCACTAGGCCAAACTCCCCTGCCCATGATGGGATTTTGTATAACAAAAATCTTCCATTTTTTCTTCCTGCTTGCTTTAGACTACGTTTTAGGTAATTAAAGGGTATACAAGAAGTCAGTATTCAAATCCAACAAGAAGCAGCAGACCCATATGGGGTAGGGAAAAGCACCCCCAAAGGGAGCAGAAAGGTATGTTGTTGGAAGTTATTGAACAAATTGACAGCCACGCAGAGGTCTAGAAGGATGACTAAACCAAGAGATACATGTAGGAGTTGTTTGGGGTGTTCCTTGAGGAAAGTCACTGTGTGAGGGTCACTTAAGGATAATGTCAAGTCAAAATATTGTGAAATGAAAGGGGCAGTAAGGATAGGAACTTCAGACAGACATCTGTTGATGGTGATAGGAGACATGAAGGCTGTGAGCAGCAGTGGCGACACTCACCTTCAGCAAACAGGCAGGTGGCAAGCATGTAGAGATGCTATTGAAAATGTTTAGCAATGAATTTGACATTGACTTTTCCTGCTTGGCACAGGGTCTTGTGAGTTCCTTGTCCCAGAGTCATTTCTCCTTTATCTTTGAATGGTAATGAGGTCTTGGAGATTCTTGAAGGGTGCAATAGGGACAAAAAAGATTCATTTGGTTAGCATAGGATAGTGCAATCTAGGCACTCTAAAATTGTTCAGTGTCAGCCATCTGTTTGGCTAATCAGATGTGTACGAACAGATCATTTTCCTTTCTCAAAGGAGTAAAGTGGATCTTCATGCACAGTGAGTTACATTTGTAATCTTCCCTACTCAAGGAGCTGAGATCTGCTCTGTCCTGGTTGTGTTGTCTTTGAAAGACTAGATCAGGTAAGGAGCCAGGTCAGCCTTAAGCATCTACCTATTGCCCTATAAGGAGATGACTGGCATTCCAAAAACTAGGTGCTGTATTTTGTGCTCTCCTAAAGACACGTTGAAGTCATAATCTTAATAATTCAGAATGTGACTTTTGAAATGTCTTTCCAAGGCATTTAAGTTGAAATTGGCTCATTTCAACTTTAGCCCTTATCCTTTGGTGTCTCTACTTACAAAGAGGAAATTTTGACACATGCAGAGGGAAGATGAAGTAAAGGCACACAGAGATAAGATGGAGCATGTGTGGTGATGCACTTAGCACACAAGAAGCACCAGAGATTGGTGGCAAATATGAGAAATCAAGAGAGGCCGAGAAAGAATCCTCCAGAGCTTGTCAAACAGAGTAAAGCCCTACTGAACATCCAGCCTTCCAAACTGTGGAGCAATACACTGATTTTGTTTAGAGCTACCTAGAGTTTGGTACTTTGTTATGTCAGCCCTAGGAAATAATTACTATTTTTTTAAAGTAGATTATATATTTTATTTTTATTTTTTTGTGGGTCATGGGGCTTGAACTCTGGGCCTGGGCTCTGTTCTTGAGCTCTTCAGCTCAGGCCTACTGCCTATAATTACTCTCTTTTTCTTTCTTTTTTCTTCCTGTGCCAGTCCTGGGGCTTGAACTCAGGGCCTGGGCACTGTTCCTGAGCTTTGTTTTTGCTCAAGGTTAGTGCTCTATCACTCAAACCACAGCTCCACTTTCAGCTTTTTGGTTGTTTAATTGAAGATAAGAGTTTTATAGACAGTTCTGGCTTCCATTCATTATCCTTAGATCTCAGACTCTTAAGTAGGTAGGATTACAGGCATAAGCCAACAGTACCCAAATCCTTGTACCTTTTACTTGTATAACTTGAATTCAAATTCATCAAACTATTGATTTAAAAATTCAGTTCCTTATAGACATATTCACCTTACAGCCAGCACTTGATATTCTGGCTGGTAGTTACTGACTGTACTGGATAGTACTGGCATAAAACACATCTATCATAGAAGCTCTATAATGAAAGCATTCTTATCAAAGGAAAGTTGAAAAAGAAGTATCACACAACCATGGGGCAGAGGTGGGAAAGGAAAGGAAAACAAAAAAAGGAACCCAAATGGAGTTAATCATAACATTGTACTTTCCTAATTCCAAAGAGATGTACTTTAGAAATATTTTAGCAGCGAGGATATGAATTTCGACACTCACTGTTCTGACAAGAGGACCAGAATGCTGGTGAATTGGGACTTGGGTGTTGGTGATTGGGTGCTAAATAAGTCAGAATTTGCTGTCAGAAGTAGGGTCCCAACACAAAATCTGAGTCTGGGAATAATTTGGGAACATTTTAAATCATTAGGATTATTAGATCTGACTTGAGCAAGGCAAAACAAAAAACCTTCCCAGAAGCCATTTTTCTAGGGTTGCCTAAATCAGAGCAAAAACCTCCAAATTGAAATTTATTATATTTGTCATTTGGCTATGCTTATTCTCACATCTCTACTCCTCTCCCCCTCCTCCCTCAGGGATTTGTTCCATTGTTTTATATCTCTTAAATCTTTATTCATCATCTGAACCACAGCACTGTTAAGGACAGAGTAGGTGGTTTTTCTGTCTTTAGTTCAGAGTTCAGCTGGACAGACTACTTGCTGCGTACTGGTCCCCATCCTTCTTGAGAACATAATCAGTCCCAGAACATTCTTGCAGTTTGACATGACCACCACTTTTCTTGTCCCCTCATTTTCACAGAGGGATTTTTTATATTCTTTCCAAAGCTTTGGGTCGTAGTGACCCTGAGGTTGCTCTTTTGACTTCTAGCTGTAATCTTCTTTGTTTGAACCACAATAAGGAAAACTTTTCCATTTGTTGTGGTTAAAGAGCTTACCAAGAAACAGTAGTAGGAATGCAACTTTGTGTTCTCCAATCATGGATAATGTATAATATTTTACACACAGAAGAGATGTCCAAAATATTCCTGAGTGATTGGCTTAAAAAGAAATCAGTATACTCTTCTATTTACAAAAAGAAATGTGGTACTTTAAATTTTAAATAAATTTCTAGAGAGGGACCTCACTCCGATTTCTAGGCATATAAAATCACTACATTTGCTTTGACAACAGCGATGTGCATTTTTATGTTTTTGGTTCTACCAGGAATATGCTGGCAATTCTCTTACTTAGAACCCATGGGACTTTGCTGAAGCTTGCTGGGATAGTGCAAGAGGCTGTCCTAGAAAAGTGGGTGGGGATTCGACTGCTGCCCTGGGTAGGTATCCCTTAGCAACACAGGTAAGTGTCAAGGTGCTCAGCAAGGTGACCAAGTGATTCATTGACCATGTCAAGTAAGAGGAAGGAAGAATAGATGAAATAAGAGAGAGGTTTAGTCACAGGACATTTTTCTTTATTGAGAGTAGAAAGGTTCTATTTCATTTTCTAGCCCTTCTGCTTCATTTTGGACAGTCTGCTCTTCCTAACAACATGCAAGGCATGTCCACATTTCTTAAGAAATTAAGAAAGAACATAAATCCAAACATAAATGCCTAGTATGAGAATTTTTCTAAATGAACAGAAGATGTATACAGGCAGAATTTGAGATTTGGTAAAAAGAATTGCTCTTCTGGTTTTGTACAAATCATATTTGTTTTTCTTTTTCTATTCCATCTAGGTTCCAGGTACTTTATTAGTCACAATGACATTGGTTTACAACGGACTGCCTTTTCTGTTATACAGGATTGTCATGGCAAAGTAGAGATAATTCTGTCTCTATTTCCAAATGGTTAACCCCAGCCTTTGATTGTTTTCTTGATATCTAGATCTACACACTCAGTCATCATCATGGCTTTCCACTTTGTCATCTCAGAAGTAACAGGGTCTGAAACTGTTCTTCACCTCCAGATTGAGTATACCAGCAGTCTTTCCCATGTTTGCATTAGGTAAATCTAGCATTCTAGTTATTTGATTGAAAATTTTGGCATTGAACTTAATTCCCCCCTCCCCATTTAAATCTCTTATCTTCCCCAGTTCTTTTTCAAAATACCTGCAAGGATCTGTCTACTTTTTACTCTTCCATTAGGGACTATTTGCCACCCAGCACAGTCTCTCATTGTGATGATTATAATAGCCTCTTAGCATTTTTCTTTGTCTCCATCCTCACCCTTTATAATGTCTGTACCAGAAGTCAAAGGTTAGTGTTTATTCTGTATTTCCAAGCAGAGAAGGCTTAATTTATATGTAAAATACATATTCTTAAATATTTATATTTGAATAGATATAAATATCCTTAAATAACATAAGTCAATAATGCCTACCATAGACATGGGACATAAAATAATAAGAGAATCTTTTCCACAACATTCTCAATAGCTTGAGTATTAATCACTTTATTATCATATATAATTTACCTCTCTGTGAGATTTGTTTGCCTCATTCCTCCCCCCTCCATAGAATGCAAACTATATAAAGAAATATATATATATTTTTGTTCACTGATATATTCCAAGTAATAGAATTATACATGATGCACTGTAGATACTCAATAAATATGTAGAGAATGATTAAAGATAATTTTCTTTGTAGGAATCTTCAAATTTTTTTGATGAGGTTTCCATATTGTCTCCTCTGCTCCTAGATAAATCATTGACAATGCCTTCTAGTTGTTCCAGTACGAATTAGATGAGAGAAAGGCATTGGGGTACTTCTTGTCAATGGAAAAGTAATATTTCATGGAATTAAATGACCTAATTCCATATTCTTAGTTAAGTTCTCCCTTTATTCAGATAAAGTATTTCTTCTCCCTTGACTTTTGCATCTTGTTAATAAGGAGGGAGGAGGGATTATGGGTAGAATCAGTTCCACATCCTATGGGGATTCCTCCCTCCCTCCTTCCCTCCCTCCCTCCCTTCCTCCCTCCCTCCCTCCCCTCCCCTCCTCTTCCTCCTCCCTCTCCTCCACCCCCTCCTCTTCCTTCTTCCTCTCTCTCTCTCTCTCTCTCTCTCTCTCTCTCTCTCTCTCTCTCTCTCTCTCTCTCTCTCTCTCTCTCTCTCTCCCTCCCTCCCTCCCTCCCTCCCTCCCTCCCTCCCTCCCTCCCTTTCTCTCTTTTTTTTTTGGAAGGGAGTTGGTCAGTTGTGGGGTTTGAACTTAGGGCCCGAGCACTATGGTTTTTGAGCTTTCTCATTTTGTTCAAGGCTAGCTCTCTATGACTTTGAGCCACAGCTCCACTTCTGGTTTTCAGGTGCTTAATAGGCGATAAGAGTCTTATGGACTTTTCTTCTGGGGCTGATTTTGACCCACGGTCCTCAGATCTCAGTCTCCTGATTAGCTAGGATTACAGATGTGACCCACCAACAGCTGGCTTCCCACCAACAGCTGGCTTCCACCTGGATTTCCTCTTCAACCCCAGTTCTCCAGCTTTGGCTCCTGACCCTTTCTGGGCTAGGAAGAGTACAGTAAGAACGACACAGCATTCAGACATTGCTATTCTCATGACCCAACTACAGTGTCCACAAATTGGCAGATGTAGACCTACGTCTTTCTTTTGGAGTACATTTTGTGGGTTTCTAGGAAACTCCCCAGTGGGGACCTCCAGTTATTATAATTTCTTGTGATGTGGGTCAGGGTTGACCACTTAATGAGATGAAACAAATTCTCAGGAGCCTGGGCATTTGGTCTTACACAACTCTCTCTGGTAAACCTCTTGAGCCAGTCGTCTTTGAAGACGGCTCCAGCCTGGCTCCCACAAGACCCACAGAAGCCTGTGACTGTGGAGTTATCTCCTACATCCTTGTCCTCATGATGCACAGTTCGTCCCAGTGCTGCTCACCTCTGAATTCCATGTTTCTGCAGCAATTCCAGATGCCAGTATAGTGGGTAGACCCCTGAATTCATCACTAGTTCTCTAGGTGTGGGAAAAAAGATATTGTCTTCTCCACACTTGTGAGAGAGGCCAGGAAATAGAGTCATACTTAGAGTTTATCCCAAGTAATTGTTTCTCCTACTCTTTGTAACTTTGCTGTACTCTTGAGAGTGGTGGTGGACCATGGCTTTACAAATTGTTTCTTGGTATTCTCTTTACAGGTCCTATGGTAGTATTTAGTATCTGTTATCCTGTTATCTGGCTTTTGGCAGAGCAAACACAGACATCCATATTTTAGATTCCCTTATAACTTGGATATAATGCAATAAAGTAACAAGTTGGGGTTGTGAGGCTGTTCTCCAGTTCTCTGCTCCCCCATGTACCTACTTCCTGGCTGAGAGTATTCGCATGGCTTCTCCCTTCAGATCTCAGCTGAGACATTTTCCACAGAAGCTTGCTTGGCCCATCCACTTCCAAGTGGTTGAATCATTCTCGGCTCTTTCTTCTTCTTGTTCATACACTGTTAGAGTTTGTTAGTCATGTACTATTTAATGGTGGACATCTGTTAATTTTGAGGAAAGCATCATAGGTGATTTTTGTCATTGTGAGGGCATCACAGGGTATGCTTATACCAACTTATGTGAAACGGTGTACATACCTCCAGGTTATATCCTGGCAGGTGCACACACACACACACACACACACACACACTATAATATAACCCCTTTTTCCTTGGCCCTTGATGACCAAAGCAACACAGATCAAATCAAACACAGGAGAAACACAACACCATCAAGACGTGTGGAGTTACTGCTGGTACATGGCAGCATGCTATTTTCCAGAACAGCCTTTTCTTTTTTCCCACCTAGGAATACTCTCTAAAGTAACAATCAAACCTATAACATAGTAAATACAAAAGCTTGGAAGAGTCATTTGTTATCACAAATAAGTGTTATGTGCCACGCATGCTTGTACATGTCATACTTTGCCATGGCTGGCAACCTGGCAGGTTTGCTTGCCCCAACATTGCCACCCACATCATGGTACCATGTTATTGTACAGGACATTATGATGGCTGTAGTGATAGGAAACAGAAAATTCCTAGTTCCGTGACCATCTTACGTGCACACAGTGGTACAGATACTGCACTGATGGCTGAAGTGCTGCTAGGACACACAAATGTGACTGCACAGTCCTGTGAGTCATCACTGTCTTCACATCAGCCCCAGCCCCAGGAGGACAATGGCCATATCTACTGGGATCACATAGCTTGCTTGGAAGCTGGTACTGAACTGAGTGTGTAGCTCATGATTGAAAATGGTAGGTGGTGTGTGTGTGTGTGTGTGTGTGTGTGTGTGTGTGTGTGTGTAAATGGGGACACTACAGCTTAGTGGTCATCCTCTTGGAGCCACACTTCTGGGGTGTTGATCCTGCTACTTACTAGCCACACCTTCTCAATATAGTTAAAAATAAAAATCTGCACGGGTGCCTGTGACTCACGCCTGTAATCCTACTGGGAAGGCTAGATTTGAAGATGGTGGTTCAAAGCCAACACATGCAGGAAAGTCTATGAGACTGATCTGTGATTAACCATCAGAAAGCTGGAACTAAGCCAGGTATGGTGGCTCATACCTGTAATCATAGCTACCCAGGAGGCTGAGATCTAAGAATCAGGGTTCCAATCCGGCCCAGGCAGAAAAGTCCCATGCGACTCTTATCTCCAATTAGTCACCAGAAAACTACGGTGGCCCTGTGGCTCAAAGTGGTAGAGCACCAGCCTTGAGTAAAAGCAATCAGTTGCTTAATTATTTGGATATAAACACAAACATGGAGATGACTGCTTGGCACATGATCCAGGAAACTCACCTGCATGCTCTGTTTCATCCCTACTATCCTGGAAGTGGGAGATGGCTCTAAATTGTGCATCATATAAATGTGCCAAGAGCTCCTAGAACAGCAAGCCATCTGGCATAGTAGTCAGGTACACACTTAAGGGACTGATGGATCAAGGTGTATTTTGTCTCTTTCGCTTATTAAGTCTGTGTTACAGGAGAGTCCTTCAATTTCTCTAAGACTCAATTTCCTCATAATTAAAATGGGCATCATAGAAGTACCTACTTAATAGGGCCATTGTGAAGATTTTCTGAGCTTTAAGTATGTGAAGATAGTAAGTCTGTGGAATGTCATAAACCTTCAGAAAGGTAGCTATTATTAACATTGTAACTAGAAACACTAACCTCATTGACAAACAGTAGACCTTTAAGTATCCTTTAGAGGGAGATTTTTAGAAATTGCACATAGAGTGATTTAAAAAAAATTAAATGTGTTGCAAGTAGCATGTAACTGTTGGATGCAAACCCTTTATTTAGGAAAACCAAACACAGAAGATCTCAGCATAAAACTCATTAGAAGTTTTTCCGTTTCCCACTTACCTTGAGTCATATTTACTGGAGGTGGTTTCTAGGATACAGCATAAATCAGGTTGCACATGTGAGAAGGGTTTGAATGTCAGTGATCCCTGGACGTATGGGCACAGGAAGCTCCGCCTCATGAAGCTGCATGGCACTCAATACCGAAGGTGGCGCGCACATCAAAAGAACGGCCTTTCCTCACACAAATAAATCACTTTGAAATCTGCGATATATTAATATAAATTCTCAGTGTCTGATTTAAGGGGGGAAATGGGTGATTCTAAATTAGCAGACAGATTTCTAGTTAGTTCAATGATGAACTGGTTGTAGAAGCTGGATTTCTATTTAGAAATTCACGGATATATTTTTCTTTGGTTAAATTGTGTGTGGTGTTAGTGGTTGTTGGTGGGATGGTGGCAGAGGATAAAAGATGATAGTGACATTCACCTACAAGATTATAGCTCAGTTCAGAACAGGCTCAAAACTCTGACCTCCCTGTTGCATTTAACAACTCTCAGTCCTTTCAACAGCTCTCAGGTCTTCCCTTCCCTTCCCTTCCCTTCCCTTCCCTTCCCTTCCCTTCCCTTCCCTTCCCTTCCCTCCCCTCCCCTCCATGTAAGCTTGATGTGATAATATAATAATTCAAATGCAGTTTAGATTTTTCCCTGGCAATGTTTATCCAACAAGACTCCAAATTCATTCTCACTAGTTTGCTTGTGACTATCACATGTCTCCGCTGCTGATTAGAAGTCAAGGTTATGGCCCCTTCTTTGATTTCCTCCAGCTGCATTTCTAAAATGTGGGCTGTAGAAGGTCTAAGAAATGGTTCCAAATGTCAGGAAGCCCTGTGGTTTTAGGAAGGTCAAGGCCATGGATTGCCTCGTGGCCCTGTATGAACTTCCTGTGTGATGTGTGACCCTTTTCATTCTGTTAGGTCATTGGGGTTCAGACTGCAGTTTGCTGTCTTTACTTGGGATTTAGCCAGAGATAGCTAGGGAGATGGGGGATGTGGAGGAGAAAAGGAGCTTTTCTTTGCATCTCTCAATACATTGATCAGGCTCTTTAGGAAGATGGTTTAGTCACTCTTTCACTGTCTTCTACCCAGCTTTTCTGGTCCTTTTTTCTTTCTTCTTTTCTGTCGTTTCTTCCTCCTAACCCTTCCCCTTTTCTCCCTTCTCTTTTCCCTCCTCCCTCCACTTTCTTTTCCTTCCCTTTCAATTCACTTTTCACTTTTCCCTTCCCTTCCTTTCTCTTTCTTTTTCTTCCTTTACCCTTTCCCTTCTCTTCTTTTCTCTTCTTTCCCCTCCTTTCCTTTGTTGATGTCTAACTTGACCTGAAACTCACCAGCCTTTTGACTTAGCCTCCAGAGTGCAGAGGTCACAGATGAGAGCTGAAAAGCTTTTCTAACATTTTTACTTGTAAACTTTACTCCCTGAATGTAAGCATACAGCTCCAGGTTCTGGAGCATGGGGTAATGAAGCCTGATGTGAGTGTCCAATTTTCCCAACATCAATTATTGAAGAAGCTATTTTTTTGCACCATATGTCTATGGGCTCCTTTATCAAGTATCATGTGGTTTTATTTCTGGATCTTCTAGTATGTTCTGTTATCTTTGGGTCTATTTTTGTATAAATACCAACCTGTTTTTTCCTTTTTTTTGTTCTGTAGTAGAGCTTGAGGTCTGAGGTTGTTATACCACTAGCATTGCTTGTTTGTTTGTTTTTTGGCCTGGAATTGCTTTGTCTATTTGAAGTCTTTTGTTGTTACACATGAATTTTTCAATTTCTTTTTCTCTCTTAGTTAAGAATGTCATTGGGATTTTGATGGGGATTTTGTTAAATTTGTAGATCATTTTTGGCAGTATGGCTATTTTCTACATTAATTGTACCTCTCTATAGATATGAATCTTTCCATTTTCTCATGTTGCGTTCAATGTCTTTCTTCAAACTTTTATGGTTTTTGCTGTAAAGGTCTTTTGCTTCCTTGGTTAGGTTTATTCCCACATATTTTAGTTTTTTTTTTAATTTTTGAGGCTATTGCAAATGAAGTTATTTTCCAGATTTTCCTCTCAGCTTGTACATTGTTGGTATACAGAGAGGCTACTGATTTTTGTGGGTTAATTTTGTATCCTGCTACTTTGCCAGAAGCTCTAGGAGCTTGGAGATGGAGTTTTTCAGGTCCTTTAGATGTAAGATCATGTCATCTACATAGAATTGTTTGATTTCTTTTCCTATGTGAATTCCGATCATGTGCTCTGGCTAGGAATTCCAGAACTATATTGAGGCATCCAGGCAAAGGAATCCTTGCCTTGTTTCTGATTTTAGAGGTAATGGTTTTTTAGTTTTTCACCTTGAAGTGTGGTATTGACTGTTGGTCTGTCATACGAAAGCTTTATGTTCTTGAGGCACATTCCTTCTATTCTTAGTTTTTAACATGAATGGATATTTGTCAAAGGCTTTTTCTACAACTATTGAGATAACCAGGTGGTTCTTGTCTGTTAATGTGATGTATATGTTTGTTGATTTACCTGTGCTAAACTAGCCTTGCATCCCTGGAATAAAACCCACGTGTGGATGTACATGCAGGCTTTTAGGAATGCCCAGCTGTGTCCTATACTGATGTTAGAGACTCATAGAGTCTTTTCCCAGCATTAGAAATCCTCTGAGACTCAGCCTGGAGCTAAAGGCCCAGTATTAGAGACCTGCGGAGACAAATCCCAGGGTTCCTGCAGGAGTTATAGATCTGCTGTTTTGTGGGGCAATTGTTCCAGAGGTTAGGAGCCCTGCTGCGTTTGCTCAAAGGCATTTGGATCCCCAAGATTCCTGAACATTAGGGGACCCACTGAGTCCCTTTCCGGGGTTACAGGTCCACAGGACTTTCATCCTCACACTGTGGAGTCGCTTTGTGTCTGACACTGGCGTTCCCAGGGCGCTCTGCGGTGGCTGCCTTATCTGGTTCCGAGATTCAGCTTGCGGATTCCAGGTATGCTGTTATTGGCTGGCTGCTGGTGGAGTTGCATCACTGGAGAGAGGGGAGGGGGGAATAAGAGGGGTGGGGGAGAGGTGCTGGGGAATTCTTGAATTTCTCCATGTTTCTCCTCTAGTAGATGCTTACACTTGAATCTTGGTTGGTGCCAAACCCTGATGTGTATATATATACATATATACACACATATATTCATCGATACATATATATGTATATTCTTATATACATATATATATATATTCTTATTTCTAATTTTATGGGATAGGTGGATAGAACAGTTTGTGTATCTAGTCAATCCTTGCAGAACATCAGGACTGCCTCCAGTCTTTGCTAATCATAAACAGAGGGATAAATGCTTCTGATCGCAAAGTGGAGTCATATAACAGTTGTAGGTTTTAGTTTGATTAAGAAACTGCCACACTGTTTTCCAGACGGACCAAGATTTTTGAGATTTCTATCAGCAACGAAGAAGGGACCTGGTTTCTTTGTGTCCTTGCAGGCATTTGATATTGCTATTTTTCATTTTAGCAATTTTTATGTCAGTATAGTGAGAGCTCATTGTGGATTGAATTTGTGTTTCTCTAGTAGTTATTGATGTTAAGTATTTTTTTCAGGTACTTTGATGTTGCCATGTCATCTGTGGGGAAGTGCTGCTTTATATCTCTTGTTCAGGTTCTAATTGGATTGCTGGCTTTTGTGTATTGTTGAGTCTTGGGGCTTCTACATATATATTTTAGATAATAATCCTTTGTTGGATATGTGGTTTGCAAAATGTTTTCCTCCACTTTGTGGCTTGTCTTTTCATTCTCAACAAGCAACTGAACTCTTGAAATTTTTCATCATGCCAAAAGTTTTAAAGAAAACAAACAAGTTTCAAATGGGCCCAAGGAAAACAAACCCAAAAGAAATATGAATGGTTAAAACTAGCACATGAAGCTTTATATTGCTGAGCAAAACAGTGAAATTATAAGGTGCTATGAATTCTAAAATCCCAAATCTAAAGCATTGAGAACAATCCAGTGAATGTTTTGTCAGTCTATTTTCTTGTGTACAGAAAGAAATTAAAAATATACACACAAAAACAAAAAGATAAATATAAAACTATATGAAGAACTTTTTACTTTAAGGTGATGTCTTTAGTTGTCAAGAAAAATAGGAGCTATTTATAAGCCAAATGAAGATGACTGATTTTTAAGAAATATCATGGAGGTGCTGAAGATTATTTTAAACCTAGTAATGTAGAGATTATTTGTGTGTGTGCGTGTGTGTAATCCACAAACACACATGAAGTTAAAACATTTGAAGTACTTATCTAATAATTTCCTTCAAAGTGTAGTATTCATAAGTTAAATACATTTTGTAAGGATTATGTGATCTTTTTAACCATAGAATGGAACCATGCTGTAATTTACTAAGTATATCAAGTTACTAATCACCATATAAAAGAGAGAGCAATCTTATCTGACTGTAGGTCACCTTACTTTTTCTACTTCCGAAGGTGCCTTCAGTCTTTTATGAGTTTTAGTTGTATTAATTTTGTGACACAATGCTTTGAGAGTTTGTGGCATATCCAGTTTTCTGAGAAAAGTGTTTTAGAAACTTCTGTTGCTTGGCTTGGCTATTACTGGCTTCGGGTAATCACAGAAAATGCTACATTTGGATAAAAATGACCTTGGTACTTTGGCAAAATTTTACAGATGATATTGTAGATATATCAATTCTTCGTTATATCTGCAATTGGAATTCAGTACTCTCAGGAAGGAGGATGTAGCTATGGAGTGATTTCTAAATCTGTTTCACCTTCCTTCCAGTAAAATTACTAGAACCATAAATTTTCAGGAAAAGGAATGACTTATGTTGACTTCCTCCTATTTTCAAAGACAACCTTTCACAATGTGAAACACATGAAGTGGTAATCACCAGAGAAGGGGTTGAGTGCCTTACAACTGGTTGGGAAATATTCCTTTCAAACTATGCAACAAAATAATGATGAAATGTCTTCATGTTACAATGCAAGTAGAAAATGGAAATAATGAGCTGTGATTGATTATTGAATTGTGAAATAAGTGGTGTTAATGTAGAAGTAAACAGCCAGACATTTTTTAGACTAAGGAATATATTTTATTATGTTGGAAGACAATAATTGAATTGGGCTTTTAGCTTGCAGCCAAATGAGATTGCTATTTTTTTGTAGGTCAAGTATTGATAATTTCATATTATTTAATCTCTACATTTTTTTCTTTCTTGGTACTGGAGATAGAACATTTATACAAATTGCTTAAGCAGATCACACATGTGGAGAGGGGAAACATAAAAGACATAAAGGCACATGGAGTTTTGGAATTAGTTTCCAGGGGTTGTTCTTGCTCACTTGGGAAAACACATAGAGGGCAACTGTTGTGCATAGAAAACAATAAAAATCTAACTTACAGTATTAAATCCCAAAGAAATGCATAACACCTTCCTGTGAAAAGAGATTGAGTTTATACCTACCTCAGTTTGGCTCTGAATCACTGTCAGGTGTCTGTAGTTGTGACTGAAGAAAACACGTAGACAGTAACAACTAGTTGAAACTCAGCGCCATATGAACTCAGTCATGTGGAAGAGAAGCTATTAAAAAGGAGAATGACTCTGGAGAGAATTGAAGAGGGAGGTGATATGGATAAAAAACAAAAAAGTAACATGGAAAACATGGGTATCAAAATGCAATTATGTAGGAGGAGCAGGTTCCAATATTCTATAGCAGAAGACAGTGTCTACAGTTTACAAGCATTTATAATATATTTTTATAAAAAACTAGGAGAGAAGTTTAAAGATTCCCAACATGAGTGACACATATTTAAGAAGTTAGGAATATTAATTATTCTGTTTTGATCCTCCCATATCATATAGATACATTAAGTTGTCACATTCTGCCACATAAATACATACAACTCGGCTGGGGAGTTTGACCTAGTGGTAGAGAGCTTACCTAGCATGTACGAAGACCTGGGTTCGATTTCTTGGTACCACATATGTAGAAAAAGCCAGAAGTTGTGTTGTGGATCAAGTAGTAGAGCCTTGAGAAAGCCCAAGGGTAGTGCTCAGGCCCTGAGTTCAAACCCCAGGACTGGCAAAAGAAAATACATACAATTTTTATGCCAGTAACATAGTTCTAGAAAAAGGAATTAGTGACAAATCTCAGAAAATATATATTCTACCTGGTTACCTTCCACAATGTGGATCACCTGCAAACCATGTAATGTTCCCTTCAGAAAGAAAATGAACCTTGCTTCTGATCCAGGTAGCAGAAAATAGTGAAATGCAAATCACATGAAAATTAGAAAGTTTTGAGGAAGCAATCACTGTGAAGATTGGAACACATTATGGTTATTCTTTTAAAACAAATTGCTTGCAAACACATTTCCTCGAGGGAAGAGTTCTGGTTTTATTTCTCAATGGCCTCATGTGTGTGGTCAAAGTGAGTGTAAATACCCATCATTTCACTTAACTTGATTTACCAAGCATTCCTGCCCCTAACCAAGACTGACTGATGAAAGTTAATAAGGACAGCTTCTTCCCTCAGTCCTGTCATTGGCAGAACTCCGCTGGTCAGGAGCATGCGTGCAAGATAGAGTACCTAATCTTGTTGAGAGAATCAAGTGGCTGTTTGCAAGGCCAGGGTAGCAGACGACAGAGTGTGAATCATGTGGTAGGACTGCAATCTCTCTCTCCCTTAGTGTTCTTTCTATAGACAGTTTCAAATATGTATGATGGGGCTCATGAGACACTAGAGATGATAAGATTTGGATACCTTGATTTGTTTTAAGGTTTCAAACTTGACCCTGTCATCTTTGTCTTGAAAACCAATGCTTCAGAAAGACAGACTGAATGTGTGTCTCATGCAAGTCTTCATTATCTTCCTTTATATCTGCAAAGTGCCGTGTGCATGCATTGGATCTTGAATCCTTCTTTTCTAGATATGAATAGTCTTTTGTCTTTTTGCTAAGCTCCAAGCTAGTAGGTGAGCTTGATTCCATTTTCCCTGTCTTTCCACTTGCTTACCCTTTATGTGCTCCTTTTATGTCTTTCGTTTTTCCTTCTCCATTGGCTCTATCCTCTTGGCCTCTAAACTGAGGAAGCTTTCTGATATAGCTGTTCTTCTGTTATAGCTGGATCTTGTCACCCTTTCAATTTCTAAATGCCTTGGTATTGTGCAAAAAATTGTGAATCTATACTTAGACTGTTTGGTTCAGTTTCAGTCCTGCTCCTTATTAGCTGTATGTGATGGAAAAAGAGATTCTTGCTGGTTAGAATTGTTCACAGACTTGTGAGAGGTGTAGTTTGTAAGTATGTCAGTTTCCATTGTGTAAATACTCCCATTTGATTGAATTCAGCCTTGTAGTAGGACTGAATTCTTGGGACCAAGTGCTCACAGTCAGCTCTGATGAGTAGCTGTGAGATGTTCACAGCATGGCTTTGAATAGTCTCTTTTAAAAGCTATTGTGGCATTGGTGACAAAATGAGCAAAAATTTCCAGCCCAGGAACTATTATTGTCTAACAGTCAGGAGAACTAGAAAAAAAAAGTCCTCTGTGCCCATTAACTCCTTCTCCCCCCCTTTTTTTTGTATCTGTTCAGGGCTTGAGCTCAGGGCCTGAACTCTGTCCTTGGACTTTCTCAAGACTAGAGCGCTACCACATGATTCTCAGCACCACTTCCAGTTTTTTTTCTATATATGTGGTATCGGGGAATCGAATCCAGGTCTTCATGCATGCTAGGCAAGCACTCTTCTGTTGATACCTGTGGGAGTGAATCAGTACTTGTGCAGGGTAGGGCAAGCCTTCTATCATTTAGCTATGTTGCCAGCCTAAATTCTTCTGGATTGTGTATTTTGGAGAATTTTTGTTCTTCGAAATCTTAAGGTAAGTGATAGTAATGTTTACCTTTGGGGGATGAAGGATTTCTTTATGAAATACTTCAATTTTGATGACAAAGACAAATGGCATTCCTTTTTTTTAAGTCTTGGCTTTATGTGGAGATCTTCATCCTTGATGATACAGTACTTTATATTTTATTAGAACTAAAGATTCTTATTCAGGTGGAAAAATGGACCTTTTAGTTACTAAAATAATAAACTAAGTAGGCACTGAAGCTTCTGCAAAATGAGCATTTAGTTATGCTTTTTTGATGAAGAAAAATGGGACTACATCTTTTTTTCCTTCAGATTGACAGTCCCTCTCCCCAATCTATTATTTTGCTTCTATTTTTTGCCAGAGGAAGTAAATTTTCTGTAAGTTCAATATTCAGGATGTGTGCCTGTACACTTCTTCCCGCAACACACTTCAAGGCAAAGCTTTTGAAGTAGAGAGAACTTCAAAGTTGGACCCTAAGCTTTGAAGTGGATCCACTCTGAGACTGATTTGTAGAAGAAGAGACTTATATGCCTATCCTCTCAGGCTTCACACATGATAGAATAGAAATTTGTAGTGACAAATAGTCTCTCCATCAAGGTCTAAAAATTTAAACCAATAAACACAGTATTCAAGTAGTTTAACCTCAGAATTTGCAGTTGGTTGAAGGGGCTGGGAAAATGACCTAGTGATAGAGTGTGCTGCTTAGCATGAATGAAGTCCTGGATTTGATTCCTTGGTACCACATACACAGAAAAAACTGAAAGTGGTGCTGTGGCTTAACTGGTAGAGTGCTCACCTTGAGAAAGCCAGAAGGTAGTGCATAGTCTCTGAGTCCAATCCCTAGGACTGGCAAAAGAGAAAGAAAGAAAGAAAGGTTGAAGACTCTATTGCCTATGAACACTGTGGATTATAGCAGCAGTTTAATATGTGAGCTTGATTTTGAAGATTGAAAAAAAAGGCCTGGGAAATGGAGACAAAAATATAAAATTAAGATATTTAAAATCTTCATGGTTGAAGTTACCTAAAATCAAGATGTGTTTAAATGCATTCAAATGACCTTTGAGAAAATTATAAGAATAAAAAGAGATTAGAAGGGGCCAGGAGTTTAGCCTAGTGGTAGAGTGCTTGCCTAGCATGCATGAAGACCCCGGTTCAATTCCTTGGTACCACATACACAGAAAAAAGCCAGAAATGGTGCTGTGGCCCAAGAGGTGGAGCTCTAGCCTTGAGAAAGCCCACGGACAGTGCCCAGGCCCTGAGTTCAAGGCCCAGGACTGGCAAAACAAACAAACAAAAAGAGATTAGAAGAAAAATAAAGATCACATCTAGATTCTCTGAGAACAGAAACAAAATGATCAATGGGCTGACTGATTGTGATGCAGTAGAAACACAGTGGAACTGTACTGTCTTTTCTAAATAAAGTTACAATTTTTTGGAGCTTTTGAAATAGTAAATATTTCTATTAACCAATGGTATATTGTGTTGGGAAAAATTTTAAAAACTGAGTATCTTTTAGTTTCTAACCGTATAAAAGATCTTACTAAAAGGAAATGTATAAAAGCATAAATATTATAATGCTAGGCTATGAAAAAAGACACAAAATATTTTGGAGGATATTATTTTGACCTGACATTCATTTCTCATGTTATTGACTACCCTGAACAGCCAGTCCTTGAGCATCTTATTGCAGGTCATGGAAGGATGCATTCAACCAGAGAACAGTCATTTGAATTTGTCCAGAATTAGAAGTTTGCTATGGAACTGATTTACCTTCAAGGATGGATGTTGGCTTCTTTTTTTTTTAGTGTTTGCTTCTGCTTTAATCCTGGAGAGAATTCCATGTGCTTAGACTTTAGAGACCGTGAGATGTTGCTGTAAATAATAGAAAGAGGGGGCCGGGAGTTTGGCCTAGTGGTAGAGTGTTTGCCTAGCATGCATGAAGACCCGGGTTGGATTCCTTGGTACTACATACATAGCAAAAAGCTGGAAGTGGTGCTGAGGCTCAAGTGGTAGAGTGCTAGCCTTGAGAAAGTCCAAGGACAGAGCCCAAGCCCAGGACTGGCAAAAAAAAATAATAGAAAGAGAAGCAGGGATGATGGCTCAGACCTGTAATCCTAGCTACACAGGAGGCTGAGGTCTGAGGATCGTGGTTTAAAGCCAGCCCAGGCACTAAAGAATGTGAGACTCATCTCTAATTAATCACTAGAAAATGGGAAGTGGGGCTGTGGCTTAAGGGGTAGGGTAGTAGCCTTGAGATCAAGAGCTCAGGGACAGCGACCAGGCCCAGACCCAGACCCACAAAAAAAAAATACAAAGAGAACAGGAAAGGATGCCTTCCCCTTGCAGCCTGGTACTTGTGTGTGCTGCTCTCCTCTGCGGTCCTCAGCTGGACACTGGCTGTAGTTAGGGTATTGACTGCACACACGACTGTCACAGATCATGTTCAGTATGAGTTCTGTCTAGGATGGTGGTCCAAAATATTTAATTTGAAATAACCTTTTGAATATGGAGTAAGTTTTCTTTTTGTCTGGATCTTTTATTTCCTTCATCATTTGATTTCCATCAATGGGGACGAATGGATCAGGGAGAATGGTAGCAACTACTAGGGATTAGTTCTTGGTTTCCAAAGAAACTTTTGCATGGAAAGACTGAAGATGGAATTCTGAGTGTGATAGTATCCTCATTTAAAAGGAGTTTTGCTTCTAGCCAGAATCAGCAGGAACATCTTTGGTCTTGTTTTAGAAGAATGGCCTCTAGGAGTAGCTGACACTTTTGAGAAGAGTTTCAAAATGAAGAATAAAACTATGAAAAAAATACTAGCTTTGACATTCTCCAGCCTGACAGAGCATCTCATGAATAATAAAATTTATACTATTTGTAAGAAACTGGAAGAGGGGGGAAATAGAAAATAAACAGGTTTTCTTGCTTTTATTATTATAGCATCACGAGTTCTTAACATTTAATAATAACTAAGTATGTATCTGAGAAATATGTTAATAAGTGGCAATAATGACAGTTCTAGAAAAAAAGCCATTATCTTACTTATGTAACTATAACCCCTCTGTCTATCACCTTTACAACAAAATAAAATTAAATAACCAAAAAAAGGAAAAGTAACATGCAATGATCAGGAAAGAGAGCCCTGTGAGCTGGGGGTGGATTTGCCTGCCTTGCCTGCCTGCCTGCCTGCCTGCCTGCCTGCCTGCCTGCCTTCCTTCCTTCCTTCCTTCCTTCCTTCCTTCCTTCCTTCCTTCCTTCCTTCCTCCCTCCCTCCCTCCCTCCCTCCCTCCCTCCCTCTGTCCTTCCCTTCCTCCCACCCTCCCTCCCTCCTTCCCTTCCTCCCACCTTTTCTCCCTCCCTTTCTTTCTTCTTCAGTTTGTCAGTACCAATTCTTCATTCTCTTCCTTTTTTCTTTCTGGTACTGGGATTTGAACTCAGGTTCTTGCTTGGCTTTGTCATTCAAAGTTGGTACTCTACCACTTGAGCCACATGTCTTCTTCCTTTTATTTTTGCTGGTTAATTGGTGGTAGGAGTTGTATCAATTTAGTTTTCTTGACTGGCTTTAAACAGTGATGCTTAGATCTCAGCTTCTTGAGTAGCTAGAATTACAAGAACCACTAGTGCTAGGACAATTTCTTGACTTGGGCTGTATGTTTCACAATGACCCTAAATGACAGTCCTCACCTCAGCTTCAGCTGTGAAGCTGGAAGTAAAGGTTCTCTTATAGTTAAAAGCCAAGCATATGTGTAGCTTGCCATGAAAACATGACAAAGCTCAACTCTTTATGCTAGCATCTTACTGGTAAGAACTAGGTATATTGAGTTTGAATCACCTGTCCAAGATGACATGGCTAAACAAAAAAATGAGGCATGAAGACTGGGAGTTTGGCTTAGTGGTAAAGTGCTTGCCTAGCTTGCATGAAGATCTGGGTTCAATTCCTCAGTATCACATATGTAGAAAAAGCTGGAAATGGTGATGTGGCTCAAGTAGTACAGCTCTAGCCTTGAGAAAACCCCCAAACAGTGCTCAGACCCTGAGTTTAAGTCCCGGGACTGGCAAAAAAAAAAATGAGGCATGGGATCAGGAGCATGGTGTAGTGGTAGAGCGCTTGCTTAGCATGCACAAAGCCCTGGGTTCCATTCCTTGGTACTACATACACAGAAAAAGCTGGAAGTGGTACTGTGGCTCAAGTGGTAAGGTGCTAGCCTTGAGAAAGCCCAAGGACAGTGCTCATACCATAAATTCCAGTCCCAGGACTAGCAAAAAAATGAGGCCCTGGGATGTGATGTGTAGTCAATTGGGTTGCAAAGTTCATTTACTTACTATTTGCAAGACACATGATCGCATCTCTTCTTCCTCATAGTCCTGTAAAAACTGTCTCAATATAACTTTATCAGTGAAGAAACAGAGGCTCAGAGGTATTTTTTTCATGCAAAAGAAAAAAGAAGTACAGAACATCTTAGTCAAAACCAAATGGACAGCAGGACACAAACACATTTTTATCTTTCCCCCTTTGGTGGCACTTGGGTTAGAACTTGGGGTTTTATGCTTGCTCAGCTTGCTTGCTCAGGTTGAAGCTCTACCACTTGAACCATGCCTCCACTCCTGCTTTATGCTTCTTTATTTTGGAGATGGAGTCTGGTGAATTTTTCTTTTGAAGATTTTTTTTTAATTGTCAGGGTAATATATAGAGGGGTTACAGTTACATTCACCAGGTACTACCTGGTGCACCTACTGGTGCATTACTTCTCACACATTGATACCCCTTCTCATGTTTTTGTCCCCATTTCCCTCCTCCCACTCCCTCCCAATCATCTTGTTTTCCCCTTCCCTTTCCTATCGCAAATAAACAAATAAACATATATACTATATACTAGGTAACAAAGTCAGATACAGTGACAGTATTAAATTAACCAAAGGGCAACAAAAGAGAAGAGAAATAGTACATTAAGAACAACGATCACACAAGATAAAGCTCTTGTTTCTATATCCTGGAGATCCTTTCATTTAGTCTCATCCTATATGATCTTATGTACCTAAGTTTTGAGCTATTGTAATCCCCTGCTAGGAGAGTCCTAGATGTGTACTAATTATTACAAATGAGGGAAATGATTGAGCCTAGGTTCCTTTGGGTCTTTCCATTTCCTTCCAAATGGGGCGATGTCATTATTTCTGATGGCAGCAGAGAATTCTATTGTGCCACATCTTCTTGATCCATTCATCTACTGAGGGGCATCTTGGTTGGTTCCATATCTTAGCTATGGTACATAGTACTGCAATGAAGATGGTTGTGCTGGTGGCTTTAGTATGTCCTTGTTTCTGGACATTTGTGAATTTTTCTGTCTGAACCACAGTACCACTTCTGGGTTTTCTATGTATGTAGAACCAAAGAATCAAATCCAGGTCTTTATGCATGCTAGGCAAGTATTCTACCACTAGGCCAAACTTTCGGCCCTGAGAAGTCTCTCTTTAGCTCCTTTGCCTATTTATTGATTAACTTTATAGTTTTTTTTCTTTTTCCTTGAGGAGTGTTAGTTTTTTGAGCTCCTTTTACATTTTATAAATTAGGCTTTTGTTGGATGTTTTGCTAGTGAAGATTTTCCCCCAGTCTGTTGGCTAATTAAGTAACTATGTCCTGAGCTTTATTTATTTATTTTTGCCAGTCCTGGGCTTGAGCTCAGGACCTGAGCACTGTCCTTGGATTTTCTCAAGTGGTAGAGCTCTACCACTTGAGCCTCAGCACCACTTCTGGCTTTTTTCCCCCTATGTATGTGGTACCAAGGAATTGAACCCAGGTCTTCCTGAATGCTAGGCAAGCACTCTACCACTAGGCCAAACTCCTGGCCCCTAATTTTTATTTTTCATTTTAATTTCAAGTATAGGGTAGGTTGGACTGAATTTTAGGGAAAACTATTTGCTCGTAGTAAGCTGAGATATACCATAGTTAATTTTTGTTTCCTTGACTAAAGAAAAATTGAGGCCAAAATAATCTCTTTGTACCTTAGAGGATATGACCTTGCTATGTTTAAAGCAAGTCATGAGCTCAAGTGGAAAGGCTCCAGAAGACATATCTTTTAGTGGGACAATGGGAACTGACTTATTAATGACAAGTATAATATGAAGAGGAAAAAATAGGAAGAGGCAACATTATTTTACTTGACTTTCAGATATAGAGTGGTTTTAGTGTCAAATGAATGCAAGTGAAATAGATGTTTTGGAAAAATATCCAATGTCAGAGAAAATGTAACAAAAACGTAAGACCAGGAGACAATATTATATTAGCATCTGAAATCACAGGACTTGGAAAAAGAAGAAAAGAAGACTGGATGGAAAAAGTATTAGATTTTATTTCTAGTGAGGAGGCTCATTGAGATTTAAATTTTCTCCAAATTCCTGCTTGTATTTCTAAACACACTGTGTTATTATTTTAATATTCAGAGAAAAGAGCCATTAGGAAACATGAAGTGTTTTTTTGGGGGGAGGTTAAACAGCTAGATTTCCATTATGGTAAGCTCTAGTTAAAATCTGACTGCACATGCTGTATTGTCTTACTGGTTTCTTGTCTCTATCTCCCATTAATAAATTCTTTGCATTCATCTTGTATTACCCATGGAGACGTGGGACCCAAGGAAGTAACATCTCTGAAAAGGGTCAAGAAAATAGTAAAACTTGTGGAAGAACTTGTAAGGTTTGCCAGAAAGGAAAGGGAACCGCTACATGGTTCATGCAAAAAAGTTTTTGTGGGGAGAACAAACTGCCAGCCTGCAACATGGAGGCATGCAGAGACAGAGGGAAAGGAGAAAGAGAAAAAGAGAAAAAGAAGGGACTTGTGTTGAGTAGATTATGTAAAGGCAGGGGGCTAGACCACAGTGGGTGTAGAAGTGTCATGAGCAGGCAAAGTAATTCACCAATAGGCAGGTAATACGATGCAACATAGTTTATTGATTTAACATAGCTTAGCAGAGTTAACACTATATTGTAGTTACTATATTCTAGTCCTAACTTGCCTAATTCTATTGGGCCTATCCAGCACACCCGCTGGACTCACCTCTCGGACATCTCTTTGTCCCAAAGTCGAACAGGGCCTGCCCATCAGATATTAGACGCAGCTCCCAGTCCTGCTGCTGTGTGAACTCCTGGGCCACATGACGAGTCTCGGTTCTTGTCGGGCCTCTTGGGCAAGGAGCAGCTTCTGCATGGGCAAAGATCCTCGAACCACAGTCTTGGTTGAACATATTGGATTTTTCTGATAGGATATTGTAATTCCAGGCATAGTCTTTTTTTTTTGTTTGATTCTTGTTCTAAGGACCTTCAAGACATTCTCTAAACACTGAATGACCTGGTGAGCTCTTTCCCAATGCTGTGATAATGCTTTTTTTCCCCCCTCCAGTCCTGGGGCTTGAGCTCAGGGCCTGAGCACTGTCCTGGGGTTTTCTTGAATCTAGAGCTCTACCACTTGAGTCACAGTACCACTTCTGGCTTTTTCTATGTATGTGGTACCGAGGAATCAAACCTGGGTCTTTGTGCATGCTAAGCAAGCACTCCACCATTAGGCCAAACTCCAGGCCTGAGAAATGCTTCTTTATGATTTAACCTTGGAATCAAAAGAATTGTGGCACTCTAAGAAACTATTTAAAGAAACTGTTTAAACTATTTAAATGGAAGTTTTAGGGGCTGTGACTTGGCCTAGTGTTAAAGTGCTTGCCTAGCATGCACAAAGCTCTAGGTTCGATTCCTTGGTACTACAAACACAGAAATGGCTAGAAGTGGTGCTGTGGCTCTAGTGGTAGAGCACTAGCCTTGGGAAAACTCAAGAACAGTGCCCAGGCTCAGAGTTCAAGCCCCAGGACTGACAAAAAAATGAAATGAAATAAAATAAAAAAGTAAAAAAGGAAGAGTTTTAAGGAAGTACTGTTAGCATTAGAAAATCTTCCTCCTAGCCGGGTGTGGTGGCTCACGCCTATAATCCTAGCTACCCAGGAGGCTGAAGTCTGAGGATCGAGGTTCAAAGCCAGCATGGGCACTAAAATCTGTGAGACTCTTATCTCTAAGTAACTACTAGAAAATGGGAAGTGGGCCTGTGGCTCAAGGGATAGGGTGGTAGCCTTGAGCTGAAGAACTCAGGGACTGTGCACAGGCCCGAAGTTCAAATCTCACGACTGACAAAAAAAAAAAAATCTTCCTCCTAAATCCTTCTTCTGGGTTCTTGTGTAGATAAAAATGTTATAAGAGAAAAGAATGTTATAAGAGAAAACAGATAATTCACTTGCCAATTTGTCAGAGTGGCAATAATTAACATTTGAATGGATATTTTTCCTAATGGAATACTTTAAATTTGAACTAGATAACCATGAATCAATCTTTTGCTGAGTAACCCCGTGACTGTGTTGGCTGTTTCACCCCTTGATTAAAAAACAACATAAATTGGCAGGAGGAAATAAAAAAAGCTATGTAAGTATGTCGCTACTTAGCTCAGAGCTGACCTTTGGATAGTTCTGGTTCCTGAATTAAACATAAAGATAGACTTGTGACTCATCTGAATTTTAGATTTTTAGATGCTACTAGGAGAAAACTTTGAAATAAACATTGCATTTTAATGTTTACTTTTTTGAAGTAGATGAATTGAAATGTTTCAGATTTTAGAGTCCATGATTCATGTCTCTATGGCTTTCAAATGCAAAAAAGAGCTAAGGATAAAGTCCCCCATAATTATGGCAGCTCTTAACCTCATCTGGCTTGGTATTCAATGAGATCATGCGGAAAAGGTTAAGCAACTTGGAAATTTACAGGATCTTCCTGGTTTTATGTCCTATTCATCTTTCCCCCAAAAGAGGATGCTGGAGATACTGCTCATTTCAGCAACCTGCTTTTCTGACCCAGGGAACCATCTGAGGAGAGCTGTACTAAAGAAAAAGAACAGACTAAAGATAGTGTTTTTCTATAGACAATCTGTATCTGTACTGTATAGATAGTATAAAGATAATATGTATCTATGCATACTATAAAGATAATATATATTTATACAGGATACGGAAAAAAGTAATTCTTATGAATCTAGATGGTATGTTTAGAAAAATACTATTATTCAGAGTGACTGAAAAAGTAGAGAATACAGCTCAATAATGTAAAAAATGGTAAGTGCTAAAATGATTAGAAGAAAGGAGATATTCATACAGCATTAGAGAAACGGGACAGGGCTTAGAACACTGTAGATGCTTGTCATTGAAAGTCAGGTAGAATTTCTCAGAAGCCAGAAGTAAAGATTATATAATTTCAGGTGGGACAGCAGTAAGCAAAGATGAAGAAGTAACAAGTAAGATCCCCCCCCCGCCCCCAGTACTGGGGTTTAAACACAGGGCCTTACACTTGCTAAGCACATGCTTTACTAGAGCCATATTTCCAGCACTTTTTCCTTCACTTACTTTTTCAGATAGGCCTCGAGTTCTGCTCTTTTGACCTTAGACCATTACCCTCTTCATTGCCTCTGAGTAGCTGTGATTATATACATGTGTCAACATAGTTTAGCCCAAAAGATGTACTTTTTCAGTAGTGGGTATGCTACTGTAGGATCTGATTAGAGAAAATCCTTAGTATTGGAAGAGTGCTATAGCTAAGACAATCAATAACCCATCCAAACAGTAGTTTATTCTGGAAATAGTTTTTTCCTACCGCATTTGTCTTGGGACATATATTGGAGGTGAGGAACATGAACCAATGTTTCAGTAGCCCTGTGTAGTGAGTGCATTCTGGCTTGTGTCCTGGCCATATCCATGATCTGGGGGAGGATTCTTCCTGTGCTGAATTCCAGGGCCCTCACAGACTGCTCTGTTTCATTTCATCTTGCTTCATGTCTTATTTTTTCTTTTTAACATTCCGCACAGATCCTGATTTTAGCCAATGCTTCTGTGTTTTCCTTTTTAACAAACTTTATATTTTCACAAATAGATCCCCTGAGCATTACCTTAACAGAATTTAGTACATGTTAATATTTATTCTTTGTATCATGAGCTTTGAGAATAACCACATATTAAAAATAATTGCCATGGTATTTTTTAAAATTACATTATCACTACTGATCAGTTTTCATAGGCATTTAAATGGAGAAAATGAAACTCTTGTCAATTAAATTATCTTTATCATTATGCCTATAATTATGATCAACTCTGAGACTTGTTCACACCTGAATTAAGTTTTGTTCATAAAGGTAGATGATGCATCACACTCTAGCCAGAAGGGAGGGAACATCTTAATTGGGTATTGTGGAGAACAATACACATTTATTTTTTGATGTATTTGGGAGATCTAAAAAAATCTTTAGAAGCAGCCAAATTAGAGTAATTTTGGTATATTGAGTGTTTTTCTAAATTCTTCTCTAGAGGCTTATTCAAAGGAGTGCAAAACCATATGCCATAAAATTATTAGTGTGACTTTAATAACAGAGCAAATGGATACATTTTTCTTCATTCAGCATTGAGCTTGCCAAATTTTGCTTATATTGACTATTATTTCTAATACAGTTTGTTTGGCAAAGCAAAACCTATTCATTTGTTTGAAATGCTGTAAGCCACTCCTTCTCCCAAAATCAAACATTTCACATATGAGTGAACTAGCTACTAGAGTTATTTATTTCTGTGGCCCCTGTGAGAATTTCTTTTGGAAAATTAATTTTTAGTTTTTATGTAATTAATCCATATACATGATATATATAATTTAAGTGCTACAAAAGAACAATAATGAACGCAATTTCTCACTTATTCTTACAGTGAAACTGATGAGCCAATTGACTGTACTCATTTTACTCCCTGTGCCTCCAGATTGACTATGCTTTACTGGTCTATAGATACATACATATTCTACTTTTTACATGAATAACATGTAATGTTATTTACTCTCATCTTTTTTTTTTTGTCAGTTGTGGGGTTTGAAGTCTGGGCTTGGGTGTTGTCCCTGAGCTCTTCAACTCAAGGCTAGTGCTCTACCACTTGAGCCACAGAGCCACTTCTGGTTTTCTGATGGTTAATAGGAGGTAAGAGTCTTACAGACATTAATGCCTGCGTTGGCTTTGAACCGTGATCCTCAGATCTCAGCCTCCTGAATACCTAGGATTACAGGTGTGAGCCACCAGTGCCTGGAACTCTCATCCTTTTCTATGGATGAACACACATTGAGAGTTGTTCAGCTTTTAGAACCTGTAGAGGTGGACTCAGCATTGGCTGTTCATTAATCTTTCATTTGATGAACCAGTGTCCCATCCATGGATTGCCTGCAGCCTATCACTCAGTCTTTCTCTCATGCTCAAAAATAGCAGTGTATCTACAATGTTGAGCACATGTTGGAAGATTTCTAAAGGACAAGTGTGTAGGGATTAGGGTTGTTAGGAAAGCCAAGGCTATTAAAAAGAAAAGTAATATGAAAAGGAGAAATAGTCATTAGGTAACAATTTATGGTATCTTGGGATGGGACAGAAATTGCCATAAAATAGAACCCAGCATGTTTTCACCTTTATTTCTCTAACTTGCAGTCAAGTTAGAGAAATGGATGGATATGTTCAGTTCATCAATATTTCCAGCCAGCTTTCCTTGTGGGCTGGATGTAGGCTTGTCTAGAATAAAAGGTAGGCTCAGTCTCCAGAGTACTAACTGGGGTAAAAATGACTCATGCCTGATTTTATACTTATCCACTAAAAAGTTTCCTTCCTTCCTTCCTTCCTTCCTTCCTTCCTTCCTTCCTTCCTTCCTTCCTTCCTTCCTTCCTTCCTTCCTTCCCTCCCTCCTTCCTTCCCTCCTTCCTTCCTTCCTTCCTTCCTTCCTTCCTTCCTTCCTTCCTTCCCTCCCTCCCTCTCTCCCTCCCTCCCTCCCTCCCTCCCTCCCTCCCTCCCTCCTTCCTTCCTTCCTTCCTTCCTTCCTTCCTTCCTTCCTTCCTTCCTTCCTTCCTTCTTCATTTTTTTTCTTTTTTGCCATACCTGGAGATTGAACTCATGGCCTGGGAATTGTCCTTGGACAATTTTTATTTAAGGCTAGCACTCTACCACTTGAGGCACAGCACCACTTCCAGCTTTTTCTGAGTATGTGGTACTGGGGAATTGAACCCAGGGCTTCATACGTGCCAGGTGAGCACTCTACCACTAGGCTACCTTTATTTATTTATTTGCCTGTCCTAGGGCTTGAACTCAGGGCCTGAACACTGTCCTTGGGCTTTCTCAAGGGTAGTTCTCTACCACTAGAGCAACAGCACCATTTCCAGCTTTGTTTTTATGTATGTGGTACCGAGGAATCTAACCCAGGACTCCATGCATGCTAGGCAAGCACTCTACCACTAGGCCAAACTCCCAGCCCCAGATGTTTATTTCTTAAGGGCAAGTTTTGCTCTTAATTACTCTTACCTATGGGATAACAGTATTTGACATGGACAAAGCTCCTAGCAGTGCTGTATGGTTAATGACTTAACCTAAATTATTCTCAAGAGTAATTTGGAAAAGGGCAATTCTGTAAGAAACTGTTTTGCTGCTTTATGTAGAAGTAAAGCTCAGATGGTTTAGAACATATCTTTGCAAAAATTGTAATCCATGAAGATACGTAAAGGCGATTTTTTTTTTTGCCAGTCCTGGCTTGGGCTCAGGGTCTAAGCTTTTGTCCTTGGGTTTTCTCAAGGCTAGAGCTCTACCACTTGAGCCACAGCACCATTTCTGGCATATTTTCTATGTATGTGGTACTGAGGACTCGAACCCAGCTCTTCGTGCATGCTAGGCAAGCACTCTACCACTAGGCCAAACTCCCAGTCCCTTAAAGGCGATTTTTGAAGCTTGCAATTAGTTTCAGTTCCAGATAAAGCCTTATTCTGTGGTATTCAGAGGAACAAGTGGAAGGCAGTCAACTTGTTACTAGGTTCAAACAGATTCATTCACCTGCGGTGAGCATTTAGCCAGCTGGAAACAGGACTTAAGCAGGATGATCATTGTTCTTTCTTCCTTTCCTCTCTGGTTTTAGATGTGGCTATATTAGTCACTTTTCTCATTGCTAAAACAAAATACTTGATTTAGGGGAACAAAAGGAAGATCTGGGTTCATAGTTCCAGAGGGTTGGGTTCGTGGTTGCTTCCCCCCATTTACTAGGATAAAGCATCATGGCTGTAGGGGTATACAGTGGAGGAGGTCTTTCACTTTAGTTGCAGAGGAATCCGCCCGAGTGAGAGAGAGCTGGGAAGCAAGGTGTAACCTTCAAGTTTGCTCTCGAAGATTTTCTTCCTCTAGTTAGGATCTGCAACTTAGAGTTCCCAGATCTGCTCCAGCTTGGGAATGCCCATGAAACATATGAACCTATGGGAGGCATTTTATGTTCAAGACATTATAGTAGTTCATATCTGTTTTATAATAATCTGAAAATTCAGAAACGTTTCTCCTGACAAGGGTGATTGCTATGGTAACCCGTTTTTTTGTAATGTTTTCCTAGTCACATTTCAAAATAACAATATATATGTATATATTTCAAATGAATTAATGCACTTGAAATATATATATAATATTATATAATACTCATGTGTACAAGGTGTGATTGGTCCATGATTCAGCTAAGCTTTGCATTGAAGTTTTCTTTAGCAAAAAGATAAAGATAATATAGACCTTTGATGTAAGATATGGACTTCAAAAGCAGACTTTACTAAGTGGAAGAAAATTTTAAAAATGAAGCAGCTTTCCTCTTATATGTCAAAGATAAAATTTAGAATCCAGAGTTTTACCATAAACCACCAGAGAGAAAACAAAACAGATCACAAAACATAGCAAGTTTTAACCCAGGAAAGAAAAGAAGACACCACTAGTGTGTGTGTGTATGGTGCTGGAGGAAGCAGCAATAGCTATGATGGGGAGCGGTTACTCTGCTTGCATTGTGCCTGTCTCTCTCATCCCATGCCCTCTTATTGTTGGTCCTCAGTCCAGCAGTGATGAGGTGGAGTGAGGACCTCATAGGATGAATGACATATGGATGGATGCTCCAGAGAGCTGCAGGCCCTTCCTCCTCAGCTCTGACCAGTATGCTGCATTTGGGTTGGGGAAGAAGATAGGGCTGAAACCCCTATGGTTCAGGGCACTAACTGACATGGATTGGAAGTCATATTAGCAGAGTTAGCGCCTGCCTAAACTATGACAAAGTGAATTTGTTGTTAGAGTTCAGAGATTGCAAAATTCCATTCCTTTCCATTCCCAGAGGTGGAATTGCTGAGTGAAAAGACATGACTCTTTAAAGAGTGCTTGGGGCATATTGTTAAATTGATTTTCAGAAAAGCAGTCCCAACAGCATTTGAGATTAGATTCCACTACGACTTCACTAGTTACTGTGCATCATCCTTTTGATGCAATAGGTCTTAATTGAATTTGTAATTTTGTGATTTACTAAAGTTCAGCAATTGTTCTCTTTCTACAAGCACGAGCCACTTTCACCTGGGATTTTTGATGTTTAGCACCTATAAATTTTTGTTTTCTTTTAAGAAAGTTCTAATTTTTCTGGTTAAAAAATCATTTTCATCCTGAAATTAATTACATATGTCTCAAATTTTGCCATTCAGATTTCCCAAATTGAGTTAGATTCAGTGGACCAGAATTTCCATGGTCCAGAAAGGTATACATACTTAGAGATGTAATAGTAGCAGTATTTTCAAAATAAATAAATCGACCTTGGCAAAATAATTATTCAGGAAATTAACCTTGATGAAATCCTAATGTATAAACTAATTCAAACTCAGTCAATTACCCACATAATTCCTTGAGGGCCACATAATTTCCCTAGCATAGAATCCAGTCAAAGATTATGAGTGGTAAAGACTTACCTTGTCATGCTTGGAGTTTATTCTGCATTATAAGAAAATTCTTAACTGCATTCTTTTTTTCCTAAATAATCAGTGTTTGGAGTCTTTTGTTGAATTGTCTGTGTCTGGAGACCGTTCTACATAGGGTCACATTGCTTCATACCTTGTAAGCCGAGATACCGAGGAGAATGCTTGCAGAACAGATGTGGAAGATGCACTGTCTCTCTTCCTTTGGATCCCAGGGCGGGTGTGTTTATCACCTACTATAAAAGGTTCAGATTCCCTGAGATCAGAGTTTGTTTCCTGCAATGCAATCTGCCCCCTGCGAAAACATCACTGGGGCCTCTTTGTGTTGCTTTGTGAGAATCAGGGCTCAGGAAACAAAGTAGGGCTGTCTGGCTAATGTTCTCTCTGAGAGCAGTAAAACTCTGTGTCAGACACAGGACTCTTCTGTCTTTGTCCCACATCGTGGCAGACAAATTTGTTAGCCTCACAAGTAGGGTAAAATGTCAGCTCCTCATAGTTGTTTTGCTGTATTAGAAAGAATAAGATTGTATCATTTGTGTCATTGTCTTTTGCCCAGGTTGACAACTATCTATCTGATGCCAAGAGTAGGCTCTAGAATTAGTAAACATGAATAGTACTACCACAGTTCTGGCTCTAGCTTTGCATTTGGAGTGAGAAGAAGACTTAGTGAATGGCTTAGGGAATTTAGGCAAAGGGGATTCTTTGAGGTTGCATGTAGAGCAATCGAAATTACATTCTTTTAAAAGTAAATACATACCCATTATCTTTTTTTTTTTTTGCCAGTCGTGGGCTTGAGCTCAGGGCCTGAGCACTGTCCTTGGACTTTCTCAGGGTTAGAATAGAAATCTACCACTTGAGCCTCAGCACCATTTCTGGCTTTTTTCTATGTATATGGTATCGAGGAATCGAACCCGGGTCCTCGTGCATGCTAGGCAAGCACTCTACCACTAGGCCAAACTCCTGGCCCCTATACCCATTATCTTTAAGTAATTATATGAAGGCCTTATCATTTAACAAATCTGTTTATAAGCATAATGGGCTTCCTTCATTCTTTCCCGTGTCTCTCAATCTTGCCCTTCCCCTCAAATTTTCTTAGTTTTATAGGATATATACTGAATACTATGCCTGCATTCTCTCCCTTTACTTCTTCATTTGTCTACCCTCCTTTTCCTTTCCTTCTAGCACACAGGAAGGTGGTTTTATGGCTTATAAGATATTACTGAATTGGCGGTGATGTGATTTGCTGAAAAGGTGTGCTTTTGGTTTGTTAGAAAGAGAATATTACAAAGAATGATATTATATCATTTATAGAGAAATAGAAAGACCTGGAAAAAATGATGTTAAGTGAAAATCAGGCCCAGAGAAGCAAAGGCCACATGTGTTTCCTCATGGGTGGAAATGAGAATTAGCTTATAAACATATAAGCAAATGGGGCCAGGAGTTTGGCCTAGTGGTAGAGTGCTTGCCTAGCATGCACGAAGACCTAGGTTTGATTCCTCAGTACCACATACATAGAAAAAAGCCAGAAGTGGTGCTGAGGCTCAAGTGGTAGAGCTCTAGACTTGAGAAAGTCCAAGGGCAGTGCTCAGGCCCTGAGCTTAAGCCCAGGAATGATAAAAAAAATATAAGCAAATAAATTGAATGGTATGCAAGTGCATAATAAAAGAACTGAAATATGGTAAATTCAAGGGAGAACTCAAGGGAGAATTCCTGAGAAAGGAAAAGTCAAAGTTCTGTTACTACTAGCACCAATACTGTTCTCTTCAACACTATACTCACAGATAGTTGAAATATGGGGCAGTCTGTAGTACTTGAGTTTCTGTGTTTGGCTTATGTCACTAAAAAAAACCCCTCCAGTTTTATCTAGGTGATCCTAACTACTCAGAAAGATGAGATTTGAGGATTGTTGTTTGAAGTCAGCAGGGCAGGAGACCTTAAGTGGCTCAAGTGATCGAACACTAGCCTTGAGCAAAACCAGATCAGGAACCTAGTTTAAGGTCCAGGACTGACACACACACACAAATTCCTTCATTGGTTGATGGATATTTGCTTGTTTGGAGTACTGCAGTGGCTGTGGGAATGCAGATATACCTTCCCAACAGTGGAGGGAGCATGGCTCTGATGGCATCCCTACTGCAATGTGGGTGTCAGCGTGTGTGGCATCGAAGCCTGCAGAGCAGCTGGAGAGGTAGATCTCCAGTGTGCATTTGGGCAGGGCTCCAGTGGCTCCAGGGTCTTGTATGGTGCTGTATCCTGCAGGAGTGGTCACCACAGGCGTTCTCAGAGTGACACAGAACAGGGAAATGTATGGACTGGCCTCCAGTGTCACACAGGTGTCTTTTGATATGGAGCTGGGATTGGTGGCTGCCCTCGGGATTGTTGAGGTCCTCAGAGACAAAAGCTGTTGGCTTTTGTTCTCCATGTATCTTGACCATTGGAAACCCTGGTCCACCCTGCACATGCTGGCATTGATTTCCATGGCTACTCAGTGTCCCTAAAAGTCTCCTTGTAGTTCAGCCATGCTGAGCTCCTGAGCGATCTTGTCTGTGCTCTTGTTTTCTGTTTAATTTTCATCATGTGTGTTTCTACAGGTTCTTGACTGGGTTTCAGAGCCCGCCTGAGTCCTCCTGTTCCTTCATGAACAGTCCTCTCATGGTCCCTTATTTATTTATATTTATTTATTTATTTGAAGAAGGGTGTGTCTTCCACTCTGCACCCTTGCTAACTAAATTATTATTGACAAGTGGGGTTCAAATGCAGGGCTTCCAAAAAGCGAACAAAGGCTATGGAAATGCTAAACAAGGAAGACAGAGACTTAGGGGAAATAGATGGTAAGTGTCACCAGGCAGAAAGACCACCAAGTGAGTTTTTCAAAGGTGCAGAATTTTAACTCTGAGATGGAAGTCTTTCGATAATCAGAATGTTCACTAGTGCTAACCCATATGAATTCCCTTTCTGCTATTTTGGAGATTTGTGGGATAGAAACATTGATTGAGAAGTGGGAATGAATGATCACTATGGGTTGACCGACTATAATTCTTTCCCTACAGTTCAGGGGATTAAACCTTTGTACTGCTACACGAACACTCCACATTGACCTATAACCCCAGGCTTCTTTCTCCATATACTTTTCTTGGACACAAGTTCTTACCAAATTGCCCAGGGATAGGGGAGGAGGTTGAAGCAGGCTGAGAATTCACTGCTTGTAACTTTATTGACATGAGAATGTGATGGCATCTTGCTTGGCATAACATGATAGAAAGTCATTGTGATGACTTGAGGACCCAAGTCTTGTAGAATATGGGTTTCTTATTTTTTCTCTTTCCCTTTATTAATATGAAGTGACCCATGTTGTCTCTTCTGACTAATCTTAGCTTGAACTGTGTTTGCTAAGATGTTCCTCCTGGCTTTTGGAATCTATTTGCTTGGGAATTCTATTTCTATCATTTCACCCTAAGTTTATATTTGTCTTTTATCAATAAGATGTGCTCCTTATAGGTAACAAATTGTCAGGTCTTTGTTTTGTGTGTGTGTGTGTGTGTGTGTGTGTGTGTGTGTGTGTGTTGGGGAGTTGTGGGGCTTGAACTCAGAGCCTAGACACTGTCCCTTGAGCTTTTTTGCTGAAGGCTTGCCCTCTACCACTCACAAATGTTCTGGTTAGATCCTCCATGTGATAATCTCATTGTATAGGACTATCACCTTAAATATAATAACTTTTTTCCTTTTAGAGTTTAAATTTTTAAAAGAAATATGTTAGAATATTCCCTCATCCTTTTAATCAGACCACTAAATGGCTTGTTTTGTGCAATAGGTCCATAGAGGCAAAGGATGAGGGTTGTTTTGGACTGTCCAAACATTTCTCAGTTTTACAAAGATGATTATCAAAGAAGATTCTACAAACTATTTTCTTTTCACATTTTACATTTACTTAAAAATAGACAAAACAGGGGTTGGGAGTTTGGCCTACTGGTATAGTGCTTGCCTAGCATGCATGAAGACCCAGGTTCGATTCCTCAGTACCACATACATAGAAAAAAAAAGCTAGAAGTGGTGCTAAGACTCAAGTGGTAAAGCTCTAGCCTTTAGAAAGCCCAAGGGCAGTGCTCAGGCCCTGAGCTCAAGCCTAGGACTGGCAAAAAAAAAGACAAAATAAGGAGCCATATTTTTCTTGTTTTTTCAAAATATATTTTATTGTAATTAATAGAAGGGTTACATTATATTTGCCAGATAGAAGGTGCATTACTTAACAAACATTGCTACCCCTTCTCACGATTTGTCCTCATTTCCCTCCCCTAACCACTCCCCTCATCTTATTTTCCCCCCTTCCCTATCCTATTTCAAATAAACAAATAAACATATATACAATATATCAGATAATAAGGTAAGATACTGTAACAATATGAGATAACTAAGGAACAACAAAAGAGATGAGAAATAATGTACATTAAGAATAACAATCACACATTATATGGCAAGGTGCCATATTTTTCTTAATAGAAATGCTTATTGAAGACTTTTTAAATAAAAAATAATGATGAAATGGTCTCAATGATTCCAGAGATTTTGGTCATATTAACTGTTTGTAATTTGTTCATGGAGTAAATAAAAGAATAGGTCCTAAACTCTCAATGCCACTACTACAATTGTTAAGCTATTTGATTCAACAAGCAATCATCTCTATTTGGCAATAAAAGAAGCTTACAGATTCCCTAATAGAAATGAGGACAGGCCTATTTCCATTCTTCATCACCTATCAGATATATACTATATTTTGGTATGATTTAACAACCCTAGTAAAGGGACTCAGTGCTATCACTGGGCAAGTGCCATCCCATTTACCATGTTGGAAATGGCACAGCAAGAACCGATGAGAGGTTTGGTAGGCTGAAGGCTCTGTACATGTCAGCACAGAGTCCCCTACAAGATAAAAGATAGGATACTGATGCTGATTTGAATATCACTTTCAGTCTCTTTCTCTATGTAGGAAATTTTGGCTTCAATTCCTAGTGGATCTACGCAATAGGATTGTGAGAACATCAGAAAATACAGCCCAGTGGAATAGGGCATTAGACCTTGAGTATGGGGGCCCATTTGTTGACTATTAAGCTACACTCCCTCCTACTATTAAAAAATGCACTGTGGGGCCGGGAGTTTGGCCTAGTGGTAGAGTGCTTGCCTAGCATGCACTAAGACCTGGGTTCGATTCCTCGGTACCACATACATAGAAAAAAGCTGGAAGTGGTGCTGAGGCTCAAGTGGTAGAGCTCTAGCCTTGAGAGAGCCCAAGAACAGTGCTCAGGCCCTGCGCTCAAGCCCAGGACTGGCCAAAAAAACCCCCCAAAACACTATAACTTGATATTATCCAGTTGTCCCTAAACCCCACTTGGATATCTTCAACTGAAAGCTCATAAGAGATTTAATTTAGTCAAAACTTTCTTTCAGATGTTTGAATTCTAAAGTAGGAATATTAGTAAAAGGAAAACACAAGGAAAAAATTCTCCACCAAAAGCCAACAATTCCACAACAAATAAACTGAATGAAGTGAAGTGGGTAAGTTCTCAAATGATGAACTCAAAAGATCAATAAGAAGAATGATCAAAGAAAATAAAGATGTATAGGCACCTAATTAAAACCAGGTGACTTTAATGTGAAACAAATTCCAATGAACAGCTGTATGAAATGAGGAAGAAAATATGGGATATAAAGGATTTTCATAAAGAAATAAATCATGAGGAAAAATATCAAAAGAAAATTTTGGAAATGAAAAATTCAATAACCACAAAAAAATTAAAAATGAAAAATTCAATAACCACAAATAAAAAAAAGCTCAGTTGAAAATGTTGTTAATAGAATGGAATAAGTTGAAATGATTATTGGGGATTGACAATAATAGAGGCATTTATCATTCAGACAAAGACAAAGGAAAATACTAAAGCAGTGTGAAGAGAACATGTGAAAACCTCTGGGACACAAATTTTTAAAAAGACCAAACTTAGGAATTCTGGGTATAGACGAAGAAGTACAAATTAAAAGTATAAAATATCTTCTCTATAGAACATATGTAATAAAATTATAGAAGAAAATTTCCACAACCTTCAGAAAGACAGGGTCATTCAGACAAAGGAGGCTTAGTGAAAGATACTGAAAGTGCAAAGGGGAAGCAACATGAACACAAAGGGAAGCTCATTGGAATAACAGAAGATAGGCCAACACAAGTCTAAGCGGAAGGAAGAACCAAAGGCATCGAATTTAAGCACTGGGGGCCAGAAGTTTGGCCTAGTGGTAGAGTGCTTGCCTAACATGCATGAAGACCCAGGTTCAATACCTCAGTACCAAAAACATAGAAAAAAGCTGGAAGTGGTACTGAGGCTCAAATAGTAGAGCTCTAGTCTTGAGAAAGTCCAAGGACAGTGCTCAGGCCCTGAGCTCAAACCCAGGACTGGCAAAAAATAAAAATAAAAAAAAAGAATCCAAGCACTGAAGAATCATGAAGGACCTAGAGTAGTACATCCACAAAACTATTCTTCACAATTGATGAGGAAAGAAAATATCAAAGGGAAATGGTGATCATTAGTGCAGAAGATATTTAAAGGAATCTTACACATAGAAGAGTAAGTCAAATGAAGGTAGGAAAATGGGGGAAATTATAAACCCTACAAGATGAACCATTTAGTAAAGGGAGAACAGGATGGAAGTAAACATCGTAAAAACAATAAAATGGTGGGAAATGTCAACACTAAATGTTAAGAAGAGAGTTCGCAACACTCTAATCAAATACATAGAATAGTAAATTGGATTACAAAGCAGTCCTGCTGGGTGCTAATGTCTTATGTCTGTAGTCATAGCTGCTCAGAAGGATGAGATCTAAGGATCATCATTTGAAGCCAGTGGGGGCAAGAAAGTTCCTGAGATACTTATCTCCATCAGAAAACCAGAAGTGAAGCTTTGGCTCAAAATGGCAGATGGCAAGACTTGAGCAAATAAGCTCAGGGACAGTATCCAGGCCCTGAGTTCAAGCCCCACAATCCTCCCCCCTCCACCTCCCACACACAAAGCAAAAATCTGACAATTTGTTACCTACAAGAAGCACCTCTCACTGATAAGAGACAAATATAAACTTAGGGTGAGATGATATTAAAATACATTGTGTTCATGTAATGTATGATGATATAAGGAAATTTAGTTGGAGCTGTTAAACTATTAGTGTGTTAATCTGAGTAAATTACATGTGCTACATAATTACTATGATGAAACTTCTCTGTACAATTAATATATACTAAATTAAAATAAGAAGAGCAGGGAAATGGAAAAAATAGGCTCAGTTTGGGGGTATGTATCAACAGAAGACAGGAGTGTTGGGGGGAGGATAAATTAGGGTAAATATGGCCATATTATTTTATATGCATGGAAATGGAATAGAGAAAAGTTGAGATTGCTTTAAGAACAGGGGACTGGGGAATGAGAAAAAGTGCTGGTGGTTTGTTCAGCATATGTGGTATTCATGTATAGAAATGTCACAGTTCCCCCTGTCACAATCCCACCTTTATGCATGATAAAAGAAGAAAGTATAAATTATTATTATTATTTTTATAGTACTATGCAGGGGCTCAATTTGAAATTAAGTAAACTGAATCTTGTCTCCTGAAAAAAAAAAAGAAATATCAGAATGAACTGATGCTTGTACAACTAATATATGTCAATAAAAATCTTTAAAAAATAAACTTTAGTAAAGATCCAGAAGATTGTATACAGATGAGTAAAGTCTACATCTAGAAACATGAACCAGAATCAGGACTCAAAGCATAAAAACAGTTCTAGTTTCTGAGTCAGAGAGTCCTTCTGCACTAAATTCTTTAGAATTATCATATTATCTGCTAAAACTCTCAACCAGGGGAGCAAATGTTCTCTTTCTTCTAGGAAATATCAACATTTCTTGAAACAGATTTAATATAGTCCCCAATAGGAATGGGAAAAATAATTTCATTTTATTGTTGAGAAGTATTCAATCTAGCTAGTCTATATCAGGTAGCTATGAAATAGATTCTTACTAATCTCTCTTTGTCTATCTAAGGACTTAGATTTGGCTCAGTTGTTGACATCTGTTAATAAATAAGGAAAAATATCAAGCCTATTCCTGTGCCTTCAGATGCAAATTAAAAAAGAACCATGACTGATTAAGCAAATAAATTTCAATGAACTAAACTGGACTTGAATGAAAAATTAGGAATCATTTGTTTTTCTAGTTAAGTGTACCTCCTCAATATTTTAAAGTAAGTGTATATCACTGGCTCTCAGTTTTGAATTCTGTTATATAGTTTTTATCAAACATCACTATCATAAAATCATCACTATAAAAACAAAGTTAAGAGCTGGGTATTGATGGTTCACTCCTCTATTTCTAGCTACTCAGGAGGCTCAGATCTGACATCTAAGTTCAAGGCTAGTCCAGGCAAAAAGATTGCAGCAAGGATTGTTTTTTAAGTTTGATATGAATGTGTTATTGTTTCATGACCATAGCTTTGATAGTGTGGTTATTTTTTCTTGGATTTACTATGAAATTTTTAAAAGCACATGGCATAATAAAAAAAAATTGCAGCAGAGCCTTGGTGGAGGCCAGGGGAGACAGAAAACCAAAACAGCTAAGCAATTAAGCCAACTAGTAATAATGATGAAAATTTCTACAGGTGTGTGTGGAAAGAATTGAATTTGCAAATATGTAATATTGAAAAATCTCTTCTGAAGTCCATAATTTAAAATTCAGTGAAATCTTCTTATCTAGGAAAAATAGTCTACTTATGACTTGCTATAAATGAATCTAAGAAATTTAATCAAAACTCTCATTTCAGATTCCATGAAAACAAGTGATGATTCCTTTTCACGACTGGCTTGTGTCTTTTCTAGGAAACACAAAGTGATAAACTGCAAACAAAATGTACCAGATTCAGGTAGATGCTATAAAATGGAACTAGAAGAAAGGAAAGAGTGTGGGAATGGTGCAGAGTAATTGCTGCATATCGGATTTGAAGCACAGGGGATATACAGAGCCTGTTATTGCCAGTCAACAAGTCTATCCAGTGGTTTCTTTTTCCTGGATGAGGTCACCACCTCCATTGTTCACATCTACTTCCAAATGCAATGTCCCTGAATTCGCTGTGATGTCATCTCAGTCATGTGAGAAGCCCTGCAAACAACAACAGAAAAAAAAGGGAAATAAAAAAAGCTGGCAGAGTCTACACTGGCCCCTTCTCCAGAGGTTAGCCTTGCAGACTCTAATAATTAAGAACCTCTGCTCTAGTGGGAACTGATAATTTATATTTCCTTCACTCAGAGCACATCTCTTCTCATGGTGAGAGCATGAGGCATGATGGTCGACACATTCAGTAATGTGATTTGGATAATTTTCTGAGGGTATCTATTGAGTGCTTCAGGTTCCACAAAGGAAAAAATATTGAGAAAGATATTTCTATTCTAAGATGAAAAGAGAAGTAATCTACAAGTAATGATAATGCAGAATGTGATGACTAACACGATAGAAGAAATGCAGAGGACTCTGGAAACGTCAAAGGAGATAGTTTTTAGGGGTGAGCTGGAAAACTTCATGGTGGGGGTGACATTGGAGATATGACTGAGCATGTAGAATTTTGACAGATGAAGATTCAATCCTGAGAATACAAGACCTGCACTTGAGACCTCTTGACT
Source organism: Megascapheus bottae (assembly GCF_031878675.1). Lineage (NCBI taxonomy): Eukaryota > Metazoa > Chordata > Mammalia > Rodentia > Geomyidae > Megascapheus > Megascapheus bottae. Next base: position 3,385,406 of record NW_028327858.1, read on the forward strand.
GCCTTTCATGGTGGGGTTATAAGCTTGAAGCCAGAGTCCTGGATGTGTTGTCTACCCAAGCAAAGAACATTACTTGGCTGTTGGCTTCAGACAAAATCAGTGGCTGTTGGGTCACTTGGTGAATGTGGTAAAGTCTGACTTACTTTGTTTCTTCTAGTAAGACAGAAGCAGAGAGTATCTCTTTTCTTAAGGGTAGAGACAGAATTTGTCCTTCAACTCAGATGTCCAGTGCACTCCAGCCCAGTAAACGCCATGTTTCTTAGCATACACATGTGTTCCCATGGATCTAGAGGACATGCGACTTTCTCACAGAGGCCCTGCCTGCATGAGACCATGTCCTCAAAACAATGAAGCATGATGTCAGGGTAGCCACCGTCCTGTTCAGTTACTTGTGACAGAGCAGAAGTGGAGCTAATTATCCAGCACTGCAGTAGGAATGTTAAGGTGTACTGTTGTCAAATAACAGAATTAGTGCTTAGCTTTCTGTATTGAGATGTCATAAAAGGACTTGCCTTCCAGGTGTCCAGTTTAACTTTGCTTTGCTCATGGAAAGAGATGGCTTCAAAACAGGTGCTTCTGATGCTCACTGCATGATTCAACTTCTAATAATCTATATCTGTTTTCAGATTTGGATGTCTTCTGCACTAGTCTATCTGACAGGATTCCTGCCTATATCTTCTAAGTCTAGGATGATGGCATTTATTTCTGTAGTTCTTCCCAAGGTAGTGTTCTATTATTATTATTATTATTATTACCATTAATTATTATTGTCACTGTCATTATTGTTGTCATTACTTTCATCTTTATAGGTAACTCTGAGGCAAACAAGCTGATTTTTACAAATATGTGCCACATATGAAGATGACTCAGGTTTTGAGTCATGCAGATGAATACACAAACTGAACAAATATTGAACAATGGCCATTTGAAAAACATTACCAAATTGTTCAAGGTTGATTTTCCTAGGGATTCATTTCCATACTAAGGAAAGTTTCCATGGATCAAAAGGATTAGTTTTGTTTGGATTATTTCAATGATGTATCTAACAATACACCAAAATCAAGATTCAGTTCCACTGAGACCTTGGCTTGAGTTCCATTGATAGTTCTTGTGATCAAAGTATTTCTTTGTTTTCTATAAGCTCAATTTTCTTCCCCTTCCTTCCTTCCTTCCTTCCTTCCTTCCTTCCTTCCTTCCTTCCTTCCTTCCTTCCTTCCTTCTTTCCTTCCTTCTCCCTCCCTTTCCCTTTCCTTCCCTTTTTCTTTTTTCCTCTGTTTCTTTACTCTCCTCTGACTTTTTTCTCTTTCTTCCTTTTCCTCCCCTTCTTTCTCCCCTTCCCCTCATATATTTGAGCTGATTATTACCCAGATAACATGCACCAGTTTGTTCTTTTGCTAAATCTTCTTAGAATTGTGACATAAAATACAGTGTTAAAATTTTATCTTTATAGTGTAAACATAACTCCACTTGCATTCTTTATTTCAGAGGTAAAGCCATCCTTGATTTTCTAACAATAGTCAGTGGAAATTATCCAAATTAATTTTTAAAAGATTATTCTCAATATCTAGTTGTCTATTTCTTAAAATGAAAATGCTCTGCTCTTCAACTCCTACTCAGCAATATCTATAATACACCCTTATAAGGATGTTCTACTATGCACTGAACATTTTCTTTCTTTTTCTGCTCTTACATTAAATTATGTATGACTCTCTGGTGCATATAAATATTTCCTTCTAGCTGCAACCTCTCTTGCAGATGGTAGATTGTCATAAATATAACTCAAAAATTAGTAAAGGTATATTAATGCCACACATGTATGAAAAATGCATGAGATTCTTAGAGAGATGATGCCATTTTTATTCCTTATCTATATTTAAACTAAGAATAGTAAGCAGAATGACAGACTATAAAGAAATAAATTTTTTTTCCTGTGGGGTATATTTCATAGTTCCAGGGTTGAATGAAAGAAATCCTTTTTTAGTGCCCTGTGATTTGCATAGCCTGCTGTGACAATTTAATTAAATGCCAAGCCCAGTTTTTATAAATTTAGAGAATTTTTAGCCCAGTGTTTAACAAAGGCAATGCTTAGCTCTTGGCTGTGGAATATACACAGCTCTTCCTACACTTTTTAGAAAAGTATAACATGTAAAATCAGTTTTGGAATTTGAAGCTTCTCATTCACATCAACCATGTCCATTCTCATGGCCAACATGGCACAGTTTTTACTCACCAAAAGATTATTACCATTGGGCACATGCTTAGCATTTTATATGCTTTGCTTCAATAGGCTCGTGACAGAGCTTGATAAGGTAATTCCCATTTTATAGATGTGGACGATAAACTTCTGAAAGATTTCATTTAAGATCACCTATCTTGTGAGGAGCCAAATATGAATTTGAATTGGCTTGCTATCTCATTTCTCTTGACATTTTTCTACTGCTTCCCAATAATTTTTAGGCAATAACATGCATAGGAAGGAATGATATTTGCAGGCATACTGGAAAAATTTGAGGGGTTTTAGGAAACAAGTATTCCATATTTTTGCTAAGTTACATGATTTCAAAGAGACAAAACAAAAAATGAAGTATGAGAAAAAATGTTTTACATTTTATAAATCTATACAGAATTCATGAATTTCCTTGTATGACCTTGAATGTTTTTTTGGGAATCAGGTGGTATGCTTCAAGTAGCCCAATAAAACTCTGAGCAGAGTATTTATTTATTTACTTTTGCTTGTTGTGGATTTTGAATCCAGGGCCTGGATGCTGTACCTGAGTCCTTTCACTCAAGGCTAGTTTTCTACCACTTTGAACCACAGTGCCACTTCCTCTGAGCAGATGTTTAGTAACAGTTTGCTTCAGATTCTTGATTGTTATTCCCAACTAGAAAGTTCTTACAAAGGAGCAGGGAAAAAGTTTGAATTCATTTTAATAACCACTTGCAGTGGCTGAACTGCATTCCATGCACTTGGATTCCATCTGTGACATGGAAATAGTCACACGTAAAAATGTGTTGGGAAACGGGTAGATATAGAATGAACTTGTTACACTCTGAGTATTTCAGATCAGTAATAAAGCTCTTCTTCCCCCTGGTCTTGCCTCTACCATCTTTCCAGCCATCCCTTACCCTTCCCAGGAAATACTTCAGTACTGGGCCACTAGGTGTTATCTTGAGACTATGTCAAATAGAGGCCAAGAAAGGAGACAGGTAAGATATAGATTGCTAATAAGATTGGAACAAACAAAAGAGCTAAGTCAAAGCTTTCAAGGGATACTTTATGTCATCTTCACACATAGATGCAATGTACTGTTCATTTGCATATTCTCCTTCTGTTTCTTACCTGTCTCTTCTTCCCTAGATAGTCCCACAATTATAGCCCCCCCCCTCTCTCTTTCTCATCTGTTATTTTGGTACTGGTTCTAGGACTTGAACTCAGAGCCTGGGTACTGTCCTTGAGCTTTTTCATTCAAAGACAGACATCTACCACTTGAGCCACAGCTATCTTTCAGCTTTTTGGTAGTTCGTTGGAGATAAGTCTCATGTACTTGTCTGCTTGGGCTGGCCATGGGATAGCTTTGAACTGTGATCCTCAGATCTCAGACTCCTGAGCTAGAATTATATGTGTGAGCCATCTGTGCCTAGCTTCGTGTCTGTGTGTGTGTGTGTGTGTGTGTGTGTGTGTGTGTGTGTGTGTGCGCGCGTGCGCAGTGCTGGGATTTGATTTGAGAGTTTGAGCAATGTCCTTAGCTTTTTCACTCAATCTGGTTCTCTACCACTTACACTACTGTTCCACTGATGCCTTTGTGCTAGTTGATTGAAGATGATTTTTCACAGAGTTCATTGCCCAGGCTGGTTTGAACCACAATCCTCAGATCTTAGTCTCTTGAGTAACTAGAATTATTGACATGAGCCACCACCACCTGGATTAGTATGTAGTTTAGGTCTACATTCTGCATATGATAGAACTTGACTTTCATCCCACTGAACTGGCTTACTTCACCTAATGTAATCATCATTTTTATTTTCATTTTAAATGGCCCTGGATGTTGGACATTTTTTCATGTATTCATTGGCTATTTTACTTCTTTTAGGCAAATACTTCAAACCATTTGTCCATTTATTAATTGGGTTACTGGTTCTTGGGAGTTGAATCTTTTGAGTTCCTTATAATTTCTGATTGCTTATCCCTTGTCAGATGATTAGTTGGCCAAAGATAGTCAGTCTACTTCTTCATTTTAGTAACTTTTTTGCTTTTGTTATGCAGAAGGCATCTTATTTTGACCTGATTTGTCAATTTTTGCTCAATTTCTTTTTTTTTTTGCCAGTCCTGGGTCTCAAATTCAGGACCTGAGCACTGTCCTTGGGCTTTCTCAATGCTAGAGCTCTACCACTTGAGCCATAGCACCACTTCTGGCTTTTTCTATGTATGTGGTGCCAAGGAATTGAACTCAGGTCTTCATGCATGCTAGGCAAGCACTCCACCACTAGGCCAAACTCCCAGCACTTTTGCTCAATAGATATTCTGAAGAAACTGTGAATAACAGGAATGTATCTTGACATAATAAAGGATATATATATATATATAATATTTTTTACCAGTGTTAAACTAAACATGGAAAAACTCAAACCATTTTCTTCAAGGTCAGAAATGAGATAAGGATGTACTGATTCTCCACATTCTTACTCAATGTAGTATTAGAATTCCTAATCAGAGTTATAAGGCAAAACAAATTAATAAAAGGGATTGAAGTAGGGAAGGAAAAAACCCAAGTGATTCCTGTTTTCAGCTGACATGCTCTTCTATCTAAAAGCCCCCAAGAACATCACCAAAACTTCCAACTCTTATAAGCACTTTCAGCAAAGTAGCAGGGCTCAAAATTATCCAATAAAAACCAGTACATTTTTGATATAACGCCAAATAGAAAAGAAGTCAGAAAAACAGACCCATTCACTATAGCCTCTACAAAAAATAAAATACGTGGAATCATTGTATAACTAAGGAGGTAAACATTACAACGAAAAGTGCAAAACACCAAAGAAATTGAAGAGGTCACTAGAAAGTTCAAAGATCTCCTTTGGTCATAGATCTATAGAATCTATAGAAAATGACTATAATGTAAAAAGTAATGTCAGTGTTCAATGCAGTCCCCACCAACATGCAATGGTTTCCCTCATTTGTCATAATCAGTAGAAACTTTGGGCTCTCCTAGCAGAGATTTACAACAGAACAAAACCTAGATACATAAGACCATGTAGTATGACGCTAAATGAAAGGACCTCCATGATATAGAACCAAAAGCCATATAATGAGTGATTGTTGTCCTTAATGTACTATGTTATCTTTCTTTTGCTGTCCCTTGGTTATCTCATATTGTCATAGTATTTCACCTGGTTATCTGATATATTGTATATATGTGTATTTGCTTATTTGAAATCGGATAGGGAAGGGAGGAAAACAAGATGAGGGGTGGGGGGAGGGAAATGGGGACCAAGACATGAGAAAGGGTATCAATGTGTGTGAAGTAATGCACCTTCTAGCTGGTGAATATAATGTAACCCTACTATTAATTACAATAAAAATATATGGAAAAAAGTATCATAGAAGTTGAAAAATCAAAATCTGTGGCTTCAAACAGCCAAAGTAGTCCTCCATCAATGATACCACCACACTTGGAATCCGAATATAATACAGAGCCTTAGTAACAAAACCAGCCTGGCATTGGCACAAAACCAGGTATCTAGATTGGTGACACAGAAATAAGCCTACATATTTATATCCATTTGATTTTTGACAAAGGTGCTAAAAATATACATCAAAGACAATTTCCTTAAGAAATGGTGCTAGGGAACAAACAAAAAAACCTTATCCCCCCCCCCCCAAAAAAAATAAAAACACTGGAAAGTGCCAAGAACTTTATGATCTTTTGAATGATTGGTTCTGGTAGTAAAAGGAATTTTATTGCCCATTCCATGGATTAACCAACAGGTGGCACCAGGTTGCAATACAAACATTTTCTCCTTGAAACAATTGGCTGGCACTATTGATGGTCCCTGAATGCTTACAAATGATTATTCATGTTAAATTAGGAGCCATGACTTCCCTTCCTGAGATACTCAGGACCTGTTTACTTGCACATTTCAAATCAGTAAGGATAAAATATAAGGCAGCTCTAAGGAAGGTTGATTTCTGAATTAACCATTTATAGCTTTGGACGAGCAACATTATGCTCTCAAAATCTAGGTCCTCACCTCTAAAGTGATATAATGAGTTTCTGCCTTTTGTAAAGGTTCTGGGAAGATCGGTTGTAATGTGTACACAGTAATTATACACAATTTCTGCTCAGCAAACAGTAGCTATGTTTATTCAGATCTAAAAAGACATAAAGACACACGCAAATATAACTTCATGTAACTTTCTGTTCATTCTCTGAAAGACATTTCCAAATAACAAATGTGGACTTAATGACTGGTGGGATATTTTTCTTGAGATTGAGTCTTTTCATAGAGACTTCTTTGATGAAGAAGAGTCAAAGTGTGTAGTGTTTTGTGGTAGAAAGGGAAGAAAGATGGTCTCTGTTATGTTTGATTGTCTTTTATTTTTTTGGAACATTGTTTTATCCAGTGTCCCAGCAAACACTGAGTCCAGTGCTTGCATATTATACTTAATAATAAGTCTCTTAAAGAGGAGACAGGACAATACCTGAGAAACACTGGAAAATGATAGTTGTCTATTATGTTAATTATGTCATTATTGAATGATATATTTGTATAGAATTAAGACTGTTTTTTTAAAAAAAATTCCTGCTAATAGGATCTACCTCTGTTCATTTTAGTGATATAGTGATTTCTTCTCAATACATAACCTAGCAGGCAAGAATCAATGAAACCCATAGAGGTTAAAATTCATAGAGGGCAGAGAATAGCTATCTTTTTACTCAGCCAATCAGTTTGCCCTCAGCAAGGAGAGTCAAGTGAAACTGTACATTAGCTCAATATTCTTGTTTACAAGGCAAGAGAGAGAAGCGTTCTTTCTCAAGAAGAAAAGTCTTGGTGAAAGAATATAAAAAAAAAGGAAACAAGAAATGCAGATATTTCTTAAAAGGCTTCTTGTAGCATACCAGTGTACCTTGGTACAATGGTTCATGCAATCCTATTCTTGCTTCACCTTTTCCATAGCTGGAATTGTTTCCTTATCCTGGGGCACAATTGCAGACACACTGTCTCTGTTGCTTTCACCATTCTCAAGCAGCTGTCCGTGTTCCTGCTCTTTTTTTAATATCAAGGTTTCTGCTAGCTTTGAAATGACATATTTTTACCTTTATTCTTTTTAACTTTCTTTCTCTAAAAACTACCTATCTGATCACTTTGTCTCAACTGGAAAATTCAATTGCTTCTTTCACTGCAGAGGAGTTCAGCATGCCCCAGGGTCAACTACTAAGTTTCTGCTGAACCATTTTCATTGTTACAGTTAGGTGTCCTTCTATTGCTCATTTAGTTTTGGCTCAAGTATTAGAGTGGCATGATTGATGCTTGGAGACTGATGTGCCAGGAGATCCTGAGAAGTGAGTGATGACATCCTTACTGAGGATTCTAAGATGGAGGTGATATAATGGCAGCCATGTCTCATGGTATTTTTTATGGGCTACAGAAGTAAGCATCATACAAGAAGTAAGACATTGATGTTTCAACTGAGGTGTCCTAAGCAAGCTATGGGAAATATGCCTATGTGTGTAGCTTGCTGTTTTTGCTCAATAAATACCGCAAACTTAGCAACATAGATTCATTATTTTCCTATTCTGTGGGGTGGGGGCACAGAAAGGGTATTATTGGACTGAAATCTAGATGACAGTAGATGACAGCTCTTTTCTGGCAGCTCCAAGGGGATTCTGTTTTCAGAACCATTTAGGTTGTCAGAAGAATTCAATTCCTTGCAATTGCAGTAGAGGAGTTCCCTGCCTGCCCTCACCCCACTTTGTGCTGGTCATAAGCAGAGGGCCATTCCCAGCTACTGCAGGCTGCTTGGATTTCTTACCTTGGGGCCTCTCATTCATTTTTCAGTCAGCAACAATAGATCAAGTCCATCTCACACTCCAAATGTCTCCTGTCTCCTCCATCTCCCCATCTCCCCAACAGGTCCTTTCCTTCTGCCCTGCTCAGTTTAAAAAAGATCGTTTAGCATGGACCTGGCAGGAAAATCTAGGATAACACAAGGATAACAATATCAGAAGATTCACAGTCTCCAAATAATTCTTGGCAGTCTTCACCCCCCCAACACTTCATTCTTTTTTCCTTTGCTAGTCTTGGGGCTTAAACTCAGGACTCTGTCACTATCCTTGGACTTTCTCAAGGCTAGAGCTCCACCACTTGAGCCACAGCACCATTTCTGGTTTTGCCTGTGTGTGGGGTACCGAGGAATTGAATCCAGGGCTTCATGCATGCTAGGCAAGAGCTCTACCACTAAGCATGCTCCTGGCCCCAACCCTTCATTCTTTAACAGCCTTCTTACATAATGAAGAACAAGTCCAGCCTTCCAACTTGTCTGGCAAAGCCCCTTGGAACCATACTTGATTCTTCTCTTACTTCTGTTTTGCATCTGATCCAATCTTCTTGAGAACATCTACCAAAAAATCCCTTTTAAAGCACCTTGACCACTTCTCATGTTGGTCCAGGTCTTTACCATAAGGATTATTGCCATAATTCACTAATGGATCTGCTTGTTTCTATTCTGTTCTTTCCAGAATATTCCAAAACAACTCAGAAATCCTGATAAAATATAGCTCAGATCTTGTCTACTCCACTCCTCTGTCTCAGACTTTTAAAGGGCTTCCTTTCTGTCTGGAAGTAGACTGGCTTTACAACATGCAGGATCTGGCTGCCCACTGCCTGTCTGAACTCATCTCTTTCTACTCATCCTGCATGTCAATCACTGTCTACAAACACACTGACCTCTTTGTTATTACCTGAACATGAGATTCTCATTTCATCACCTTTGCAATTGCTTTTCTTTCTGCTTGGAACACTTTCTCCAGATATGGTCATGTGTTCCTCTAGCTCCTTCAGTCTTTTACTTATCCATATTACCTTCTTAGAGTATTTTTCTGTCTAATCTAACACCACAACTTTCCCCAAGTCATTGCTTTTAGCTTCTCTCCCTAGACTTATCAGTCCTAAATTGTGTTACTTCATTTCCTTAGGCTTCCATAAAAAGGATCATATACTGGGTAGCTTAAAACAACAAGATTTTATTCTCCCATAGCCCAGGAAGCCGGAAGTCTGAAGTCAAGGTTTCTTCTGGAGGCTTTGAAGCAGAATGTATTTTATGCTCCTCTTTTGGCCTCCAGAGCTACATCAGTTCTTGACATGGCTTGACATTCTTTGGCATGGTAGCTGGACCACTGTAATTCCTGTCCTAATTGTCACATGGTCTTCTCCTTATTTTCATGTCTTTAGTGTTCAGATTTCATTCTTGCAGGGATACCAACCCCATCCTAACTTCAGTATCCCTGTTAATACTCTATAGCCAAACAATATTGCACACGGGCTCCAGGTGGGAAAGAAATAATGGAGGACAATAGTCAGCCCAACACACTAGTACATTCATCTTGTTTATTGTGTATTTCTTGCTCCTAAGAGGAACTTTATGAGAACTTGGCTCATTGCTGTCTCCCTGAGACATACAGTAACACTTAGTAGTGCTTTTAAAATAAATGATATTTCATTTAGTTGATAGATGTCCATATACTAGGGGAGCTGGTGGTTATTGTCTTGTGAAGGAAGTCATTTCTCTAAGTATAGATTATAGAGTATATGGTTTCATTCTTTGGCTTTCCTCTTACATCTTCTCACAGGCCTTGGACTCGTCCCTAAGGACCCCTGAAACTCTATAAAATAGAAAATATTTCTTGTTACAGAAGACTGAGTAAAAGAGTAAAAACGCTGCATCCACGAAAGAGAGCTCTTTTAAGTCTGTCCTAATATCTCTTGATGACAGAGAACACTAAAGAAGCTTTTAAATACCCCTGTCTTCTCTAAATTCCCTGGACTCTAGAAAAATCAAATAAGAGAGTCCAAGAGAAATATTTTCAAACAGAGCAAATAAAAGCCCTCAACATACTTTTGACGTCAAAGCAAAGCTCTGCTCACACCGACTGCTAGTATGTAAACTTTTCTACAAATGGATCAACAGCAGCTAAGTTAACAGAAAATTCATAGCCTGGTTTCTCCAGATGAGTCATGTAGTCTACAAAGAGAACTCAACTCCAAAGTATGGATATTGTCTCTCCATGAATGAAAATCATATTATTGATTATTTGATAAGCAAAAGTTGGTGCCAATGACTTAAGCAGGTTTTTTTTTTTTTCCAGTCCTGGGCTTGGGCTCAGGGCCCGAGCCCTGTCTTTGGACTTTCTCAAGGCTAGAGCTCTACCACTTGAGCCTCAGCACCACTTCTGGCTTTTTTCTATGTATGTGGTACAGAGAAATTGAGGTCAGATCTTCGTGAATGCTAGGCAAGCACTCTACCACTAGGCCAAACTCTCGGCCCCTTAAACCTTTTTGAATGGTAGATTTATTTATTTTAATTTGGGGAATTAGGAATTAAACCCAGGGCCTTAGGCAGGCCAGGCAAGTTCTCTTACCCACCTCAGCCAATTTTGATTATTTTTTTTTATGGCCAGAAAATTTGCTTAATCCAGCTTACTGGTGAGTTCCTGGCCCAGTTGGTACTCTACTACCTGAACCACGTGTTTGGGTCAACTGGTGAGATCTTTAGGTTTTACCTGTTGTGGTTTGCCAACCTGAGCCTCCAATTTTTGGACCCATCATACTACTTTTCAGCAGTGGCACCTCCCATGCTATTTATCCTTGTATTTGGTCTTGAGTAGCAAGAGAAATTTTGTCTTCTGAGTCAAATAACAGTGAAAATAAGAGTGGTGCATAGCTTCCTGTGGTTTAGAACTTCCCTTTGATGAAGTGGTAGGGAGCCCTAGCTTTCTACTCTGCTCAATGGGATCCACCTTGTGTGTAATCATTACCTGCTGAGCCTTCTTTTTCTCCATGGGTTTGGTTACCTCATTAACATTGTTGGAAGCACAGGTAATCTCTCAGTAGGACCTTTCTCCTCCTTGCTGGCACCTTTCTTCTCAGCATGGGCCTGTAGTCTCTCTCTGCTTCTCTTGCTTTACCTCTAGTCTGAAGCCATGGCCCAGTTCTGCAGTTGAATAAATGGAGGTCCAGGGTCTAGGTCAATGGCAGGCAGGCAGGCCTCAGAATTAACTTTAGTCAATCCATAGTCATTGAGAGCAGTTCCAGGAAGGCTACTTAGAAAGGGGACAGCCTCTTCTAGCCTGTGCCATCTGTTCCTTCTCTTTGTCTGACACGTGAATATGATGGTCAGCATGGATTGCGACCATCATTAGGGAAACAGAATTGAGAAGCACAATGACATTCTTCCTCACACCTATCTGAATGAGTAAAATTGAAAACAAAGTGATGATACTGACTGCTGAGAAAGAGGAAATCTCCTGCATTGCAATGCAGGAATGCAAAATACTGTAACTTTGCTGAAAAGAAAAAAAAGTAACTTGCAAAAAGTTTTGTGTTTTTTTTTTTAAATCAGTTTTAAATTATTCTCATGTCCCATTTCTACTGCCCAAGCGAAAAACCTGTGTTCCTATAAAATTGTCACATACATATTTATAGGAGCTTTGCACATGTAGTTTCTCTAAATTGATAAAAGCTCGACTGTCCTTCAGTGGGTGAACTGGATATGTCTATATGATGTACTTATATTTAGAGATTAAAAATCAAATCATAAACTTTTTATTGTGCGCCAAAAGATAATGCATAAACTTTTATAAAATCCCAATACATTAAACAAAGTGAAAAACCAGGCTCAAAAGATCATTTGTGTATGGTGTCATATGATACTAGAGATAGTGAAACAATCCAGATGGATGGAAAGGAGGATTGTGGGGAGGAGATGTAAGGGAGGGTTGATTATGACAGACTAACACGAGGAAATTTTGAGGGGGCATATTCTAATTGAGGGTTGTGGTGAAGAGAAATCTCTCCCCAGGTCTCAAAATTCCTGGAACTTTAATATTGCATCAAGATATAGAACTTTAGAACATACAAAAAGGTGGGAGAAGTAGTGTTTGTAAATTTGTCCTCTTAGAAAAACAAACCATCTTAATCTCTGAAGTACAGTACTTAATTCTGTTCCATGAAGAATCTAGTCCCTATTATTATATTATTATTGTCACCACCACCACCACTACTACTATTATTATTAAAAGAATTAGGAAGGGAAGGCAGGGAATATAATAGGCTGAGAATTGAACTTTGGTGTAGTTTTTAAAAAGAAATCTTTTTTTTTTTGCCAGTCCTGGGCTTGAGCTCAGGGCCTGAGCACTGTCCTTGGACTTTCTCAAGGCTAGAGCTCTACCACTTGAGCCTCAGCACCACTTCTGGCTTTTTTCTATGTATGTGGTACCGAGGAATTGAACCCGGGTCTTCATGCATGCTAGGCAAGCACTTTAACCACCAGGCCAAACTCCCGGCCCAAAAAGAAATCTTTATCTATTATTAAAAACATTCGGAGAGGGTCAGAACTGAGAGAGACATAAGCCATGTGTCTGCCTTCTTTGCTCTGCAGTATATAAATATTAATAGGCCAGCTGAATTTCATAGCATTTGTTATAGAGGAATACACATGTAAAGTGTCAGGAAGTTCCCTGCCCCCAATCCTGAATCTAAAAAATACAATTTTAAGTGTTTTAAAATGTTTATTTATTTGTTTATTTTTGTTGGTCTTAAGGCTTGTACTAAGGGCCTGGGCATTGTCCCTGAGTTCTTTTGCTTGAGGCTAGTGCTCTACCATTTTGAGTCACAGCTTTACTTCCTGTTTTCTGGTGGTTAATTGGAGATAAATGTCTTGTGGATTTTCCTGCCTTGGACTGATTTTGAATTACAGTCCCCAGATCTCAGCCTCCTGAGTAGCTAGAATTATAGGCACGAGCCACTAGCACCTGGCCCCTAAATATATTCAATATAGAAATGGCTTAGAGTTTTAGATTAATTTGGTTGTTAGACATGAAAATGAGTTGGAAGGGATGTTTAGTGCCAAGAAGCGTTATTCTACCGCGGGTTAAAAATGTGTGTTATGTTCGAAAGCCACATCCTGCTCACATCACCAGATGTCATTACTGAGTTTCTTTCCCTGTCACCAAGAAGTCTTTATAAGTTTTCTTTCTAGGGACATGCTAAGAAAGTCCCGCTGTGGCACACATATGCACACCGAGGATCCTCTAAGAATTCCCTTCCCAGCCTCAGCTAATGTGGTTCCTTCTTCAGGGAAAAGCAAGACCAGCTGTGATTGAGTCAGTTACATCCATGCCCCCTTGAGGTACAAATTATACAGGAAAGAGCAGCTGATGGCTACTGGCTTCCCAGAAGGCAAGTGAAGTGGGGAGGGGTAGTATCAATCACTGTGCTTATGCTATTTATTTCTTTATTTTGGGGGGAATCACATTTGTGATTCCAAGCCTGGCACTGGTGGCTTACACTTATAACCCTCACTACTCCAGAGGCTGAGATCTGAGGATCGTGGCTCAAAATCAGCCTGGGCAGATAAGAGTCTCTTGACACCGTGGCTCAAAGTGGTAGAGTGTTAGCCTTGACCAAAAGAGCTCAGGGACAGCACCCAGGCCCTGAGTTCAAGCCCCATGACCAGTCAAAAAAAATTCTGAGTCTCTTATATCCACAATGTCATTGTCTTCAGAGTTATACCAAAGTCAGTGCTGAACTAGATGTCTTTATGAGGGTAAGCTGGGGGTAGAGATGAAGACGGAACAGAGGGAATAAAGGTTTGAAAGGTTCTATAGCTCCTCTTGACTTTTTTCAAGCCATCCAGAGCCCCCATCGAATGGCAGCATCTGGACTTTTTTACTAGGCTGCTAAGTGGTTCAGTGTTCTATTTTTAAAGCAGTTCCTTGGCCTGCTGGACACTCGTGGTGTTACAGCCCCTAAACAGTCATTTTTTCCAGCTGTGCAAGTGTAGAGCTCTCCAAAAGGGTGGGGATGAGGGAAGAAGAAGGTGACACATGCCAAGCAATGAAAAGCTTACCCATAGGTGTTTATGGCTGGGTATGAATTCCTTCCTTTGTGACCTGAAATATACCTGCCACACAAACCAGGCCCCGGAAAGAGACAGAAGAGGAAGCAAAGTGAATGGTATTTGGTACACTGTGGTTCTGCACAGGACCACCAGAATGCACAGTCCACTAACATTTAGAAAGCTCTCTGAGTGTTCCAGTGCTAGAGCCATTGATGGTGTCCAGAATGGGAAATGTTGATGGAAAAGAAAATGCATGTGCCTTGTAAGAGATTTTCCCTTGGCCTCAGCCACTGCCCATCTCCTCAAAGCTCTTGTTTTTCTCACCCACTGAGGTTCCCCGCTGTTCCCCACTTCTCATTCAGACTCCTGTAGTCTGTCAAGAGGTAGGGCCAGGGTCTGACACCTACTATCCATCCACTGTATGGTGGAATGATGGTCTAATAACGTAAGAGACTTGCTGCTTCTTGTTCAAGACATTAATGATAGTCTTTATATTTAACACAAAACAAAGGATACCTTTCTTGGAGCCCTCTACTAAGTTATGATTGATGGACAGAAAAAATACACATATTTGATTGATGTATATAACTCCATGAGTATGAATTTGCAAAGCCATCACCACAATCAATGGCACAAGCCTATTTGTTATCTCCAGGTGCTGTCTCCCACCCCTTTTATTCGCGACTATCATCACTTTGTGGTGGACCACTTCACGCAGAATCTATTCTTCTAGGACAATTTTAAAGCAGGCAATGCAGTATTGTTGACCATAGGCACCATATTGCTTTGTCGATTTCCAGTGTATTCATCATGAGCTGATTCGCACCTCCTAGCCTCTGGCCACCAGCGCACTCGTGGCTGCTCTTACAAACTTAACTACTTTGGATTCTTAATTAAAAATTTTTTTAAAAAAGATTCCTTCTGTATTGTTATCAGGCAGCATTTGTCCTTCAGTGGTTGGCATATTTCACTTAGTATAATATGCTTTAGACTCATTAATATGATCACATATGTCAGAATTTTTTATTAAAGAGTAAATAATATTCTATACATATAAATATATAATATATGTAATATGTGATATATAATAAATGTATAGCATTTTCCCCTATATATATCTATAGAACATATATATGCTAGATAAAATGTATTTGGAACAAATATATGCTATATGTTGTATATAATATTCTCTGTGTATATTTATGTATACATATGACATTTTCTTTAGCCATCCTTTTGTCGATAGACTTAGGTTGCTTCTATGCTTTGGTTATGGTGAATAAGCTTCAATTAACATGTGTTTAAATATCACTTTGATATGTTGATTTAGATACATAAGTGGCATGTTGGACTAATGGTAGTTGTAGTTTTCATTTTTTGAGGAAGTTGTATATTTTCTCCACTGGCTACACAAACTTGCCTTCCAATCTGTTTATTCCATGCTCTTGCCAGTATCAGTGATTTTTGTTATTTATTTATTGCCAGTCTTGGGGCTTGAACTCAGGGCCTGGGCACTGTCCTTCAGCTTTCTCAAGGCTAGCACTCTACCACTTGAGCCACAGCACCACTTCCAGCTTTTTCTGTGTATGTGGTACTGAGGAACCCAGGGCTTTAAGCAAGTTAGTCAAGCACTCTACCACTAGGCCACACTCCGGACCAGCTTTATTTTTATAATAGCTATCCTAGCAGTGATTAAGTAATATTTTATTGTGGCTTTAGAGAGAGCTGCCCTATTCCTAATCTTTTGTGTACTATTTCAGAAAGTTTTTGATGATAATTCAGCTATAATTATTGGCTAGCTTTTTGCTATTACCTGGAAAATCAGACATTTTCCAGATTTGTATTTAAGATTTAAAAAATGCAGAGTTCTCAGATCAGATGAAGTTCACAGTTTTAGCCAGTGAAGACTCTCTCCAGGGAGGCAAAGGTTCTTCTTATATATTAACATTTTTGCCTTCTCCCTTCCAGTATTATTGAAGCATAATTGACCAATAAGAATTATGTTTTTTGGCTTGGAGAGTGACCCATTAGTAGAGTCCTTGCCTAGCATGTATGAAGCCCTGGGTTCAATTCCTTGGTACCACATGCACAGATAAAGCTGGAAGAGGTGATGTGGCTCAAGTGGTAGACTGCTAGCTTTGAGAAAGCCCAACAACAGTGCCCAAGACTTGAGATCAAGCCCCAGGACTGGCAAAAAATAAAAGAATTACATGTTTTTAAGGAACACATTTGATGATATATGTATATGTCATAAAGTAATAGCATACTCAAGCTACAAATAAATCCATCACTTGATATGGTTAGCTTTTTCATTTTTTTTTAATGACAAGAACATTTATAAGTAACACCTGTTAGCATGGCTATCATTTGGTTAACAAAACCAAATGTTAACAAGAGTTGGAAAGGATGTGAAGAAAAGGGAGCAACTTTGGTGGAATTGTAAATTGCTAAGTCCTTATGGAAAAAGCAGTATATAGGTTCATCAAAAAATGAACAAGAGGGGCCGGGAGTTTGGCCTAGTGGTAGAGTGCTTGCCTAGCATGCACAAATATCCGGGTTCGATTCCTCGGTACCACATACATAGAAAAAAGCTGGAAGTGGTGCTGAGGCTCAAGTGGTAGGGCTCTAGCCTTGAGAAAGTCCAAGGATAGTGCTCAGGCCTTGAGCCCAAGCCCAAGACTGGCAAAAAAAATGTACAAGAGAACTATATTATCCAGCAATGCCTTTTGGAGATATACTGTAAGTAATTCAGTAATTCAAAGCAATATGTCAAAGAGATGGCTGCTTTCTTGCTCATTGCAATATTAGGCAAGAAGGAATAGCAGATATTTTGAAACAATAATTATTGGTCACAATAATTTATAACAAGAATGGTGTCAGTCCAGACAGACAGTTGCTGGGCAGATGTCTTTGTGAAAGTTGGGATGGTCTTGATGAAAGCTCATGGTTCTAATGATTGGTTGTGGCAATTCCTATTAGGTACTCATGCATAAACATATTCCTTCATAAACTTCCAACTCTATTTACTTTTTCTTTTTTTTACTTCATTTATTTTTATTTTTATTTATTTTTTTATTGTAATTAGTAAAAGGGTTACATGATATTTGCCAGATAGAAGGTGCATTAATTCTCATACATTGATACTCTTTCACATGTCTTGGTACCCATTTCCCTCCCCCCCCACACCCCCCACCCGTCTTGGTTTTCCCCCCTTCCCTATCAAATTTCAAATATCCAAATACAAATAAATTCAATATATCAGATAACAAAGTGAGATACTATACCAATATGAGATAACCAAGGGATAGCAAAGGAGATGAGAGACAACATAGTACATTAAGGACAACGATCATTCATTATATGGCTTTTGTTTCAATATCCTTACTTTTTCTTGAGGGGGCAGTTAGGGCAGATACAAGAAACTCTCTTTTAATCTTGACAACTTTCCCATTTCTTTCATTATGCACACACATGTGCATACACAGGCAGTAGAATGCTGTTCATCCTTAGCTAATTAAGTTTTAACAGCTCAGGTATCAGTGAACAGGCAGAATTAGTGGTCATGGGAAGGGATATATACCCAGAATGGCAACAGGAGAGGAATCTGCTTTCAGAGCTTGGGAGGTACAAATGCAGAAGTGATACCCACAGGAAAAGCAGAGGGCAGTGCCTGGCTCTCCTTATTTCAACCCCTTCCAGAACTAAAGTCCCATTTCAGAACTTACCTGTTCTCTGAAGACAGGGTGAACTTGTTTTGGGGACTACTCCATTATTTTTTTCCAATCAATGTTTTCTCTGTCTGTGTAGACAAAGGAAGGAGCCTGGACATTGTCCTTAGCTCCACTTCTCTCTGCCCCTATGTCAGGTGAAGTCTACTTCCCCAGTGGGTATCTTCTCCTTCACTGTCCTGCCTCCATTGTCACCTCACTACTTCACATCAACTGTGCTTGCCTGAACCACCTCAGTAGCATTTTCTAATTATGAAGTCCCGAGTAAAGTTTGTGCCCCACGATCCTCCTTCACACTGCTAGAGATGTTCATGGTTCCCTTCTACTTACACCCTTAAAGAACCTTTACACTTAGAAAAGTCTTCTCCCGACTTACAAAATATTTAGGAGTTTACTCTGAATGTTCACTCCTCCTCCTCCTCCACCTCCTCCTTCTCCTCCTCCTCCTCTCATCTCCTCCTCCTTCTTCTCTCTCTCCCCCTCCCCCTTCTCCATTCGGAGTCTAGGGCACAGTGTCTGGCACAGAATAATTGCTTGGGAAAGGCACAGTGAAAAATGGATCCTTCTGAATTTGCTTCTAATGTACTTGTTGGTGCCTGGGAGACTGATCCTCTGTGCTACTCCATCTAACTGTCCGCTCTCTGCTTTTGTCCAGTCTATGACTGGCACCGGGTAGCCTCCCTGTCTCCTAACTTTGGCTCTTTTGGCATCTGCCCCACAATATCCAGGTTGTAGGCCAGTGGCAGGCCAGTTTCTCTTGGTCCATCAGCTGTATTCTGCTATTTTCTCCCAATACATCTAGTAGGTATGGCAACAATTCAAGAGAAAATATGCATCCTTAATATTCACTTTGAATATGTATATATATGTGTTTTTATGCATACGTATAAATGAACAAAGATGAAAGGCTTTCCTCTGATGCCATTTCTTTTATGGGAAGGCCTTAGGCCACTGGTCACCCACATGGCAAGAACTTTTCCAAATTAATAATTTCAAAATACTATAATTCAAAAACCAATTTAAATGGCAGATAATTAAACTATCTGGGATAGCGTATGATGTTCAGCAACTTGGCAAATTGCCTCTGTATCTTGCCCACGCTTGAAAAGTATGTCTGAAAAGATAATCACAGTGCTCTACCACCTCTCCCACTTCTTTTTTTTTCTTTTCCTCCAGGGCCTTGGTTTTCAGTGCAGGCTTTGCCTTACATTGAGGATGACAGCGAGGCTCCTGCAGTTTGTCTATCAGCTTTCATTTTGGCAGTTGGATTCTGTTAGGAGAATTTCCAGCCCGTTTTTTCCCTTTCCTCCCATCTCTTCTTGCAACCTGCACTTTGACACTTACCCAGTGAACATCAAGCAAAGTCATGGAATTTTTTTTTCCAGCCCAACAGTTGAAAATAAGATTTGGGAAAGAAAAGAATTGTAGTAATCAACTTGACCCTTGTGCTACCTCCTTTGGCCTATCTTTGGCAATGTTTTCTCCATATTGCCATGGAAATGACTGGCTTTCTTATCAGGGTGATTATACCTTTTTCAGATTTTGACAGTTAGAAGACACAGATGGAGAAGCCCAGAATTTTTAATTTCAGCTCTCTCTCTCCCACAACAGGAGTGCTGTTCAGGTAGATGAAAGGAAATGGGCTATGCTACATTAAGTTTTCTGGGGTTTACTACCTGACTTTAGCTATGCTCTTGACACATACAGTAATGATTGCAGAGAAGAAATACCATTGTTAGCAAGCTTTCCTGAGATGGGCAGCTGGACAATTCTGCATAATGTATTGGGTTGGCAGTTTAGTTTTCTGGGAAGAAAACAAAAGGGAATTTAAAAAGCTGTGAAAGGGAAAGCTAATTTTAGCCAACAGACTAAGGATTTTCATAGTCATTATTAGGATTCTTTTAAAGCCACGCACGATTAAGCCATGCTAATTAAGGGCATTAATTTATCTATTTGTTTGATACTGGGAACATAAGGCTTAGTTTAGCATGAGTTATAATTTATCATGGTTTTAGCATCTTTTGAGTAATTCAAAATTATGCTTTGGAATAAATGATTTATGAGGAGTTTATAAGTGCTCTTATTAAATCAACATTTTTAATGTATTATTCTTTGGCATTACGTACCTCTGGAGACTATTAAAGTTTATTACTCAGTGTTCATCTTAATAAGAACCTTGTGACGTTTTCCAGGGCCTGAAAAAAACTATCCAGAAGTTCCTGCCCAATACTGAATGTAGGCCTGGCTGTATGGGAATCAATCCTTTCCATCGATAGTTTTGATTTTTGAAAATTCCCACTGGGGAGCACTGGGCTTTGTGCAGCCTAGGTGAGTGCTCTAGCACTGAGCCACATCCTAGCCCTTCATCCATACTATTAAAAGAGAAATCAGTGCTTAGTCTTCACCAGTGCACAGTCTATGTTGTAGCTTTTCTTCCTTCCTTCCTTCCTTCCTTCCTTCCTTCCTTCCTTCCTTCCTTCCTTCCTTCCTTTCTTTTTTCCTTCTTTCTATTCTATGCATTGCTTTAGGCTGGAACTTCCTAGACATTTTTGCTTCATGATTCATTTGTAGACTTCTAAATCCTTCACTGTGGTGGTAGCATTGGCATGAAGTGAATGGGTGAACATCTGGGAAGCAGCAGCTGAGGCTACAGGGAAGGCGTGTAGTGGAATCTACATATCCCCCACACCTGGGGAGAAGGGAGAAACAGGACTTAGGGAGGCGTTGAGGAGGATGCTGTCTGATTGGATCTACATTGTGCTGGGCATATTTCAGCTGCAGTGTTGTCTGAGCTTCTGGTGAAAAGTCCAACTTACTTCCCACGGAAAAGGCAGATACTCATCCCTCCTGCATGTCCTCCTCTGTCACAGGCATACAAAGTTATTGCACATACAGGCTGAGGGTGTAACACTGGCAATAAGACTATAGGCATTACTTTGCATTGGATACTTGAATACTTTTTCCATACACTATAGAATACTATTACCCAAACTGCCTTTTTCTGGCTGAGTTTGGACTGATGTCCATTGTCTGTTGCTTTCTGGCCCATATCCCGGTGTTGGCTGTATAGCAGTGTTTGTTTCTATAATTATTTCTTATATTTAAACATGAATGGGAAACAAAAAAACCCCACAAAATATTGATACCAATGATGAAACTTTGGAAACAAAGATTGGGTCCATCAAAGTGTTTGTTTTCAACCGGGAGTTGAGTATGTTTTTCAATGGCAAAGGAACAGGAAAAAAAAATAAACGAGGAATAAGATGTTAAAGATAGCCTGAAAGCCAAGGTCAAATTAGTTTTAGTTCTTCTGGAGAATGTATATTATCTCAGTAATATGAGAAGCTGTTGTTCAATTTTCTATATGTGTTTTTAGTGTGTATCATTAGACATTAATTATGTATGAAAATAAGATTGTCTTTCTATCCAATTACCCTTCCAAGGGGAAAACTTGCAACTATTTAAATGTCATCCTAAACTATTCCAGAACACAAGAGTGAAAAGGAAATGAAGTCAGGATTATGAATATGATCTTAAAATATTTATGTTCTAAAAGTCTTTGCTTTTATGATTGTGAAAGGTATAGTCAGGAAATGGGTAAGTTTGATTTTTTCCAATGGGAATAAGTCCTCAGAAGTAGATGGAAATTGACGTGTTATTAGCTTCCGTTAAAAATGCAACATTTGCACTTTTTTTTGGCATTCAGAGAAGTAGGGTCTAGGTGTATATCTGCTACTGATAAGTTGTACACTTGAAGAAATCACTTAACTTTGGGGTTTAAAAACTCTCCATCTAGTGGCTTCCCAGAGACCTTCTCCAGCAGAACAGAATGCCAGGCAAGGATATAGCTGAACTTGAGTGAGAACTGATGTTGATTTCTGACTTCTGAACAAGAGGGCTAGCTTTATAAAAGTTAATGTGACAAAGGACAGTGGGATGTGGGAGGAGAGGTTTGACTCTGCTACATGGCTGGCTTTGAAGTGCAGATAAGACCACAGAAGAGATGCGTCTATAGCACTTCCACAAGGTTCAATGCCTTGCTGTCACCTTGATTAGTTCAGTGAAACATATTTTGGACCTCTGATTTATTCATCTAAATGTGTTTTGTTTTTAGCCACCAGTTTTGTGATCCTTCATCATAGCACTAATAGGAATCTACTATATGATTAAGTTTTTGGCAGCATAGGAAGAAAAGAGACCCATCTTCTCCCAGCACATGGATCTATGTGAGCTAAACAATGCACTTCACTAGTGCTTTAGGGGTGGGCTGTGACCCAGCTTTTCTAGGAGAGTCAGAAGAGGAAGATTACAGGGTGAGAAGCATTTTGGAAAGGATTTTTTACTCCCTAATAAAAGGGAGCTGTTAAGGTAAGAAATCTTTTCTGTGTTCTGACTGGAACACATCTAAGGTGAATGTAATGCTTGGCACTGCCCTGAAAGACTGTTAAATGTGATGGTACAATGTGGAATAATAAGACTGAGAAGTGTGGGGAAAAGGCCTGACCTGAGAACAACTAATGATGACTTGAGGGAAAGAGAGGCTTGATCTATTCCTGTTAGCAGCAATGAAAGAACAGCGCTGAGTCCACAGTTTGGGAAAAGCCAGATTTTCTAGGGGGAGTTCATGTCTGATTCAGGAACATTAGATCATGAACTCAAGATGCTCTGTGAAAACACAAGCTGTACACTGTACATGGACACAATTGTTAAATGGTAGGCCTGGAAACTCACCTAAGCATCTTTCAAAAAGCAGCTCTTTCTGTCACTGAACTTCTTCATGGAAGGACAACCTGATCCAATTGTCAGAATCAACTTCACCAGGGTAGACTTGCTATAGAGAAGCAGCAGCTTGTATAAGATGAGTCTTTCTGGAATCTTCTATAAAGGATCTTGTTTGTTTGGTTTTTTAAATTTTCTTTCTCTTTTGGTTGAAGGGTCTTTTCCTGTCATTTCTTCTAGTTATAACTAGAAGTTACAATGCCTTTCCAACATGTCACCTATATTCCTCCCTTTAATCCAGCCCCACAGACCATGCCAATGACATTATTATTTATTATTATTATCATTATTATTTACAAACTCCAAAGCTGATCACACCATCCACTGCCACCCCAACCTTCCGGGAAAAGCGCAAACATCTTAGTACCGTTGCTGAGTAAATCCTTCTAAGATGTGGCATATTACTGGGGTCCGTGACCATGACTGGTAGCTTCCTGATACTGCTAGGCTAGGTCAGGCTTATCTGTCTTTCACTCACTGTCCTTCTGCTGGAATTAAAACCCTTCACCCTGCAGCTCCACACCCCTACTTCTGATTATTGACTTACCATCCTTATTTCCTTCCTGGTGTTGATACTTGCTTTCCAGCCCCACATTTATCCACTCTCTGTCCCTTCTTTCTTAAAAGATGTTCTTACAGGCTCAGTAGTTGTTCTTCTCATGTTCAGTTGGTGATCTCCCAGAGAAAGTAACCATCTTAAGCTGCTTACTTTTTTCCCCCTTGTCACATTAAATTAAAATTAAAAATTAAAATTAGTGTGAGTATGGTTGACTTTCTGTTACTAGTTACTATAGCAGGTACTGGTGACAATCAAAGTTCTATTTTGGCTGGTTTAGAGTTTTAGTCCATGATAGGTGGCCATTGCATTGGGCCTTTGTGGCAGGCACATCATGGTAAGGATTGGATAGCAGAGCAAAACCACTCAACCACATGGCAAGGAAGCAAAGGAGTGAGAACTGGAAGGAACTGGGAGCCAAAATCATTTTAAGAATACCCAAGGACTAGGGCCAGGAGTTTGGCCTAGTGGTAGAGTGCTTGCCTAGCATGCACCAAGACCCAGGTTTGATTTCTTGGTACCACATACATAGAAAAAAAGCCAGAAGTGGTGCTGAGGCTCAAGTGGTAGAACTTTAGCCTTGAGAAAGTCCAAGGTCAGTGCTTAGGCCTGAGCTTAAGCCCAGGACTGGCAAAAAAAAGAATACCCAAGGACTTCAAGGCCTCTCATTAGAACTTCTCTTCAAGAATACCCAATGACCTCAAGACCTCTCATTAGTCCCTTCTTCAAGTTGTACCACCTTCCAATAATGCTGAGGGCCAAAGCTCTTACAATGTGAAGTTTTGATATATAATTAAGATCCAAACAATAGAGTTTCATGAGAGACTAGTGATTTATGTAATTTAAGCAAATTCTTCTAAGGAGAACTTGTGTGACAGTTACACAGGAAAGAGAGTACAGAATTAAAAAAAAATCCAAGTTATCCCTGGCAGAGGATGATGAAAGGAGGTGGCATTCATCAAGATACATTGTATTTATAATCTCACTTGTTAAGTTAAAACACCTTTGTATAACTACATAAAAGGAAATATCCAAGAAACCTCAAATTATCCTGATTAGATAGATATCTTTCTCGTTTCCTTATTGCAGAAGAAATGATAACTATCTGTAATACATCTTTAAAATGATTGAAAAGCATACCTTGTTATTTTATTTTTGAGGCATCCACCTTATATCAAGCAGCCAAAGTTTGTTCTGGGGGAGCGTTAAGGGACACAGAGTTGCCACAGTGGAATCCTACAGGCTCCCTCCTTCTGGCTCCCTCCTTCATCGAAGGCAAACTCTTTGATGCTCTTTACTAAGCAGCAGAGGTATGAGTTTCATTTGCTTTCCACAACCCATCTTTTTCATCTCTCACAGAAATAAAGGGGTTCTCACATATGAACTGTAGTTACTCTGTCCTTATCTTTCATTCCTGTAGCAAGTGCTAACTGTGGATATGGCTTGAGGGTATCCCCCAAGGAGTCATGTACTGGAAGGTTAGTATCTAGAGTGGAGTTAGTAAGTGCCAGAACCTTTAAGAGGTGGGGCTTAGTGTGAGGTAATTAGGTCATTGGGGGATCTACTCTTGGATGGAACTAAAGTATATTGGAACTAGGGGTACAGAGGAGAAATCAGGACTTGTCAGAAAGAGCTTGAATTAACACCCCTCTTTAGTCATTGTACTGGCGCATTAAGGGTGAATGTTTGATACCCCTTTTCTATATATGATAGAGTTTACAGTTGCATGAGTATCTATAGTGATTTTGGTAGACATATGAGGCTGATTCACCCTAAGAAAGACCTAAATGCGATTTCATGGTTGGTTGGTATAAGAATCTCTGCCATTTTACTGTCTGGCTTATAGGTATTTCTTTGTGAGTGTATAATAATGTAGATTTGGAGTTCTGGAAATGCTGAGCAGACTGAAGAATTACAGACAACAAGCAGATAGTGTGTCCACAAAGAAAATGAAACAACACAAAAGTGATAAACTCAATCTGTTCAGCCCTAGGAAGTATATAGGTTTGATATAGTAGGATAGTATAGATTTGCAGCTCACAACAACTCTCCCAGTCTGTGATGGCATTTTTCCTACTTTATAGAAGAACATAAGTCTTGTGGGGACTACATACATGACCTGTCCAAGACAACATGGCACCAAAGTGGAGAAGCTGGGAGTTGAAACTAAGTCTTCCCAAAACTGTGACCAGTAGACCCAGATATAGAGTGTCTGGGATCAGGAGATGAGGAATCATTATCTTAAAATACATTTGGACTAAACAGTTGATTGCTACTCAAAATAGTGAAGCGATCCTTCACAAATCAGTGGCATGAAAACTGTAGAAACACTTCAGTTAGTTTTGAGATTTAAGAGTAGGATTTGAATATATAGATGGACTAGTACTTGACAAAATTGTAAAGTTGGTTACTCAATGTGTGTTAATAGCAACGCTAAGTAAAAATGAACCCTTACAGTAGGATCCTTAAATTTAGAATCTCATTGTGAAATAAGCTATCATGAGATTTTGAATTTGATGTTTAATTACCACGAGGAGAAGAAAAAAGAGAGGGAGCAAGAGAGAGATGAAAGAGAAACAGAGAAGAGGCAGAGATCAGTTAAGCAAAAGTGTGTGTGGCAAAGTGCCAACAATCATTAGCCCTGGCTATTTGGCCATTTAGTTGTTTACATTGCTTTTCTCTTCCTTGGTCAATATTGAGAATAGTTCATTGTGAGCCACCAGCACCTGGCTTTCACCTGTTTTATCACATATCATCCCTCTTTCATCACGACTTACCCACTTCAATTCAGAGAAAGCTTTAAAAATCATTTTATTTCTTTGATCAGAAACTTCCATAGCTCTAGATATATGCCTCAATTTCTGCTTCATTGATATAAAGAAGAGTAGTTGAATAATATATGCAGTTTTTCTTTTTATCATAATCTAAAGTGCCACCATTTTGAGTTTTCTTATGGTTTTCCAAACCTTTATTATTATTCAATTTTTATTATATTCTTAACACACTCCCTCCCTTGTACGTTTTTGCCTTTGTCTTTTCCTTATACCTGCTTTCAGATGCCCTTGTAACTTTCGTATAAAAAGTGCTAATCTAGATATCTTTGTGCTTGTTTCTACACCCAAGATTCTTTTTTAAAATGTTATTATTTAAAATTATTTTAAAGATAATATACAGAGGGGTTAAAGTTGCATCAGTCAGGTAATGTGTACATTTCCTTTTGAACAGTGTCACTCTCTCCCTCATTCTCTTCCATTTTTTTCCCCTCCTGTTTTCCCTCCCCCCAAGTTGTGTAGTTCATTTCCAGCAGCAAAGTGTCTAGTGTCACTGCTGAATTAGTTCACCTTTTGTCCCACCATTTCTGTGCTTTGCCTTCCCCATCCCCCAAATCAGATAAACTCATATACAAGACAAAGGGTACAGAAATAAAAAAGAGTGACAATAGGGAATAAATCAAAGAAAAAAGTCAAGAAATAAGAACCACAAATAGCATAATAAGAAATCTTTTGTTTCCATTTCTTCAAGTGCATTTTGGTAAGCACCATTTTATATGGTCATATGCATATAGTTATTGAGCCATTGTGATCCTCTCCTAAGAATAGCCTCCCTTTGGTGAATATTTAGAGACCTGGATAATTTATCAGGTTCAAGTATATTATTATTTTTTAATTTTTATTTTTACTATCCATTGGGTTTACTTGTCTTTAGGCACATTTTAATTATTACAAACCATGCAACCTATGGTTTGGGGGGTCTGGCTTCCTTTGCTTGATTAACCTTTTTCTAAGTCTTTACATTTCCTTAGGAACAGAGCAATGTCATTCTTTTTGATAGAAGCATAGAATTCCATTGTGAATATATACCACATTTTCTTGATCTGTTTGTCCACTGATGGGCATCTGGATTCATTCCATACCTTAGCTATGGTAAATAATGCTGCAGTGAGCCTGGTGGTGCTGGTGGCCTGGTTTGTGGTCATTTGGATAGATGCCTCGAGTGGGATTTCTGGGCCATGGCTATATGTTTAGTCCTTTGCAGAACTTCCATCCTGCTTTTCAGAGTGGTTGGACAAGATTATGTTCCTACCAACAGTGTAATAGTTGCCCTTTTGACAACACCCTCACCAGCACTTGTTAGTTGCAACCAAGAATCTTATATTTTGTAGTTGAATATAACCAAGCATATTATTATTCTGACCATCCAAAAATTCTGAAGCAAATAAGGATTTTCTTTTGCCATAATCCCATGGACATTTAAAATCATTTCTGAAGGATAAATTATTAAAAATTTATTATATTTACACATTTTATTAAAGTAAGCCTTGGGTAAGCACACTTTGTGTACAACACAATGAGAACGTGAAAACTTGAAATAGGAATCTCATGTATCACTCAGCAAAAATTAATAAAGTAACCACATAATAATTGGAATGTTTTAATTTTTAATATGGAAATGGCAGACATACTCGCCTGATGCATCTTTACATTTTCTCATTAACCGGTGTTCAAATATATGGTTGTCTCTAAATGGACCCTCAGCACTTTCCTAAGATCTACTATATTTATATTTGGGGTTTTTGTATATATGAGGTTTATATTAAAGATTTTATAACTCTTGGTACTTCTATTTAATTGAACATTTGAAAGAGTGCATTTTTTCCACATTCATAAGTGATCATACGGATTTTCTCAAATTTTCCAGAGGAGGAAAAAGAACTATATTTGGGTAGAGATAGAACATGGGATGGAAAATTTCAGCCCCAAAGGCATTTTTCATCAAGTTATGAACATGTGAACATGGAATTATAATTAAAACCATTTTGCATACTCCATCAAAATCATACTGAAAACGAGTGGCTTATTAATTTAAACAACAGACACAGAAAACTTATGAGTACACAGATTGAATTAAATATTGATCAGGACACCAATGTATTAAGCATGGTGAGTAGACAAGTGAAACACGTGGCTGGTTATTAGAAATATTAGGTACATGTACAACAGCTAAATGAAACCCATGCTAAATTTCTTTTTTTGGGGGGGTGTTGGTACTGGGACTTGAACTCATGGTTTCATTCTCTCACTTGGTTGTTTTGTCACTGCTGGCACTACTACTTTATTAATATTCTCAGTTCTGGCCTGTTGTGTTGGTTAATTGAAGAGAAGAAAGCTCTCAAATTTATCTCTAAAACTGCCATTCTTAGATCTCAGTCTTTTATGTAGCTAGGATTACAAGTATCCAAGTACCTAGCTACAAGTACCTTGCTATATCATCTCTCCTGCCTCCACTCCCTTCCTCCCTCCCTCCCTCTTTCTCCTTCTTTCCCCTCCTTTCCTTCCTTCCTCCCTCCCCTACTAAGTTCCTGTCACAATGCAAAACAATTAAGTTTAGTTACCATTATGTTCTAGAGCTGGTAAATTAAAACAAAATTTTCCCTCATCTTTTCATACTTTTTAAACTGTCTACTCTCTAATGATGAGTTAAAATGAGACAATCAAAGGCTAAAAAGACACATGGGAAGAGAATGCTGGTGTAGAAGGATCATACCAGTAATTTATTTAACTAAATGCGCTCAAATCAAAGTAACTAAAGCAAGGACCAAAGAAATGGAAATATGCACAATCCAAGCAATTGGTTGTAAGTGGGTCAGATCTGAAACCCAGAGCGCATTTCTTCAGAAATGCTTCTACATTCTTATTCTACTGCTGTAATGACATGTAAGTATAGTTAATAAATAAACCAATGAGATTTGATATTACATTTGGACAGGTGGTCTTCAAGCCTTCCCATGATGCAGCATCAAAGTGCCTTGACTTAATCTCAAGGCTCCCATCCACATTCAACTTCAACACCTCTCTCTTCATTCATAGCTACCTTACTCTAATGTCTACACTCTGTCCCTAGCTCTACACTTTTAGGATTTTCTGACATGTATGGTCTTTCATATCTATCCTCTGGTCTAATCAAGATCTCCAGTTCTGACATTACTTGTTTATTTTCTAAGCTCTCAGCTCTCTCCTGGCTTCCTTTCCTCTTTCAGGAAGAGGTTGTGGTTCCTGACAAATATATTGCAAATTTATCACTCCTTTTTACCACCCTCCCCTTTACATTGTGCAGTCTATAAACCATTCCACTAGTGACATTTACTCACCTTCTCTGTCCTATAGTTTTCTACAAAAATGACTACCAAATTGAAGATGAGTGCTCTCATATATCAAAGGTCACCAAATGTCAAGATTGTCTTCTTTGCCACTCAAAGGCAAAATGGTCTTGCCTTTTTGGGTTCTCAAGATGCTGTTTTTTAAATACTAAACTAATCCTTTCCTCAGTTTTTCAAAGTCTTTCTTGGAATTCTGGGAGACACTTGGAGCTGGCATTCCAAATTTCCATTGTCGACTCCTTTCTTTCTTACCTCACCTAACTATACAGGCAAAACAAAACAAAACAAAACAATAGGTGAAAAGTTATTAAATATTCATATAGCCAGAGCTAATCAAGTCATATAGTTTTCTTTTTTAAACAAGTAGAGTTAAGTCTTTTGTTGCTCTTCCTCTTTTTGACCTCTATTCCTGGAACATAGTTGTAAAATCTAAGGATGAAGCAGCTTGTTACAATCATGCACTGTAAAGCAACATGCTAAGGGGCAGGGAGACAGGAATCAAGAAACACTTTTCTGGAGACATTGTTCTTGAAGAGCCATCAAATCAGGAGCTACTTCTCTGTCTCTCAAGTTTACATAAGGTTTACCTTGCCATGATAGTTCTCTTATGCTTCAAGCCTTTGCAAAGGTGGAATCTGGATCTTTGAGAATGTGATTAGTTGTAATCTCAGACCCAAAGACAATTATCAGGTGGTGAGAAGTCACTGATGCTATATTAAGCATGGAAGGCATAGTGATCTCAGGGTTCCACTAACCAAGACTTTTAGAGGACTGAGAAATGAAATATCAAAGACAGTGATCATGATAAGTATTCACCTTGGAGAAATCTTAGAAAGATAAAATAAGCCATTAGGTAGTAGTGGGTTAATTACTGAGGAAACTAGGATATCTCAAGTCAGGTTTCAAGGACCTATAAATTAATATTGAAAAACTACAGGCTGAGTGTGGTGGACCATGTCTGTAATCCTATCTACTCAAGAGGCAGAGATCAGGCTTGAGGCCAGTCTGGGGAAAATGTTAGCAAAACACCATCTAAATATATAAGCCTCGCATGATGGTTCATGTCTTTAATACTAGGTATGCGGGAAGAATTGGTAGTATGATCATGGTTTGAGGCCAGCCTCAGGAAAAAGTGGAAAATATCATACAAAAACAAAACAAAAAGGGTGGGAATGTGTCCTAAATGGTACAATACCTGTCCAGTAAGTACAAAGCCTTGAATTTAAATGCTAGTATACTACACATACACACACACACTATGCATAGAGAAATTGTCAAAATAGTTTGAAAAATGCTGTAGACCATAGAATAATAAGTGTAAGAGAAATAACACTGGGTAAATGTTAACTGTGTGCAACACCATTCAAATAAAAAAAACATATAGGAGAAAGGTTAAAGGGTTAGAAAAATGTTGTAATTCTTGCCATGAAGGTGGTCAGTGAATTGAATCTGAACTGAGATGATCTGATTGTAATCTTACTATTTAATCATTACACAAGTTTTTTGGGGGGAGGTGGCAAATTCCTTCAGTAGTTTAATCTTGGGGCTAAGGTCTTGTGAGGGCTAGTACCACATAACCTCACAGAATGGTGGCAGGAAGCAAAGGATACATTTGAAAAATGACTATTCTTCATACACAGTAGTAAGATAGTTTTAGGCTTTTGAGAAAATAACGCAGACAATTGGAAATCAATCTTGTTATATGACTGTTATCAAGTGATAATAGTGTGATACGCTCCTTTTCACACGCAAGAGCCATTTTACCCTGATTCTGACCTAGCAAATGAAGTCTACAGATCAGATAACTCAATCAATTTTACAGTGAGTTATTTTCTCAAGCAACTTTTGAAACAAAATTGGCCTGGCATCAATCAGTGTTTTAACTTTTATTTGCATTAGGGAGTATGTAAAATCCCGTGTGATTTAGTACAAACAGTAGAAATAATTTGGATCCTCATTAGAATGAATAAGGGATTTTTACTTCAGAATAGAAGATTGCTTGGATTTTGGAAAACCAAAGAGTTAACACAGCCTTTAATGAAACACGTGCTGTTCATATGTACAGACTAAGATTTCTCTTCTAAGTCTTCTTGGTAGCATTCACTGACAGTTTTAGGGAGGGGTATTTTTTTCCATATATTTTTATTGTAATTAATAGAAGGGTTACATTATATTCACCAGCTAGAAGGTACATAATTTCACAAACATTGATACCTTTTCCTCATGTCTTGGTCCTCATTTCCCTCCCCCACCCCCACCCCTCATCTTGTTTTCCCCACTTCCCTACCCTATTTCAAATAACCAAATAAGCATATATACAATATATCAGATAACATGGTAAAATACTGTAACAATATGAGATAACCAAGGGACAGCAAAAGAGATGAGAGATAACATAGTACATTAAGGACAACAATCACTCATTATATGGCTTTTGTTTCTATATCCTGGAGGTCCTTTCATTTAGCGTCATACTATATGGCCTATGTATCTAGATTTTGTTCTATTGCAAATCTCTGCTAGGAGAGCCCAAGGTTTCTACTGATTATGACAAATGAGGGAAATCATTGAGCCTATGTTTGAGTCTGGCTTACTTCACTTAATATGATTTTTTTCTGTTTTCCATTTCCTTACAAATGGGGCAATGTCATTCTTTCTGACAGCACATATAATTCCATTGTGTATAAATACCACATCTTGTTGATCCACTCATCAACTGAGGGGCATCTGGGTTGTTTCCATATCTTTGCTATGGTAAATAGTGTTGCAAATAACATCCTTATACTAGTGGATTTAGTATGTCCTTGTTTCTGGATGATTGGGTAAATGCCAAGTAGTGGAATTGCTGGGTCATAGGGGAATTCTATGATTAGTCTTTTGAGGAACTGCCATACTGCTTTCCATAGTGGTTGAATGAGTTTGCACTCCCACCAACAGTGTAGTAGTGATTCCTCCTGGCCACATCTCCTCCAGCATCTGTTGTTATTAGATTTCTTGATCATGGCCATTCTAACTGGAGTGAGGTGGAATCTTAGAGTTGTTTTCATTTGCATTTAAGAGAAATATTTTGTCTTTTGAAATACAAACACACATACACACAACTCATCAATTCTTTACAATCTATGGGGATGCAGAAAATTTTGTTCAGTTCTGAGTATTTTTTACTTAGCAATGGAATTCCTTTAAGAATTGATTTCATAAAACATCTTAAAATATATTTTTTCTTTGAAGTCCGAACTTTTAAATTAAATGTGGGGTAGGAACAGAACCCATATCAAATTAAGTAAGGACTTAGATGGTATACAGAAAATAGTGTTGACTCTGTATTTTCTCTGATATGCATTTCCCAACTGAGTCTTTGCCACCATTTTCATTTTCTTTTCTTTCTCCTAAATTTTCCCTGAGTTTTTTTTACTACTACATATGTGACCCTTTTGTCCTCTGACTTGGACATTTCCCTTAGCGTTTTTGATGTCACTACTACATTTGAGATGGGCTAGGAGATTTATGTCTCTGCAGGTTAAGGTAACAGATATTTTGTTTTTGTATTCTGCCCAGTATGTGTTTTGATTCTTCAATTATGTTGGGTTGATGCCATATGAGTTTCATATTTTACTCAATGTCTCCTAATTTTGGCTCATTTCTATAGCAATGCAACATGCTGTGGCATTTTGTATTCTCTTAGACCAAACCTTATTTATTCTCACAGCAACTAAGAAATAGGCAGAATATGCATCATTTTTCTTATTTCACTGAGGAAGAAGTTGGGACACAGAGAGTGTAAAGAACAGTGGCATGTGATGACACAGTCAGAAGGGTTCAGACTAGAAAAAGAATCTCAGCTTTAACCTGGAGGTCATTTCTGACCAACTGAAATCTAGTTAATATTTTTTGTGTACTGGATTCCAAGGCAGCATCTAAACCTTTTGGTTCCATTTTTCTACTTTTTTTTTTTTTGCAACAGTTGGAAGTACATGGGAGGTATTTGCTGAACGTGCTGTGATCAATACACTCCATTGGCAAGGACATTGCCTTTTCTTTGAGAGATTGCCACAGTGGCTTGGCAATGGCTGTCCAGAAGACAGTAAGAGGGATTCTGCGATTATATCTGGTTTCAGCTGGAATGAGTGATGATGGATGAGCAGCACCTGCATTTGAGCAGGGGGAGTTCATCTATTCATAACAGTTCAAATAAGAATTGTGTGTTTAACTTATTGGATTCCTTATCACATTTTAAAAAATAAAAAGTCCTCCTTTCCAGTGCTTTTTACTTAATGGCATTAAAATATATTCAAGTCCTAGAAACATATTGGAGATTTACCTCACTTCAAAATTATAATTTTGTGTTATATGCATTTTGTGCATTATGACATGTTATAAAACGAGTTCTTTGAAGGGCTTTGACTTCATGTGCATGGAGCTTTTCCAGTGTGTGCATATATTAGCTGCTCATTTCAGTACCTACTTAATGAATGAATAAATGAAAGCCCAAGTGATTCTCACATTTTTCAGAGCAACAGTTTCTGTATGTGATGCTTTTGATTAATCAGAAGTCTAAATTTACCCTTGACTGGAGATTGAATGGGTTGGGAAAATCAAATCAAATGAGTTATGTCATTCAATTTCAGCCATTCTAGTGAATGGCTACTGTTGCCTCATAAAGCTTAGGATAACATGAATCCATACTCTGAAGCAATTTCTGTAGCTAAGTGCTTAGACTAAGACATATTTAGTAAAACCAGAATCTAGAGGAGCCTGATAGTTGATACATTGATACATCAAATCTCACTTGACCTCAAATATTAAGGATGAATTACAAAGTCAGTTGTTTAGAGCCACATTTTATTACGTACTTCTGTTAAAGGGGCTAAAAGCCAGCACTTACCCATAACTTCTTATTTTTCTTAGTCTTTCTGCATTTTTTTTTTTAGGAAGGTCATGGCCATAAGTGAAAAGTCTTCATTCTCTTCCATTCCTTGTAGATTGATTGTTCCCGTTATGATCTGATCAGCTCTTTCTTGAAAGGGAACTAATTCATACTGGGCTCTAAATTTAGAGGAAAATAAGATGCCTAACTTAGATTAAGCTTGAGATTTAATCGGTTTTGACTAAAAAGCATTGAATCATCAGTAGACTGAAAATTGAGTCATATTCTATTACTCTTGGGATGCAAGATTTATGATTTAACATTTCTTAGAGAAGAAAAAGAAATAGCAGGGAATTGTGGAAATATTTGTTTCATTGATGTTTGCTTCTTTTAAGCATCAGTAAAACTAGGTTCATAATCTATTATATTTCATTTCATTTCATTCAACCCATACTTGCGGAATTTATAAATACCACAGATGCAGCTCACAACTTCGTGGATGCCTCCTTTCTTCAGCATCTCTCCAAACTAATTGGCCTCTTCTTGAATTATAAAATGCCAACTAGCTAAATAAAACTAAAAGTTTTAAATTAGAAAATCAGAACTCTGTACTATATTTATTTTGGGGGAAACTTTGAACATTGTAGAGACAGATGCTGGAGTTCACACTTAAAAAAGAAACCCCACAAATGAGCTTTTAGAAGCTCAGTGCTAAAATTACATAAGAATAAAAATTAAGGGGAGAAAGATGGCATCTAGGAGGTTATTCTTATACATTTTAGATATTTTAAAATTTTGCATAATGACAACTGAACTTGTCAGTCGTCTTCTGTAGGACGTGTGTAAATTTTGTAAGTGGAAAACTAGTTAGTCTCTAAGTTGGGAAAGAAAAGCACACTTGGCTTCTGAAAAGCCACTTGGCATTCTTGGAGGAATGAAACTGAACGTAAGAAATAGAAGGGGAGTCACCCGATTGGAGCTGTGGTTTAATAACTCCACTGAGAACACATGGACAATTGTTTAAAGTGGCCTCTTTTGAAACTGGAACAGGTGTTTTAGAAAGAAATAGAAGACTAAAATGGACAGCAACACAGCTCCAGAGCAAGAACTTTCAGATTATATTTTACCCATTGCCTCCACCTTTCTTTCCCTTTAGCCCCCAGTTTGAAACCCATGTGATTCCTATGGTTTTTTTTTTAACTTTCTAAATTCTTAAGAGGACTCCTTGAGTTGCTGTATCAAACATGTTTAGAGATTTCAATTCATAGGAAGATAATGAAATTTCTGTCAATAGGGAAATGGGAAGGCTGGGAATGAGAAATGACGGGAGAGGAGGCAAGGGTACGCTGTCCTGGTCCTGGAAGGGAAATGCTTATCAACAACAGAGATAAAGAAGAGATCAGCTCCACAAATAAAGGCTTCTTTTCTCCTTGAAAGACTTCCTTCCTTTATAAGTAGGACAAGTGTGTAGTTTATTATTGGCTCAGAGATAATTTGAAAAGTGGGAGGGATTGCTATGAATAATTATGGGATAAGTCAGATTTTCCTGAGGAGATGGGAATGGATGACTCTAGGTCCCGGTGGCTTTGAGCTCTACCTCTCATGATTAGTATCTTCATCCTCTCTTGCTGATTCCATGGAACATTGGGTGTAAAGATGGTTCCTGACTTAATCCTGCAGCTTAAATGCACAAGTTTTCAACTTTATCATGATCGAAAAGTAATATCCATTCAGCAGAAACTGTGCTTTGACTTTTGATCATTTCCCATGCTATAGATATGTGGTAAAATATTCTTTCATGAAGGTATGAAACACCAGTCTCTCTCAGCCAAACTGGCATGAGGGTGGGTATGTATCGGAGACAAAAACCACTGCTATATTACGTGCTGTGCTGCTAAGCTTGATGGCTGCTAGGTTAAATGCATTAAATGCATTGTAAATTTGTAGCATTTTAAAATGTTTGACGGGTTTATCTAGATGTAACTACACAGTAAGTAAAGGAGTATCTGCATTCTCAACTGGACTGGCTTGCAAAGCAGCAGATATCTGCTTCTGCCTCCAGTGCTCCTCCCACAGTTCCCAGCCTAGGATGAGTGGAGAATAGGACTGGCCAGCAGGGTCCCTAAGAGAAACACTAACAATCTCCTCTTTCCTTTGGCTTCTCTGGATTCTTCTGGGTGTTTCATTCTTAGTGTTTTGTGGTAAGCCAGACAAAGGAATAGCTTTCCTAGCCCTAGGCTGAGTGCTCTCTAAAAATAATTCTCTACTTGCTGTTGGCTGTATTCTGGATTGGACTTTCCTAACCAGAAGATGAAGGGGAATTGTTTGGGAGTGTAGTGCTAAAAAAATTCAAATTCTTCCTGTTAGTGGTTTAGGCCCTAAGGCTGATGTAAACCTGAGCAAAAATAATTCTCCATGTACCAGTTTAAATCATTAGAATCCTCACTGAGATGAGGGCTCAAAACTTCACCAGGTAGTGAATCATTCCACCATGAAGCTTGTCTGTGAGGAGTTAAACACAAAAGGAACCTGCATAATTAGATAAATAAAGGGGAATATTTAATCAGATCTTACCCTTACTCTTCAGATATTGTTAATGACCACCTATACTCATGAGCAATGACAGCTAGATTATGAAAGTATTAAAAACATTTTAGATAAGGTAGGTACATATCAGTAATCCTGGCACTCAGGAAGTGAATGCAAGATTATAAATTTGAGGCTAACTTGGGGGATATAGCATCGAATAATCTTTGTTAAACATTGTTCTTGGAAATTCTGCTACTTTCTTCTTATGTTTATTTTAAAGTTAGTATAAAACCTCCCCATAAGTGTCTTCAAAGAAGACACAGAGTATCAATATTTCTTCTATAGGGAGGATGATAATATCCTGCTGAATTGTCTGATGGTCACATGGGCTTATTTCTCTGCAAGCAGTCCCTTAGGGGATCCAACCCACTTTTCTGAGATCTAAAACCATGCAGGTTAAAGTCATCTTCCAGACTGGCCAGGAATCTAGTTATCTGGATACTGTATTGTACTCGGGTAGGGAGAAAAACAGAAGCAAAAGCAATATAGAAACTTTTGGTCACTCATGGACTTGTGGTGTTTGTATGTTTTTCTCTCATTTTAATGAAGGTCTAAAAGTACTCTCTGTCACAGTCTGGTGAGGCAAGTTAACTGTGGTTGTGAAGGCAAATATATGTTTTGAAGTTCCTGTAGCAGATACTAATAAGGTGTGTCACAAAATAGCTATCGCGTTGTATATTTATTTTAGAATAAACATTTCTTATTTCTATGAATAGCAAAATAACAGAAAAGTTTCTGGATAAATGTTCAAAGAGAATTATCTAACTAGAATCATAGGTATATGCTGTTTGTGAGGCTTCGATTTCATGCATAGTGGTAGAAGGAAAATAATAAAACCCTTGGGTGTATCTTTTTCTTCCCAGAGGCTACTTTTTACATTTTATTGTGACTATTTTACATTTGCCAGCTTTCTGTCTTCCATATTTCACAAAGATAATTTTCTCCTAGGAATGGCTGATAGATGTCTTGAAGTGCTTATGAGGCGGGAGGTCGCAAGAGAAGTGGAAAAGTCACTTTGAAAGATGCAACTTTCAGAGTTTCTTCATTACTCTGCCCCTCCCTGCCTAGGTGGTCAGGGTTATTATCGCAAGACTGCATACATACAGTGAGGGAGAAAGTTAAAGAAGCAACAAGTTTTCTAGGAGAAGAGACAAATCACTGTGACTTTCTGCAAGGCATGAATGCATGAGCTGCTATTATGTGTGGGCTACTGAATAAGCTGATTGTGAAGATACTTCCAGAGACAAAATTTGAAAACACAGATGTTTAATGTACAGGTTCAGGTAACATGTTCTATACTATGTGTCATGTTAATTACTTTTCTGCTCCTTGGATCATTCCATGAGTTGGGCTACTACTTATCGTAAGGTCAACGGGACAGATTCTCATTCTGACACACTTAGAAAATTTGCAAAACATACAAGAGCAAGAAATACAAGAGAAAGAGATCAAGTCTATTATTCTCCAGATTAAAGGCTGGTTGTTAATTATAAAAGCCCTAGAGACTTTTTTTTTCATTTCCGTTCTTTCTGAGAACCAGTCAAGGATTTATATTGCAGGCCTTCGGCAAGGGTTTCTCCAAGTAAGGTTCTCTGGGCATGGTTCAGATTTGTTCAGGGACCTTCCTGGAAATGTCTGGAATTCTTTCAAAACTGGATGAATGAGACAATAGATGAAAACATTAGTTTGAAGTATTTAATGTACAAATAGAGACCTAAATAAAAAATATATTAGAGATGTTTGATAATTCCTGTATTTAAGATAGATGGAGCCAAGTCATATAATTTAAATATCTTAAATTATTGATTAGCTGTTTACAGTTTTAGGAATTAGCAATATAATTGTGGGATGATATTTAAAAAGTATTCTTTAAGTTTAAATTTCTCAGCTCTTATCCACATGTCATGTGGATATATACTATACATTCATTTAAATACTTTTCCTCTGTTATCTGTATATTTGAAAATAATTTGTTTTGGTGCTGGTCCTGGGGTTTGAACTCAAAACTTGGGTACTGTCCCTGAGCTTTTGTGCTCAAGGACACTTTTGGCTTTTTGATATTTAATTGGAGATAAAAGAGATCTCATGAATTTTCCTGCCCCAGCTGGCTTCAAACATCATCTTCCAGTCTTAGTCTCCTGACCAGCTAGGATTGCAGGTGTGAGCTATTTAAAAATAATTTTACAAAGCTTTGTGTTGAACTCTAAGTAACTAGTTGAATCCTCCAGTTTATGCCTGGAATTTCATGTTACAAAAGCTTTAAGCCTCTCCTCCTCCTCCTCCTCCCCCTCTTCCTCCTCCTCTTCCTCCTCCTCCTTTTCATCCTCCTCCTCTTCCTCCTCTTCCTCCTCCTCCTCTTGTTCCTCTTCACCCTCTCCTCCATCTTCTCTTTCTTTTCTTTATTTTTAAAACAAAAATGACAATTATGACACTGTAGATGATTCTGGTTTTTTTTTTGTTGCATTGTGGATATTATAAAACTTCAATCTTTGGAAAGGAATGGAAATCTTTGGCTTGAAAGACTATTTCTATGAGGTTAGACTAGAATATCAATTCATGATAATGAATGGCCAGGGTTTTTGTTCAGGCACTAACATCAATGAATTCATGTGACTAAAATAAATTATTTCATGTTACTGTGAATAATTTTCCTATATGTAAATTGGAGATAATACTTCTTTATGCCCACCTGGGTGGTTTTATGAATACAAATTGAGCTTCCTTTTGTGTTCCAAGTGCTTTCTGGGTAATAGGCTACATAGGCAAGTTACAATGAGTGAATGAATGTAGAATTTACAAAGACTCAGACACCAAGAGGAGAGGAGAACTCTGTATATGGAAAGAACATGGACTTAGAATTTCTTTTGAGGTGAGGACCACAGATCCATGGGCGTCCAGTCATCTGAAGCTCCAGGTAGTCTGTCCTTGCCTTTCACCAGGGTCATTGCCAGTGTCAGCTAGCAGACACAGATGGTAGCTTTCAGGGATGGAATGACAGGAAGGAATTGAGAAGTTGGGGGTGGAGGGGAAGAAGAAAGCGGATGAAAGCAATACACAAGGGAAGAAAACAGATATTTCTGGTACTTCCATTTCATTTCCTGTGACGAGAAAAGACTAAAGATGGGGAGGAGGCGGAGTAGGGAGAAAGAGGATTACATGGCTTCTCTGAGGGGAGCGGGGAGTGAAGACCCTTTCAGGGAAAGTTCTGACTCAGGGATCTGCTGAGCATTTACTTGTAAGGAACACTGTGGCAAGAGATTATGCTGTGGAGAGCTGATTGCACATTCAGTTTGGATGAGGATGAATCCAAATGCTGTAATCCAAATTCAGAAGCGAGAAACAAATGCTTTTTAGATCAGTGAAGAAGTTAGTTCTAATTTTAATATCCACTTCAGACAGATATGACTAGAATTACGAGACCTTAGTGGGTGACCTTATCATCTGTCATCTAATGCTCCCCATTTTCTTTCCCTACTGCTAGTCACCTGTAGTTATGACAGACATAGCTATAAAAGTTATGTTACACACACACTCACACTCATATGCATATACTCATTCGCATATGTTATTGATTTATTCATTACCTACAGAATAAAGCCCAAAGAACAAATTCTTTTCTAAAAATTTTATTTTTTTTTTATCGTCATGGTAATGTATAGAGGGGTTAGTAGGTGCATTACTTCTCACATATAGATACCTCTTCTCATGTTTTTTCCCCCTTTCCCTCCCCTACCTCCTCCCAATCATCTTGAAATGATGTGGTTGTTTTCACAGTGATGGGGAGGACAGCTTGTCTACTGATGGGAACCTTTTCAAAGTTGATGCCAGGAGGTTTCATCCTGGCTCTTCTAAAATTACCATTACACCCACTGGCTAACATTAGTCCATTTCCAAACTCTCTTTAATTACAATGTAAACATTTTCTTTCCTGTTTGTTGGAATTTCTGTCTATTGATTGTCAATACCATGCTTCTTAAGTCTTCAGACTTTTGCTTTGAAAGTTTCCTATGAGTTTGTGCATGAACAAGAATATACAAACACACACACACACACACACACACACACACACACACACTCACAATTATAAGCAAGAATTCAAAGAAGCAATGTATTTTATCCTCAGAGGAGACAAGAAACATTTTTCCCCAACAAGCCAAATAAGTCTACAGAGATGTAGCTTGCCTAGAAACATCTATACTTAGGGTGGAGAAAGATGGGATTTTTCTAAAGAATGCTAAAGTCCCATAACCTCAAAAGTTGATTTAATTCTCGATTTGTTGGTATATAGAAGTGATTGCAAGTTTAAAATGGCAGTTGTTAACTAGAAGGTAAAAAGGAAAACCAATCTAGGCCAAGCAATCCCTAAAACGTGAAGTAAAAAAGCAAGATAAAGAGAACTCATGGTGTGAAGAGACTAGGGTGCCAGCTACACAGCTCTGCCTCTTTTGGTTGTCAGGAAACTCAGCACCCAACCTGTTCTACTTTTGCCTGGTGTCCTCAGACCTCAGGGCAAAGCAAATTCCCAGTTTTCACCAGGGAGGGTGAGGAATCTAGTTATTGTCTCACCGCTCCCTAGAAGCCCATGCACAGGTACTTGGGTGTTCAGAATGTGTGAAGATTTCTAAGGCAATAACAAAAAGGCACTATCACAGTTAAAAAAACTGGATGAAACTTTACCATATACTTCTCCAAAGAAGATTTTGGGTGTTACCAATAAGCACATGGAAATATGTTTATTACCAGTAGTCACTAGAGAAAAGCAAACCATAATCTGGTGAGAAAGCATGTCATTCATATAGAAGGACACAAATAAATAAAGTGCACATATAAACATATATATATATATACATATATGGGCAGATAGATGATAGATTGAAAGACTCAAATAAGGAAGTGGAGAAATTAAATTAGAATCCTTGAAAATTATAGGAAAGCTCATATCTTACACAGCTAAATATAAATTGGTTACCAAACTCACCAGTTCTATTTTTTAGATACTGAATTAGTCAAAAGAAATGAAAGCAAGTACTAAACAAACACAGGAGCATATGGCAAATCCTCAAAAGACTAACCATAGAGCTCCCCTATGACCCAGCAATCCCACTGCTTGGCATTTACCCAAATGTCCAGAAACAAGGACATACTAAAGCCACTAGCATTATTTACCATTATTTAGCCATTGCAGCCACTAGCATTATTCACTATTATTTAGACATTGCCGCATTATTTACCATAGCTAATATATGGAACCAACCAAAAATGCCCCTCAGTGGATGATTGGATCAAGAAGATGTGGTATTTAAACACAATGAAATTCTATGCTGCCATCAGAAAGAATGACATCGCCCCATTTGGAAGGAAATGGAACAACTGGAAAAAAATCATTAAATGAAGTAAGCCAGACCTAAAGGATCATAGGCTCAATGTTTTCCCTCATTTGTAATAATTAGTAGACATCTAGGACTCTCCTAGCAGAGGATTACAATAGCTCAAAACCTAGGTACATAAGGTCATATAGGATGAGACTAAATGAAATGATCTCTAGGGTATGGAAAGAAGAGCTTTATCTAGTGTGATTGTTGTTCTTAATGTACTATGTTATTTCT
This sequence comes from Megascapheus bottae, assembly GCF_031878675.1. Classification (NCBI taxonomy): domain Eukaryota; kingdom Metazoa; phylum Chordata; class Mammalia; order Rodentia; family Geomyidae; genus Megascapheus; species Megascapheus bottae. The sequence goes on from NW_028327858.1 coordinate 3,427,804, forward strand.
CTTCTAATTTTAATCAATCTCTCCTTCATAAGAGTAACAGCAGCAGCCCACCCTCTCTTTGGCACACGGCACAGAAGCAAATTCGTCTATTGAACAAAGTCAGCCACAAGAGAGAGGAGGTGAATGAGCGATTGGGGCAGGATAGTCCTTCACAGTCTTCCGCTGCCATCCCTTCATCAGGTATCTGTCATAGCCACAGCTACTCTGGGAGCTTAGCGTATAGCAGCAAGGAAAGCAGGCCAAATTCTTCTCTACATGGATTTCTGTCCTAGTGAAGAACTTACATAATAAACAAGAGACACTTTTATAACATGGTCAAAGGTGTCAGGGGCTAGAAACAATGACCAACCCAGGGAGGCATACTGAGAAAGACAGTAATTTTTTACAGGGTGGTCAGAATGAGTTTCACTGAGCAGATGGCAGTTGAGATTTTGAAAGAGGAAAACAAGAGTTAACTATGGGAATATTTGGGGGAAAGTGTTCCAAAGAGAATGAAGACATTTAGCAACTTCTAAGGACGGCAAGGAGGGCTGTGATGGAGCGAGTGAGTAAATATAGGTTGGCTGATCAGAAAAATAGCGGAGCAGCAAAACCTATGAAGTTCTACTGATTGCTGTGGGATTCCTCTTCTCTTGCTATGTATAACATGACGTTTCCTTGTAGTGGTTAGAGTAGGAAATAGAAGACCTGACTTGTGTTTTTAGACTAATTGGTTTTGTTATTGACTTTGGAAGACAGTAAAGAAAGGCAAAAAAGCAGAAGCCAGATCAGTTGAGGTCTCTGGCAGCTATTTTCATGAGAGATGGGTGTGAGTGTGACCAGGAAGGCAGAAGTATGCGGAGGAGAGTCTGTGCACATGTTGAAAATAGAATTGTGTGTGTGTGTGTGTGTCTCTCTCTGTGTGTGTGTGTGTGTATGTGTATGTGTGATGTACTTCAGTCTTGTTTACCCCTTGGCATTTTTTCTATTTACTCTTCCCTCTCTCTCTGATTGCAACCAGATAGCCCACCTTTTGCATTCATGTACTGTTTTTTTTTATATCATCACCATCATTATAACTATTTTCTTCCTCCTTCTTCCCTTTCTCTTTTTTCTCCCTCTCTTTCTCTTTCTCTTTTTAAAGTTGGGTTCCACAGATGAGGAAGGCATACAGCATTTTGATTTTTGAGCTTGGCTTATCATGTTCATTCTGATGACACAATTGCTTTTTCCTTATGAATGAGTAATATTCCATGGTATTTATATTACTAGCTATTCAGTTCATAAAGGATTAACATCCAGAATATGCAGAGAGCTAAAAAATAAAAACAGCAAAAAATAGAATCTAACTAACAAATAGGCTCATGACTTGGACAGACAATTCTTAGAAGAAATACAATCAATAAGTACATGAAGAAGTGTAGCTGTAAAGGAGCTGCAAATCAAAACAAATACCAATAATATCAAATCTCTTAGGTGTCTGATTTCCTCTTAACATTATGTCTCTAAGTGCTGAGACACTGAGATTTGTGCTGGAAATACAATGGCCCTATAGTTGTAAACAGTATCTATGAGCAAGTAAGGGATGCTGATTTGGACAAAAGGAACAAGTTGAACTCAATGTGTTTAACAGACAGGTTTTAAACTCATCCCAGAAGGAATCCTAGTGCTGGAATGACTTTTTAGAACTGTTTCAGATGGATGTACGAGCCAAGGCAAGATGTCTAGCTCTATATCCTATATTAGGCCATTATTGATTTTGGACTTCCATTGGAGAAGGCAGGTCCATTTGGCAGCTGAAAGGGGTTATAAGCTTGCACAATAAGACCCTGAAGGGCTATTGTGCTTGTTGAATATCAAACCATCACAACCAACTGCATCAGTTTTAATAAACTCTTTCTTTTAGGTAGAAGAGCATGCCTGGATATTATACTTTTCTCCCAAAGAATATTGGACAGCAAGGCAACTCACATGGAGGGAGATCTTGCTATGCTTGTCAGAGAATAGTGTATAGAGGGAAAAAAATAAGATTTAAAAGAATCAGATTACCACTGTCTGAGGGCAGATTCCCCTAATAGATACACTTCTGCACACTCAGTCATGAGTATTTATTCTCTTACGCCATTGGGACAACATCTGACTCAGGGACCTGAGAGATTTAGTGTAGTTGCCTATATTACAGTAGGCATTAGCTTACCCTTGAACACTAGTATGCTAACGTAAGACTGATTTTCCTTGGGACTTTCAGCCTTCTCACTTGGAGGTGACATATACCTTCTCATGTTCCCCTATGATTAGTAGGATTTCATAGCTGTGAGAAAACAAGTCCTATTTGGGAATATTCTGAAGTTATTTGTGAGCTGTGGAATAGAAGGAGACAAAGGACAAGTGAGTTAAACTTTGAGGAAATTATAACAACTATTCAAACCCAGATCTGCCCAATTTCAAACTAGCATTCTTCACTTCACAAAACAGAGGCAAGTTAAATGGAGGGTTAAGTTCCCATAGAGCTTCTGACATCTGCTACTTAATTTTCTGCCACTTAATAATCCTGCATGTATTTAGGTGCACATACTGGTCTCCCATAGCTCTATGAGAGATTGGGTTGTGGACAGTCCAAAGCGTTTCCATTGAGTCATGGGTGGAGTGGAGGCAACTGTCATTAGAGTTAAAGATTGGTCGTGCAATAGGCAGAGTCATTGTGTGTTCTAAGGTACAAATACATCGTTTACTATATCTTTCAGTGATGCCTTGAAGCTTCCAGATGCAAGCTGCTTTTCTTATCAGTGAACACACAGCACTTGCTCCATGTAACACCTCTTGCCATTTTCCTTTTCAGCTTGGATCACCATTTCATTGCAGCATCCATTTCATGGACACTCACTCTTTGTTACCTGGCTAAGCTCCTACTAAGCTGCATCTGGAAATATTCTCTGGCTTTTCCCTCTTCCTGTTTCTTTCCTCCTAATTTTAGTCATCTGACATACTGTTTACTTTTGCTCAGTCAAGTTGGGAATTAGTAGAAAGAAGCTTGTAATTTCTTTGAGGAATATTGCTCTTCAAATGTGCCAATATATGAAGAATAGGTGGGAAACAAAGCAAATGTTGGTGTCATGAGCTGGAAAAAAATAACATTTATTGGGATTCTTGTTGGGGGAAGTTGGATGGGAAGAAATTGAGAAGCTCAGCTCCTAGTAGCCTGGATAGCAGCTAAGCAATCAAACTTTACTTAGATATGCAAAGACAATTTCAAGGCAACTTGGAAAACATATTGAAAGATGTATGCAGTAGGTGTTAGGGGGTTGCATAAAAAGGCTTTGACCCAGTTTCAGAGGCCAGGAAACTCCACTGTTTTGAACAATTGGACAAGTGGGAATCACTCTCAATATTTGCGAACAGTCAACAATAAAGCCACCGCTGCTAATTAAAACATCAGATGTTTCTTGTATTTGCTTGCCTGGAATCATAATTAACACACTAGAAAAGTATTAGTTATCTTAGGCTGACTAAAAGCTTTGATCTAAACTTACATCTTTGATGAAGAAAACTTGGCAAATGAATTAATCTACTTAAGTAATATTTGATAGATTAAAATCTAATAAAAAAAGAGGTCCTTGGTGTTGAAAAACTGTACTTACAAACCTTTGTACTTTGAAAGCCAGAAAATCATGAAAATCATATTGTCAGTGCATGGATTCAATAGTGACTTGTCCATTACAATCAGCCTTGGCTTAACCCCCTCCACCCCCGACAACAATCACTGGGCCTTTTTTTTCCTTTTTACTCCTAAAGAGTGAAACAAAGCTTCACAAGCAGTTCCTCATGCACCATCTCCATCTCTGCTTCCCCAGGGATAACCTGCAGACAAACCGGTTCCACTAGGAGATCTGCCAGGTAGCATGCATTGTACACCCCGTTAACTTGACAGGGCAGGAAGGCTGCAAGAGATTGCAAAACAGTAGACAACTCTGCTTGGCTTAATACATGCGAAAGGTCACTGTGATTGAGATGGGTGAAAGTCAGTTAGGTTTGGTTCCATGGGTGTGGTTCCTGTCCAGGAGATAGTAGTGACAATCACCATACTAGTCTTTTGTTTAGAGATGACTGTTAGCTGTGTGTAGAATGGGATGACGTTATCACTGAACATCTTTCACCATAGCCAATGCAAAGACTTAGATGGTCAACTATTAGAAATGAAGAGGAAGAGAAAGTCAGATGTTTTGGAGGCAGCACTGGAGTCAATTTCCACTTAACTACCTCTGTGACTTGAATAATTCCTCTCTCCCTGTCTTTGCTTTATGTTTGTACATCTCCCAAACTGTTTCGCTGGAGTTGTTTTAGATGAATATAAGTAAACTCCTTAGAAATGGTCAGACACTTCCTTAATATTTCTTTTCCAGGCCTAGGCTTAGACTCAGGGCCTGAGCACTGTCCTTGGGTTTTTCTCAAGGCTGGAGCTCTACCACTTGAGCCACTGCACCACTTCTGGTTTTCTATGTATGTAGTACTGAGGAATTGAACCTGGGTCTTTGTGCATGCTAGGGAAGCACTCTTACCACTAGACCACACTCCAGGTCCCTTTCTTAATACTTTTTATGATGGAAAATTGCTTGCGCTGTTTTCACTTGCCATCTTAAAAAAATGTCCATGCGTTTGGGTGGCAAGGTGGCAAGCAGCAAGTCTGTGATGATGAAGCTTGACTGCCAATTTGGTAGCACTGAAAAATACCCTAGCTGATGATAAGTAAAACATACTTTTGGACCTGTCTATGAGGGTATTTTCAAAGATGATGAACAAAAATACTTCATTCAAAATGATCTGTAAGTAATTGTACAGGGTGTTTCAATGTATGGATGCGATGCCAAAGATGATCTATAAGGTGAGAATATTCACCCTGAATGTAGGTGTTACCATTTCACAAGCTTGGGTCAATATAAGTGGAAGTGAGGGAAAAAGCTGCTACCTCTGCTATTCTTTCTTAGCTTCCTGGGCACCATGATGTGAACTATTCCACTCTGCCCTGCTCTCCTTACCATGATGAGCAGTAACTTTCTGAACCATGAGCAAAATAAATGCTTCCTTCTATAAAGAAGAAAGAAAGAAAAGGTGCAAAAGACCCATGGACCCTTTCTTCTGGCCCCAATATATCTATTTTTACTTATATTCAACTATTGTTCATTTTTACTCCTTCATCCTCTATTTTCCCTTTTTGTGTAATTTCAAGTGGATGTTTTTCTATTTCCTGCTCCTCTGATTACAGCAAAGTCTGTCGGCTTCATTATCTTCCTGGTGAGTTTTATTTGCCTTGCTATAGATTGCAGGTGCAATTTTCAATTGTGACACTGAGAGTTCTTCCTGTGAAATCAATCGGAAGGAACCCCAGCTGGGAAAGAGAAAGCTCCAAGTTGAAAACAAAAGCGGAGACATTTACTATAAAGGATGCTTCAGGCCATTTGCCTTTCATTGGTGTGCCTTTAGATGGGAGTATACTCAAAGGGGGAAAATTAGGAAATCTCTAGAATGCTTTGGCCTTAGGAACCCTTTGCTATGATTGTCCATGTTAAGAATATATTTCTAAAGTATATGGGAAAACATGTTCAAAATTGTTTTATATTGGCCACGTTTGATCTTCCTAGATGAGATTCTCTAAATTTGAGATTATATTGGTCAATGTTTCCTCTTGTATGAAGGGAAAACTATGCGAGAGACATCAAATGGCAAAGGTCTGGGACCAGATCTGCGTTCTCCTAGTTCTAGGTCCCAGTGCTTTATTGAACAGCAGAGTCCTGTCAATCAGCATAGATTCTCAAAATCTCTCTCACCTCCCCATGCTGCTTCCTTTGCTCTACTGAGGGATGCACTATGAGTCCCAGATTTACATTAAGTTCTTTCCAGGTGATACAGCTAAAATTTTTAATTCTTTTCTGCACAAAATGATTTAGATTTAGCAGTTCTTACACCACTGCACTCTGCATTTTATCCTTGTTCTTTTCCTAGCTGAATTAAACATGGGGCTTATTGGTATCCTCAAGATGGGAAAATAATTTGCTATTAGAGGCTTGAGTGTGGTTCAATGCCTCATTCTAATTCCACATGTGGGGTTGTAATCAAGATACACAAGAAGGCAAATAACTGAAATGGGAACTAGAGAACCACTTTATGTGTAGTTAGAAAGATATGGGGGAGGGAGAGAAGAGGCAGGGAAAAGAACTTCTCTCCTCAAACAATGGTAAATAAGGAAAGCAGACATAAGATTGAATTACTGCTATAGTATGAGTCTTAAGTGTCTGCAAAGATCCAGATGTTAAAGGCTTGTGCTCCAACCTACATTGCTATTAGAAGATGATGGAACCTTGGAGATGAGGTCTCATTAGAGGATTCGAGCGTGAAGAAGATCCTGGGACTTTTTTCCTCTCCCCCCGTCATCCTCATTCCTTCCCCTCTGTCCTCTCTTTCCTTCTTCCTTCTCTCCTTCCCCCATTCACCTCCCCATTTCTCTCTCTTTTCTCCTTTCCTTTCCTATCCTCTCTTCTTTTTTCCTTCTCTCAGCTTCCCTCCTCTCTCCTGGAGGCTAGCAGCCTCCTGTATGATGCATTCTTACTACACTGTGCTTCCACAGCACTATAAAATTGTGAGTCTAAACAAATATTTTCTCTTGTTAAAGTGCTTATCTTGGATACTATCTTACAATGACACAAAGTTCATTGGAAACAATTATTTATATGCCTGTAGGATATGGTAGGCGATCATAATAACCAAGTTATCGTATTATCCGACTCTTTCTCCTTGAGTGTGTGAAAACACTCTGATGTGATGTCCGTCGTGAAGAAGCCATATGGGGAAAGTGAGTTCATAGATGAAATGAAATCTCTACATTATCTGCCAGGAGCATAGTCTTGGTAGGTGGTGATAAAATGAAGTTGCAGAAATCTTTTCATTTTTATTGGCTCATGCTAGGAGAAGTCATCTATCAACATCTACACTTTTATAGCAGAATCACATTCAGTTACAGTTTGGTTTTTATCCCAGAGTCTCTTTAAAGGAGCTTATCTCATGTTTTACCTTGACATCTTTGTAGTAAAATGTCTGTTTCGTACATCGTTGATTCAATTATTGTAGGCTAGTAAGAAACTCTGTGACCTATCAGAACTGTTACTTCAACTAACTTTAAGGAGCTCAGTTACTTGATTTTTTTTTGACTTTCATTAAAAGTCTTGTGTTATGCGATTTCAGATATTTTTCTAGATCTTGCTATTGGAGCAGTGAGGAAGGAAATGTCTAAAACAATATGTTCTTGGAGCCAGACTACTGGGAATCAATCTCAGCTCCATCAATGACTTGCTTGGGAGTTCTAGGCAAGTTGTTTAATCTAGGTTTGTTTTGGTTTCCACATTTGCGAAGTGAAAGCAATAATAATAGTACATGCAACCCAATGGGATCAAATGACATGTGTGGCTACTTCAGCCAAGCATTGTGTTTTCTACTGTGACTACATATCATTAGAATAAGAACATAAAGTACACATTGCCCAAGGAAACAAACAAAGCTCAGAGAACATAGGAAAAAAAAACATAACTCAGTCATTTTATTAAATCAATTGTTACCACTGAAATGGAATGATGTCAGTCTAGCTGGTGATCGAATTCTTCTAATAACAAGAAAACTGTTAATAAATAACACTTTTATAGAGATTTACTGATGAAAGAAAAGAGAGTAGGGGGTAGTGAGAGGGAAATGGGGACGAAGACATGAGAAAGGGTGTTAATGTTTGTGAAGTAATGCACCTTCTATCTGGTGAATATAATGTAACCCTTCTATTAATTACAATAAAAATATATGAACAAAAGAAAAGAGAGTAGGTTTGTTCAGAAATAAGAATACTAGGATTCTCTCAGGTTCTCATTCATCTAGAGATTTCTGTGTCGTTAGAAAGATCAAATGGTTGGAAGGCTCTCTTCTCTTCTCTCTTAGGTTGCCTACCTTTGTGTTTTTCTACTTTAGTGTGTATAAGATGGCCATGCACAACTGTGTGCTACTTATATAGATTGGCCTTTAGGTAAATTGAAAGGATTGTTTCCAAGTATTGATTATATATAATGCTGGCTTCTCCTTGGGAGATCATTGCTAACTTGCTCAACAGTAATCTCCTACAGACTGAACTCCCACTGACAGTTTATTCTTACTTTAAGTTCCATACAAAGTAGCTTTGACTTGGTGCTGAAGATGATCTATGTTGGCCAGCCACAAGTTTGGATATCAGCCTCCTGTTCCCACATTGTTGTAGTAGGAAGAGGATGGGGTTATCATCTACAGTACTGCAAATACAGGGTTGGAATTAAGGTTCTGTCAGTTTATATGGCTGGTGCATATTGGCCTGAGATTAGCCAGAGAAGGGAATGCTTCTTAATGATAGAGCATATAAGATTTATAGAGCAGTGATCGGGGGGGTTTCTGTCTTAGAGTCTGATATACAGACTGGCTAGGTTTCTAGGCCCAGTTCTAACAGGTCTTAGTGTAGGATGAAAAACCATTTATATTGGTTTGCATTTCACTCATTGACTAGGCTCTTCCTTTCTTTTGTGTATTTTATTGTTGGGATGACATAAAGAGGGGTTACAGTTACATTCTTCACGTAGTGGCTACATTATTTCTTGAATATTGATACCCCTTCCGATGTTTTCCTCCCAGTTTCTCTCCCTGCCTCCCTCACAATCTTCTTGTTTTTCCCCCTCTTTTCCCTATTTCAAAGAAGTAAATGTATATACAATATACTGGGCACCGAAGTCAGATACAGTGACAACATGAGATAAAACATAAGGAGAGAAACCAAACCAAACCAAACAACAAACAAAAGAAGGGAGGGGGGAACAAACAAAAGAAGGGAGGGGGGAGAGAAACGGGGTGGGGGAAGAGAGACAGAGAGAGAGAGAGAGAGAGAGAGAGAGAGAGAGAGAGAGAGAGAGAGAGAGAGAGAGAGAGAGAGAGAGAGTAGAAATAATCTCACACAGTAGGTTCAGAGCAACAAACACAAAAATCAAGCTATTGTTTCCATATCCTGGAGTTAAGATTCTGCTGTAGTAACGGATCATCATCTATCCACCCTCAGCCAAACCCAAGCCTTAATACATGGAACAGAAAGCACAAATGAACTATATACATTATGAATTTTACTTTTAAAATTTTGAAGGTGTAAAATTCATCCATTATTGTGATTATTTCTTTCCCAGCAGGGTTAGAGAGTAGTAAAGGAAGATTTAATCTGAAAATTCTAAACTTTATTTTTTAAGGGCTCTGGCACTCTTTTTGCGTGTGTGACTATATGATTGAAATGCAGTCCACTTGGGGATGAGGATGCAGCTCAGTGATAGAGAGCTTGGGAGCAGTGTGCAAAATGCTGGGCTTGATCACAAACCTTGGGGAAAAAAAAATAAGAGTTCCCTGTATGCCTATCATGTGATTCAGTTTTATCAGATTAAAGTCAAGGTAACAGCCACAACAATGACAACAATACCTTCCAAGTACTGTTACTAGTAGTTTAAAGTAGTTTGCTATCAAGTCGTCACCTGTATCTTCTGAGGAAATTGTTATTTCATTTGGGAGTAAATTGAAGCTCATGGTATCTAACAAAAATGTTCCATCTTTCCATTTGAATTGGACTATTCTCTCACAGAAAGTAATCCCTGCTCTCACCTTTCCACAGCAGGGGTGGGTGGGGAGGTCTGCTGCCTCTCCTAGGTCTAGATCTCTTCTCAGTACTTTGAAAAGCTTACTTCCTGAGAGGAAAGTGAAATTTAATTTTTTAAAAAATATTTGAGGTATTGCCTTTACAGGTACCAGTACTGTCTCTTACAAATTTTACTTCATAGTACTACAACCATAAAAACAAAGCCATCATCAGCAACAGATTTGTTTGCATGTTCATTTACAAAGGAATGATTCCTAGATGCATTCATTTAGTATATTTGCACATTTAAAAATATTAAAAAATTAAGGATTTTATTTATGTGTATGATGGAATTGAACTTAGGGCCCCATGCTTACTAGGCAAGCACTCTACCACTAAGCCACATTCCCAGCCCTTGAAATAAAAAAAAAAAATTCTTATCTTTAAGTAGTTATACCAAGGAGTTGCCATTCAACAAAGAAATCTATAAAGACAATGAGTCCAAAGAGATCCATGTCTCCCTTTTCAGCATTCCCACCTATCCTTCCTGACCCAGTCTTTCCCTCATTTTTCTTAATTTTGTAGGATATACATTGAATTTTTCATATATTTTTATTGTAATTATTAGAAGGGTTACATTATATTCACCAGATAGAAGGTGCATTACTTCACATACATTAATACTCTTTCTCATGTCTTGGTCCCTATTTCCCTCCCCAGACCCTTGCCCCTCATCTTGTTTTCCCCCTTCCCTATCCTACTTCAAATAACCAAATAAACATATATAAAATATATCAGATAACAAGGTAAAATACTGTAACAATATGAAATAACCAAGGGACAGCAAAAGAGATGAGAGATAACATAGTACATTAAGGACAACAATCACTCATTATATAGCTTTTGTTTCTATATCCTGGAGGTTCTTTCATTTAGTGTCTTACTATATGGCCTTACGTATCTAGGTTTTGCTCTATTGTAAATCTCTGCTAGGAGAGCCCAAGGTTTCTACTGGTTATGACAAATGAGGGAAACCATTGGGCCTATGTTCCTAAACTTTGAATTTTTTGACTGCATTTTCCCTCCCCTTCTTGTCATTCATCTACCTTCTTCCCTTTGAGTTCAACTTATCCATTTCAAATACCTGTTTCCTGGTGTTTATTTTGTTAAATTATGATTTTGCCTTTCTAAGAAATTATACTGTTTGAGATCTCCTCTGAATCTACCATATTTCAGTTACTACATTTGTGTATGCATTCATATCACCCAGTGTATTTACTTATATAATTCTAGCTTCCACATATGAGAGAAAACATGCAGCCTTAGTCTCTCTGGGCCTGATTGACTTCATTTAGCATGAACACTCCTCCCCACCCACAGCCAGGCCCATCCATTTCTTTGTAGATGTTAGACTATCATTCTTTTTAATGGATGAGTAAAATTCCATTGAGCATATACACTACTTTTTCTCAATCTGTTTGTTTAGGGGCATCTGGGCTGAGGTGAGGTATGGTGGTTAGTGACTCTTTTATCTAGCTCAAATTACTACTTTAGTGTTATATTTTCTTGACAAATGAGGGAGGTAACAGAAAAAGAACAAAAGATAATATGAAAATGTAAATTTAGGCTATAGGCATGTGATCCTCTGAGCCTCAAGAGACCCTTGGGTATGATTTTATAACCATATATCATAATGGCTGGAATTTATGGTGATGCTTTCCAGTTTTTATATTCCATATATATGTTCTTTCTAAATGGTAAGAACATTTCAAATGCTTATTTGTAAATGCTTTGATTATGGCTTAGATTGAATAATCAACATTTTATTAGGTGGCCAAATGCTATTTAAAAAAAAATCCATCACTCTGAAAGGCACATTCTCCAGCCCATTTCTACTTATATGTGGTAAGTAGAGATCAAATCCCATGAGCAGCCACCAGCATTAACTTTCCTTTAAAAGATTTTAGGATTGTTTAAAAGAGTATGGGTAGTGTCATTCTTTCCTACATAATTACTGATCAAATGTGCTTTTGATGGTATGCACATTCATTTTGTTTTTGTCAACTAGGTTTTCCTTTTCCCACTTTGGTACTCCCTGTCCCCTTCTTCTCAGTAGGGAATTCTTTTTGTGTGATTTGATAGGGTCTAATCACATCCTCTCATCACAGAAGTGGACACTGATGTGGCCTGAATAGAATGCTGAATGAAGCATTTGGTTCTGCTGTGAGTATTTGATCAAAGTCCAGATGACTCTCAAGACTATTTTCCCAGAGAAATCAGGAGAGCAGTGCCCTTTCCTCTGCTGGAATTTATAGCTGTAAAGATGGTATCCATGGTCATCTTTGATCTAATCTGTATCCATATCTATACATCTGTATATCTATATCCATATCTATCTATCCTATCTAAGAATAAAGTAAATGTGAGGGAAACAGAGCTGAGAAATAAACATAAAATGGTAAGAATATGATGAAAACATTTGAGCCTGAGAAGTCAGCCCAGGCTCAAAGGCAACCCTTTAAACTTCTCAGGTATGTGTGTGTCATTCTATTTTATAACCTAAATTGGTTTGTCTGGGTGCCTGTCGACTTTACCCCAAATATGCTTATTTAACACATCCCCTTTGCCTTGGTTTTTTTCCTTCCCTACCACATTCAGTATATCACAGAAAAATTTAGATGACTGAATTACACATATGCATCATGCAGTCCATTTACCATGAATAATAAATGAACTTAGAAACAAACAGCAAACAAACTCTCAAGATTTTCTCTATGATGGGTCCAGCTTCTATCTGGTAACAGTTCCTGTGTTTCTGGGTGCCTGTGGATCCGAGGCTGCCTTTTCCTAGCTGGATTGCCCAGAAAGCAATCTGGGCAGGAACATCTGCCACCTAGAAGGAAAGATTGTGTACTGTTGTATCCTAGAATAGTGAAAGAACTCACCTAGAGAAGATAGCACCTCTCATAAGAATTCCCAAGGAGATCCGTGTAAAGGAGGGATGAGCTGATTTTGGTTCTGGTTCAGGAACATCTGGAGGAACAGCTGTTGATGACAAGAACATGTTTATCTCCTTCAGAAAGAAAAGTGGTGAATAGGCAGGGTCCTCGGGGAGTGCCAACCGGCAAAATAGAGATCTGTTCCCATCATCCAAACTCGAGGTGGAAAATAGCTGAGTAAAAACACAGTTTGTTTTTAAATCAAATACCTTAACGGGTGATGAATGGGGAGGGCAGGAAAGAGAACTGAAGTTATTTAATAAACTGTTAGTCTTGGTGCTCTCCTAATATTATCAGCCTTGATGATATTTACACAGTGTATCAATATCTCACCTCAAACTTTCCCCCATTGGTTTCCTTATTGTTGGAAGATAACTCCTTTGGGATTTTATTTGAGATGGGATATTATTGATGACCTGTAAAAGTCATTATAATTTACTGTATCTCTGACAAGCAAGTTTATTTCCTCCCCTCCCCCTTTCCTTTGGCAAGATTGAAAAAGATTATCCTGAATATTTTTCACAACTAAATCCAGTAGCTTGAGTTTTAGTCCTACAAATTTTTTATGATCGTAGCTTGGAAAAGAGTTTTTCAAAATATGCTTGCATTGTGCTTCCCTCCCTAATTTTTTTTTTAGCATTTATGATGTTTGGGAAAGGAAAGGATACTGTTTGCAATTTTATGGTCTATACTCTGACTACAAGAACCATGTATTTTTATTCTGTAGGTGAGATACTGATGATTTTGTCTCTTTCCCACAGATGAATGAAGCCTCGAGCAAATGAATTAGAAGTTAGAAGTCACCAATTTGTAGTTACCTATTATATTGTTTAATATCCTCATTTGTTCCGTTCCTCTTTCACAGGGAGACTCTATAAAATCAATTCTAAATGACTTATCAATGCTGTTATTAAGGAGAAATTCAGCTATATTTTTAAAAGAGAGAGAAATCCTTGCAAAACATATGGGTTTAGCTTTATAGGAAACAGTTTCTAGACAAACAGATGAGCGATTTAACAGCAGCAGGGCTTCTATTTATATAAATACTGAACTGTGGGACTCAAAAAAACAAACTCAAAGGAAAACATTATTAATCAGCTTGAGTTTTTTTCCCCTTCTCTCAACATTCTACAAGAACAAACAGATCAACATTAAGGAATGCTTTCAACAAGAACAATACAAACAAGATAGGCTTTACTGTTGACCATAATAAAACATTTCAGTTTTGGAGACTTTCTTTGAGCCATTCTTTATTTTGATGCACAATACTCGTAAAAACATTGTAATTACCTAACATACTAATTGCTTTTGCTTTAAAATATGGTCACTTTCTGGTTGGTTCCAACAATTATGTCACATTTATGTATCTCATGAAAGTAGGCATTGAAAACTCATCTAACTTTCATATCAATATTTAACACTGATTTTTTGGAGGGAGGAGATGTATGTAGTCTTTTATCTTGGGATCTGACACTAAATATGCAAAGTAAGCTGGAGATAGTCTTCTATGTGAGCTATCTAGGTTCAATAAACTTCCACCTAAAGTAGGTATAAATCGGAAAGGAGTAATGTTTGTTCCTTGATTTATCACTATCATTGTGGAATGCTTTGTGTAGCCAGAGTATGAGAGTCATGTGACAGATTCCAGGCTGTTACAAATAGTCAGCAATTCCCATCACATCTAGCAGAAGAGAGGCCCAGTTGTCTCAATACCTCTGTGGGCAAACACTTTTGAGATTCTTCTTTTAGATAGCTTTACTTACATAAACAGACATTCATTGCAAGATTTAAATAGGAATGAAACTTCCCAATATCAAAACAAAGTTATTGGACCAGGCAGAGTAGCACATACCCGTGAGAGGGAAGCAAGGGTAGGAGAGTTGTGGTTCAAGCTTAGCCCCAAGCAAACACTTGAGACTCCATCTACAACTAAGTATGAGAAAAAGCTCAAGTCATTAGAGTGCTTACCTAATTATTTGTGAGACCCTAAATTTAATCCTCAGGACTGCATCTCCCACACACAGCATTATAGAAGCTAATGCTAATGCATTAGGTGATGTACTTGTATCTATGTGTTTTTACACATATTTTTGATAGTGCTAGAAGCAGTATTTAACTGTAATCACTAATCCCAAAGATATTTGATATAGTATTCTTGTAAATAAGTAGGTGTCAGTGCATATAGAAAGTCCAGTTAATTGTAACATAAATACTTTCTCAAATATACTTGAAGGACACATAAGAAATAAACACATATTGAAACAATTTCTCAATGAAAGTATCTATGTTATGAAATTTCTCAGTAAAGACAGTCACTTTTCATGTTGAGTAAATCTTCCTAATTATAGTTTATATGATTTAATATTGCTAGAGATTGGTTAAAGTGTATGTGTGTGTGTGTGTGTGTGTGTGTGTGTGTGTGTGTGCAGAATCAATTTTAGAAATGATACATTTTAATTGATTTAGTTTTACATACTTTTGTGATTATTTTTAAATTGAATCTTCCTGAGCAGTAGACATTTCTAGCTATTTCAGAATTAATTGTAAATGGGATTTTGTAAACACTGGAAAATGATTGTTATCGTTTTCTTAACTTGTATGACAAAAATCATTAGTAACTTTCCAAAATCAAGTAGCTTGCTATAAAAAAATGTCAATATATATGGTATAGCTTTTTCTTTCTTTCACTGCTCAGGGCCTCATGCTTTTTAGGCAGGTTCTCTCCAACATGAGAGAACACACCAGAACACTTTTCTGCCTTCTTTATTTCCAGGTCATGTCAGGCTTTATTCTCAGGCTGACCTGGTTGTGATCCTCCTGTTTGTCCTTCTCTGAATTGCTGGAGACAACAGCTGTATACCCCTCTCCAGACACTGGTTAAAATAGAGTCTATGGAATTTTTGTGTCAGGTTGGCCTTGAACCATGATCTCAAGTTCTCTACCTCCTAACGAGCTAGAATTATAGACTTGAGCTACTGTGCTGGACACATGTTTGGGAATAAAATGAAAACTAAATGACCTTATAAACAGCAGTGGAAAAAAATGGAAAAAAATTCATTACCTGTCATTTTGTTTCTTCAACAAATCAAGCTATGTTTCTTTTTTTCTCTCTCTTTTTTTTGGTGTGTGTGTATGTGTGTGTGTGTGTGTGTGAACTTTCTTCTAGTCCTGTATATTTCCAACAAGGAGTCCAGCAAAAAAAGCTCTTCAAATTCAGCAGATGCTGGACACAAGTCTTTATCAACATCAAGACCCGACCTACTTAAGAACATAAACCTTCCATCCCTATTCTGACATTTCATTATCCATCGGAAAAGTAGATGGTATATGTAACCACACCTGAAAAGACTTCACTGAAGATAATGTCTGTCCGGTGGGCTTACTTAATTCAAAACATAATATTTTGTTGACACTTAATTTTATATCTTGGGTTTCCATTTCTTCCAGAAAAAATTCACATGACCTCTGAAAACTGAGTAACTATCTCGTTCTTTGTTCTATAGAAAAAGGGGTATACAGATTCGTGAATCAAGTTGGGGTGATGGAGAAATTACATTACATTGTTGCTTTTGTTCCCATAGTGTAGTGGTTATCACGTTCGCCTCACATTGTTGCTTTCATACACGAACAAATTTGTCTGGTATTTAATTTTTTTATATTTAAGTAGTTACACAAAGGAGTTTTAGTTTAACATGTTGGCTTGTAAGTACTATGCATTATCCTTATAAATTTGTGAATTTTTTCCAATTAATATTTCCATTTTTTCCAATTAATTTTTTTCAGCTTTATTCTAAGAAACTTTAGAAGGGATAGGGAGTAACCTATTTTCAATAGTTTTAGTTAAATATAAAATTGTAAGGTCTACATATTAGTCAGCCTTCTGTTACTGTGACAGATAACTGAGGTAGATAACTTATAAGTAGGAAAGGTTGACTTTGGCTCATGTTCCTGAGGTTTTGTGCATTGGGCCTGTGGTGACACAAAGTATTGGGGTAGAAATGTGGCAGAGGAGGAAACAGAGACAGGAAGTATCAAGGGTCTCACTATCCCCTTCAATGGCATGTTCCCCAGTGACCTCACTTCTACGCAATAGGTCCTACCTGCTGAATGCTCCCCCTCCTTGACATTTTACCAGAAGCTGAAGACCAAGCTTTTAACTCCAGCCTTCGCTGGAGTCCTTTCTTGAATGTGCCCCCAAAGCTCCTCGGGAACCTTTAGTAGTTGGAGTCTATTGTAAAGAAGTTATGTCACTGCGAGGGTGTCATTGAAGGAAACACTTTCACTGAATTTTCTCATGGAGATGGTTTAGCACAAAGCAAGTATTCATTTCTAACCAATGAGAATGCTGAAGTGCAGTAAGAACTAGTTCTACATTAAGGTATGTAATGTGAGACTAAGTGTTCTCTTTCAGGGCTAGACTGGTCCAAGTGTAACTATATTGCCTGAATTGTGTATAAAGCCTTCTTATCTATATTGTATTCTTTCTTTGAGATGCTGTTCTGCTAATTTTCATCTTTTGTGGCTAAAAGACAGGTGCCAGCCAGTCCTGTCAAGGCTGGTTAACTCTCTGGAGACAGAAAAATCAACTGGGAAGGCTTTCAGAGTTATGAATCAGCACTATCAGAGTGAAAGTCTTTCAAGAAGTAATGGATAAAAGCATACTCAAGATAGAGCCACTGACTAGAAGTGACATAAATTTTGTAGACACGGTAATACAAATATCTCAAAACAATCTCATGATAGTTTGCATTTATATATTGCTAATTTCCATCTTGAGTCATTTTTCTGCTCAGGTCTGTTTACATATTTAAAAAGCATATGTGATGGAAGCGATCACAATAATTAGTCCAGAACCATCTGCATTTCTTACCTCCAACATCAGGGGTGGGGTATGCTTTAGTATTTTAAGTTATTTCATTTCTAACTAGTGAGAAGACTGAGAACTAATATAGATTTTACAGTACATTTTGTAATTCAAGGAACATTATGCATAATTATGATACATTTTTTCAATAATTTCACAAGAATCTGAACAGCTGGCATAAAAGAAAATCAGAGGCATTAACCTCTTGTGGAGAGACCTCACTGGGAAATAATCTGAGAATTTGTTACATAATTTTATTGAGGATTTATTCAATATTTACTGGGAACTGTCAATCTGACTTCTATCTACAGGCAAAATGGCATAAAATTACATCATGGGGGGGTTATGAGTCAGTAAAAAATAAAATAGAATTTTAGGCAATGTTAGACTTGCTCTCAATTTGCTTATTATTTTAGCCCAGTTGATTAAAATAGAGGCAAAACACAATGAAACACTGTTTTATATGTAAAGCTGATACCAAAAACTACTGAATGTGTTTTTGTACTTCACGGTAATCTTCTACTAACTTCTCCCACTGTTTTCAGTATCTGTAATAACTGATGGCATTGATATGTGGACCCCATAGAGTGAAGGTGTTAAGTTCTTTTGCCAACATTCAGCTTTAGATGCTTCTCAGATAGGGTTTGGTTGATTGGGAAGCAGATTTATAAGTAGTTTAATTTACTAAATAGTAAAATCAAAACCAAGATTCTTCCATATTCTCATTTCATTCCACCTTTGTGATGAACCATTCCTATTTGAAACTAGGTGTTATGTATATTTTATCTATACAAATTCCAAATGGTGGATGCTGTTTTCAACATTATAATTCAGATCTGAAAAATTGCCTATCTTTAGAAACTAAAAGATAGTAAAAAAGAAAAATAAGTCCCCCCTCACCTCTCCCCAGATAAAAACAAACCCTACTAGATTGGGAATTGATAGCTTGGGCTCTAATAATGACAGATGTCCTTTTATTTGTTTTTGTTTTTAAGGTGGGGGAACAGTATCTCCTCGCTGACTTGCAAAGACTTGTAAGACATGGCCTGTAGGAGAAGATGAAGTGCTCAATGAAAGAGTGAAGGGAATGTGAAAACTGGAACCTAGAGGACTGTGGGAGCCAACGTGGTGCTGGTAGGAAAAGCAGAAATCATAAAGATCTGGCAAGGATAATTTGTAGTAATGATGTAGATTTTTGGTTTGTGAGAGGATTAATGAGTTGCAAACTCTGAAAAAAGATTAAATAGTAAAAGAAGATCAAGAGCATTATCCATAACAGAAGTGGTACAGATTTTAAAGAGAATACACTACCTACTTGCATAATATTTGAAAAAATGTGGTGATGTAGAACGAAAAGCAGAACTGATATGTTTGGTTAATATAATGGGTGGTATAAACTGATTCAATCCATTTGGAAAATGTTTTAGTGCTGGCATCATACTTGTAATAGCAACTAGCTTCGGTTCAGTAGTCTTTTCCTGAGCACTTCTTTTTTTTCTGAGGAAAAAAATGCATTCTGGAAAAGGACAGTATTATATATGAGAAAACAATGATTACCCCATCATTAACATACATTAGGCTTTTCTTCCCATTGTGATTACATTGCAAAGAATTTGAATGCAAAACATTATTAATGAAAAAAAACAGTATTAATGACTAGAGGAATGATTGATTCTCAGCTTCTATGGAATATTATGCAGTCATTACATCTAATTTTAATATTTTATTCAAGGGCAACGTATAGAGGGGTTATAGTTACATTCATCAGGTAGTGAATACATTACTTCTTTTCTTAATTTAATTTTTTATTTTCAGGGTAATGTATAGAGGGGTTATAGTTACATTCTCCAGAGAGTAGGTGAATTACTTCTCACTCACTGATAACCCTGCTCACGTTTTTGTCCCCATTTCCCTCCCCCCCACCCTCCCAATCATCTTGTTTTCCCCCTTTCCCTTTCCAATTTCAAATAAACAAATGTATATACGTTTAAAGTCCTTTTTTTTTTTTAGAATAATAAAACATGTTTAGGGGCCGGGAATTTGGCCTAGTGGTAGAGTGCTTGCCTAGCATGCATGAAGACCCGGCTTCGATTCCTCGGTACCACATACATAGCAAAAAGCCGGAAGTGGTGCTGAGGCTCAAGTGGTAGAGTGCTAGCCTTGAGAAAGTCCAAGAACAGTGCTCAAGCCCTGAGCCCAAGCCCAGGACTGGCAAAAAAACCCCAACCAAACAAACAAAAAACATGTTTAATCTAGGTGTTGGCGTAGCCACGATTAGGCATAGTTCTTTCCTGTTGGATCACAGGAAACTGGCCAGATTTTACTATTATGTAGAAGGTGGATTCATCTTTCAAGTACTTAGAGGCTTGCAGAATTGCCCAGTGAGGAAGAAGCAGCAGAATACAAAGGGTCCCTGACACAGTGGTTCAACTTAATGATTTTTTTCTAACTTTATGATAGTGCAGGAACTTAGCCATCCAGCTGCTATATTTTTCACTATTATGATATTTACTTCAACAATAAAATAGGCTCCATTGCAGGTGGATGTAAGGGCGCTGAGAATCTGTAGGTAGATGAAGCTCAACTGTAATGTTTCATAGGTAAGTGGGTATTCAATGACTTTCGACATATTTGCAATTTATGATGGGTTTATTGGCACATAACTCCCTCTTAGGCCATGGAACATCTGTACAGGGCACTTGGGTACCCATTGAAATCAGAACACTATGCTTGGGAGGCAGCTTTGGAGTTTGAAGAGGCCGTGCCATGCTTAAATTAGAGGGAAGCAGAGTCCCCAATCTCTGTCAAAAGCAGTGTCTGGAGATGATAATCCATACTTGGCATGCTTGGGTCAGCAGTGGGAGATAGCACTCTAGGTTTCCTAGAAAAATTGGTGCTTTTTGATGGCACTTGTCTCTGCACAGTATTAACTTGTCCTTCTACAAAGTTTCCCCGTGGCCATGCAGGTTTCTAGGCAGCCTGGCAGGTCTGGGGTCCTAGCCTCAACAACACTGAGTTTCAGAATGGAATCCTTTTAATAAACAAAGCAGGCTGACGGAAGATTTGTCATTCATTTATCTGGCATATACATTTTGCTACCAATTACATTTTGCAGCTAATTAAGAAGTAACTAGGAGCTCATCTCTAGTACTTAAACAAGTAATTTGGCTAACAATATGGAATTCAATCTTGATCTTAATCCTTTTTATCAGATTAATCCAGGAAAAATATGCTTAAGAATCTTTCTCCCATTGACTTAATTTAAAAGAATTAACTGAGATGTTGCTACTAAGCATTAATTACTTGGCCTGTAATTTCTCAGGAAAGAAAAATAATATTTTTGAAGAACATGATTTTTGTAGGAGAAATAAAGACCAGAAGAAATAAGTAAACCTGAGTGTTTTCCTTTGTTAAATGTTAAAAACTTATCGTTAAGTAGTTCTACCAAAGGAGCCTCAATTCGACATGTCAGTCGAATTGAGTACACTGCATCTTCTTCAATATCACTCCTCTTCTAATTCTCCTTTACCTCTCTCAACCCAACCCACCTCCTCAACTTTCTGAGTTTCATTTCCACGTTGAATATTATGACTATATTTGCTCACGGTTCCTCTCTTAAGCCATCTTCATCGTAGTCTTGATGAAGAATGGAGGCTATACTAAGGCTAAATATACTAGTGTGTTCTAATAGTAATAAACTAAAGCAACTCAGAAAGGCCTTTTATTAGTTTCAGTTCCACTCTGTTTCTCTGTCTCCAGAGAGAGAGGTGTTCCTTTGTTCTTGGTGTTAGGATCTAGTTCTCATGAGGACTCATGGTCAATTTCTGGGAAAATCAGAAAAATGTTCCTAACTTTTATGAACTTCTTCATAGAAAGAAAGGGAGTGTGAAAGAGATCTTAGTGCTTCCTCATTTTCTTAAATATCTTCACTTTAAAATAATCAAAAGTTCTAGCCAGGTACTGGTGTATCATGCCTCTAATTCTAGCTATGCAGGAGACTGAAATCTGAGGACTGAAGTTAGAAGCCAGTCTGGCCAGGAACTCTGTGACACTTACCATCCAATTAACAAAAATTTACAAAAATAGGATGATTTTGAATAAATAACAAATAAATAGGCCCACAAAATAACATCTAAAAAGCCTCCTAAGTCATGAAAAGATACCAAAATCTACCCTAAGATTTACAGCTTAGGTATGGGCTTTCGGTGGTGTTGGCAAGTCACATCTTTTTTTGTTGTTGTTCTTTGATTTCAAACTTTCTTCACCCCAAATAAATGACATAATGCGGAGAACTATTTCCCACAGTGAGTACTGGCTTGCAGGCACTTCTGAGGAAGTGGGAAGGGATAGAAAGGCGAAGGGAGAGGAATGTGGTGATGTGAATGGGTTAAATGATTGATTTTTGTGGTGTAGGAATGAAACAATTATCTAAATGACACCATAGAACTGAGCTCTGAGAATCATCAGTGCAGCTCTTGATTTACTTTCTCTGCAGAGTTGTTTTGTTTGGTATGAGATCTGGTTGAGTTGAGAATGAGGTGATTTATTTTTGTCACTTGAGCTCTTGTTTTCTTGCACAGGCCAAATTAAATGGTCCTAAAGGAATTGTTGAGTTTTGTTCATGCAATAATTTAATTAAAAAGGCTGCCATCTACTGAAATGGTACTGATCTACTGTTTTAATTTTCATGGTATTAGAAATATTACAATTTTAGGTAATCATTTTTTATTTATAAATGAGTTGTCATAATTTTCACTAAAAGACACAGATCTGCCTGCTTCCAAAAGTTCTTTGATTTTCACTACATACACAGTTGTTTCATTTTTTCCCCCCATGCTAAAAGTTTTCTTCCTTTTAAGATTTAGCTTTGCTTGTTCAGATAAGCTTTTTCTTTTGTAAAAATCAAAAACAAAGGTGAAAAAGAAAGTTATTACATGGGTATGACACGTGAAGATTTAGGCAAGAATTGTAATGATGTCACTCAATATTCCGCCTACCTCTGGCAAGCGGAAGATTAGAAGATAGGGAAATTTGACATGACTTTGACATGCTAAATACTGAACAGGGCTGTGCAGAATGAATATTCTCTGGAAGAAGACCATGAGTCTAACTATTTTTACAGGTGTTTTGAACAGAAATTTGTTCACTTTCTGGTTCCACATTTTTGAGAAGGATGTAACTAGAAAAAAATTATATTTTTTTGTGCCAGTAATGGGCTTGAATTCAGGGCCTGAGTACTGCCCCTATACTTTCTTAAGGCTAGAGCTCTACCACTCTATCCACAGTACTACTTCTGGCTTTTCTCTATGTATGTGATACTGAGGAATCGAACCCAGGTCTTTGTGCATGCTAGGCAAGCACTCTACCACTAGGCTAAACTCCTGGCAAAAATAGTGATTGTTTCAAGGAAGGAACAGGAAAATACCAAGGACACAGAGGTAATTATTATTATTATCATTATTATTATTAGCAACCAAAATGTCTCTCATTTCCTTTTCTTGGATTTCCTTTCATAGAATATGATTGTATATGGCTATTTGAACATAGCCATTGAGTCTTTGTCAAGAAGTAATTATTTTTTGATCAAGTGTTTGTGATTCGTTGTGATAGCATAATCAATTTGTCTTTCATGTAATCATTTGTCAAAAAGCGTGGGAATATGGCACATTGGTAATTACAGCAAAAGCAATTACATTTGGTTTCTTAAGAAAGAAAATCAGTGTTACCCATTAACACGATGATGCAGATTTTTCAATTCCAATATTCTCCCATTTACTTAATAAAATAAAATTGCTTTGACATTTGTACAAACCTGTTTCTGTTTGGGTAAGGAAGTCCTCAATTTTACAAGGTGGAAGGAAATTAAGTATGAACTATGTGAGCACATCACAGAGTGAAATGGCAATAGAAATAGGGGTTTAGAGGAGGATAATGTTGCATTCACAAGATACATGAAGAACTAGAGAGGAAAGATCCATAGTAATGGTCTTTCTCACCGTCTCAGAAGATAGCCTTGCATTTGGCAGGAATCCATATGACATCCCTGTGTTTAACCAGTGACAACTGAGGTGAAGATTTGAGTCATCTCCCAGCTTGGTCCAGACCCTCTGTGAGGTCCTGCTGGCCTGGAGGCTCCCCTCAGCATGCAAGGGCATTCAGAGCAGCATTACCTACCCTCAGATTACATCAGGAGTCTGCTGCTAAAGAAGGCTCATTTCTTTTCAAACCATGCATTAGTTTCAATTAAGCATGCCGAAGTTCTTTTAGAACTGTTCTTGTGTGGGCTGCATGTAGCTCACTTTCATTACTGTGGGCTTTTCCCATCATGCAGGGACAATTCATTAGAAAACCCACTACATTTATTTGAAGCCACCAATTAATTATTTGAGATGCCACAATTAATATGCAAATTGTAACACATTAAAAGACTTGGGAGGAATGCATTAAGTTGAAAATATATAGCCTTATGAAGATTAAAAAGAAACTACTTTGTCCTTACAGAATTTCAGAATCTATGTGATGCTTCCTGTAGTGTTCATTTTAGGATCTTCTATCCTAGAAGTACAGAAACAAATGACCATGCTCATCTTACATGCATTATATTTTGATACTAATAAAAGGATATTGAATAGGATAGTTATATTGACCAAAGACCTAATGAGACATGTAACAACATACATAAATATGCGTTCCTAACAGAATATTTACATCATCAACAAATAATTTTCATTACCACTTCTTAGAAAAATTTTGTCCTGTATTTCAGGGACAAGTTTGTTTTGGCTTAACATATTAATTAATTCAACAGACCAGTGATGATCATGTGCACCAGACACTTGATAGTAATAATTTTAAAATGCTTCAACATTTGAGATGCTTTAATTTAGTTGGACCAATAACCCATGTATACAACTGTCATACAAAGACACCTGAGGTCAGTACCATTAAGGAGTATGGAATGTTTGTAGGAATACTTGGGTTATGTAAACATAGGAATTTGGAATATAGAAGAGCAAAACTGAAGAGTGGTCAATAGGAAGGGGCTTTTGAGTTCAATTTTGTGGGGAAAATAAATTGTGTGGATGTTCTATAACTCTATTATGTAATGCTCTACCATATTTTCTCTCAAAAGTGGATGAGTCTTTTATGAGGAAAAAAAAAAGTATCTTGGGAGGCTGGAGAAGCGGTGAAATGCAACTAGAACACCACAGTTCTGTTGCTTAGTTGCTGAATGATTTTGTCCAAACAGCTATATCCTCTGCTTTTCCACCTATATAATCAGGATAATAATAATAATAAAAAAACTACCTGTAGGATACCTGTAACCCAGGCATAATTTTTCTATGGGGTTATTCTGAGAAATAAGTGAATTAATATGGAGAAAGCAATCATAGCAGTTCTTAGAACTGCATAAATTTTAGCTACTATGATTATGGTTTAACTGGGGATGGTATTTTTAATCAGTTTTGTACATTTTGGAAGCATAGATGTTAAAGTGGAATAATTTTGTATGTTCCAGAAATGAGAGGGAGAACATTGTGATCAGGAGCTTTGGCAACAGCCCAGGCCTGGAGACCCCCGGAGCTTGTTTCACACCATGCTTTTATTCTATTTTGTTTTGGGAAAATGTGTTTTAGTCCAGATTTTTAGTAATTATCACTCCTGGTTTACCATAAAGCAAGCTAGCAAGGTAAAAAGAAGGAAGATTTAAGTTTTTGTCTGGTCATGAACATTAAACTATTAGAGAATTCTTTGCCTTGGAGGTCTTTTTTTTTTTTCTTTTATTTTTTTGGTCATTTGTGGGGCTTGAACTCAGGGCCTGGATGCTGACTCTGAACTTTTCTTTGCTTAAGACTAGCGCTCTATCACTTTGAACCATGTTTCACTTCCGGTTTTCCAGTGGTTAATTGGAGATAAGAGTCTCATTGATGCTGGGTGCCTGCCGATGGCTCAGGCCTGTAATCCTAGCTACCAGGAGGCTGAGATCTGAGGATTATAGGAAGTTGGATAAAGTAATAAAGAGAAAGCAGGAAAATCACTGAAAATAAACTGATCATTCAAAAGAATACCTCTGGAGGAACTGCCTACAAGGGGTAGTTGTCTGTTGTCCCCTGTGTTTGTGCAGTAAAGAGCCTTCCTGTTCTTTCCTGGGAATGAAAACTGTTCTCAGCATTATGACCTGATTTATATGGGGAGCTTTCAGCTACGATTTAGATAAGTGTCCTCCAAAGGCCCATGTATTTTAAGGTTTGGTTGCTAGCTGTGGCAGCATTTGGGAGGTGGGGGAGTCTCTGAGTGTTTGAGACTAGGAGGTGAGGCTCACTGGAGGGAAGCATGGTCATGAAGGGGGTAGCTGGAAGGCTTTAATGGGGCTTCAGTGCCTTCTATCTGTGTCCCTTGGCTTTCTGGATGCCATGGGTGAGCAGGCCTCTGCTGCCATGTACTCCTGCCATGCTGCAGTGTGCAGCCACAGCCCACAAAACACTAGAGCCCACTTAGCCTGAATGATCTTTTCCTACTTTGAGTTGGTTGTCTTGGACATTTGGTCATCATAATGGAAAGTTGTTTGACACACTGCTCCATTTTGTTAGCAGTTATTGGTCACATCGATCACGTAGCCTACTCTACATAATTAGAAAGGAAGGCAGAAAGGAAGATGCATCTTTTCCAATCTCATTATATTTCCAAAAACTGTTGACTAAATTTTGTAGGTCAGCCCACATTTGCCTAGAAAAAAAAAATGAACAACAGAACAAGAGAAAAACAGTGGACAGTCTTTTCTAAATGTATTCAGGTACATGCTAATTGATTTTCCTCCTTCTATTGAATTTTGCACAACAGGAGAAAGAACTGGAGCCAGTTTATTAACTAATTAGAAATCTTGGGATTGGAAGATAGATAAAAACAGAAGGGAAAACTGGCATGACAAGAAAGAAGATAAGTGGTTTTCCTGACAAGGAGATATGTTTATCAATGAGATCTAATATTTATCTATTTGATTGCAGTTGGCTTCCTCTAGAAAGCTTTGGCTTAGCAGAAGATTGAAAAGTAAATTTATCTCATTAAAGATACTCCAGCAAAGTAAATATATCATTTTGTGTTTGATGTCTAATATTGGCAAATTATGAGGCTAGGATTCTCTCAGACCATTTTGTTTCAGTCACTCAACTCAGAATAGCTTAAGCAATGAAAATAAATGATTAACTCATCTAAGTGGAAATTCGAGAAATGGTTCAGATTTCAGGCATATAAGATGCACATAATGTTACTTGACTATCTCGATCTGTCTCTTAACTCTCTCTAACCTTAAAGTGACCCAGGTATACTTTTTAGGTTAGCATTCTCCATATGACATTCAAATAAATCCTTGTTGCTTGAGATTAAAAAGAAAAAAAATTCCGTCTCTCTCAAATGCATATGTCTATCTTTGATTGGACTCATTTTTATTACAGCCCTTGCCATATATGATCAAAGTTGTATTAACTTGCATATGTTAACTTGTGCACATAATACTTGATAAGTTTGTAAAAATGTAGATTCCCAAGGTCCGACAGAAAGGAATGAGAAAGATAGTCATTAATGACATAAATACAAGTCAAGGAACCAAAGGATGTTGCTACTAGGAAAAAAAATGTACAAGGAATTGGAGAATCAAGATAAATTAAAGAATCTAAGTCTCACATCTGGGCAGACCCTTCCACAGAACAAATCCAGATTTATATAGGTTATGAAAACCTCCTTAGTGATGAGAAGCCTTGTTGAAGACTACAGTAGTAGATCATCAGAATCTAGTGTTCTCTCACAGAGGGTCATTGGCTGAGCTGATAACGAGGCTGTAGTTCTTATTTTAGTTTTTAACGCGTAGTTTATACTATTGACATGGTAGATATCAACACAGAGTTCTTCCTCTGGAAATTTACTTTCCTTGGCAAGATAGTGTAGTGTCGGGGTCCTTCATCCCCAGTCCCTCTTGAGGAGGGATGGGAAAAACACACCCCAACCAGTCCAAGCCGCGAGAGGAGAGGGCCCACTGTCCTCCCGCACTCAGCCTTGCTTCTCCAGAGCATGAACAGAAACGCCACGCAGCTTCATCAAGGCAGGAATCTCTCTAAAACTCCCCTCCTTATATTGGGTGCGGGAGCCTATCAGCACAACAGGTGGGCAGGATAAAGAGGTCCACTTGTTTACCCCTACTACAGGTCTCAGCAGAAAGTTATTAGAATGGCGTTACTCGGCCCCCAACAGTGTAGAAATACTAGAACTGGCAAACTACTTCTACTCTCTTCAGATGAAGGTGTTGCTTCTCTCTTTGAAGAGCACTTGGAATACTGGTCATCATTTTGTGAGGGTTCATCATTTTGTGAGGGTTCTGTTGCCCACTCTGCCCATTCTTTCTTTGTTCAAATACCCTTTACGGAATATAACTTATTCTCTTTTCCATTCTACCCTCTCTCTTTCTTCTGTAAAGAGCTCATTTTTTTTCACCATATATTTTAAACCCAAGGTAAGAGAAAGTCTACCTTGAACTGCTTTCTCTAGCTCTGATCTCCTTTCTGGCCTACTGGGAGTCTGTGATTTGCATCATGCTGCATACAGTATTTCCCATCACAGATGGATGTTTTCCATGAGTCTCCCTCATATTCTACTTGAATATAAATTAAAGGAAAATGTGGAAATAATTTTCATATGGTTTATTTTCCATATAGTATATGATTATCTTAGAACTAAGTAATGGGTGAAAATAACCTTTAGAAAAATTACAAGTACAACCCAGTTCTCATACTGAGATGTGCTCCTGGCTCATCTTCTTTGTGTGAAAAACAAACATTTGAACAAAAAAAAAATAGTCCAGGGATTGCCATGTCCTAAGTTTACCTGGATCAAGCAAACAGTATGAGGCCTGATATTTCTCACAAGTCAAAGTAAAGTTACAAAAATTATAAAACATATGAACATGAGTTAGTGTTTAAGTGAATATTATCAGAAAACAAAAATGAAACATAGTAGGTCTGTAGAGAATTTGACATAGTAAATAAAATGGATATGATTAATATGTAAGGGGAACTATGAGCTGAAAGTGTGTGAGTTGAAAGCCTGATGGCTTTGTGATCTCAGATATTTTGGAGGCAAAATGAGAAAGATGACTTTCAAACATTTAAAGCAGTAATCACTTTGTTTGGAAATTTCTTTTTGCTTTCTTTGGAAAAATTATTTGTACTTGACTATCTTCGTTTCTGAAATCAAATCTCATTTTCAATCTAGCTTTAGTTTTCTTAAATAATTATTGACAAAATTATTTTTTTCAAATTAAAAAATGTTCCTTCTTCCTGTTGATATCCTTAGTGCTTTCTAT
The DNA here is from genome assembly GCF_031878675.1 of Megascapheus bottae. Taxonomy (NCBI): domain Eukaryota; kingdom Metazoa; phylum Chordata; class Mammalia; order Rodentia; family Geomyidae; genus Megascapheus; species Megascapheus bottae. Next base: position 3,456,663 of record NW_028327858.1, read on the forward strand.
AGTGCCTGGCTCAAAACAGTGGCTATGTAAAGATATTCTAGTTAAATGAAAAGTAATGGACTAAGTGAATATATAAAAATAAAAGCCATCATATTGTTACAGTATCTTACCTTGTTATCTGATATATTTTACATATGTTTTTTTGTTTATTTGAAATAGGATAGAGAAGGGGGAAACAAGATGAGGGGAGGGGTGGGGAGAGAAATAGGGACAAAAACATGAGAAGGGGTAGCAATGATTGTTAAGTAATGCACCTTCTATCTGGAGAATATAATGTAACCCTTCTATTAATTACAATAAAAAATAAAATTAAAGAAGCCAGTTTCATAAACAATACTATTCACGACTTCTATTTTCAGTTTCTTTTCTGTTTTCTATGAAATGGTTAAGTTAAAGAACTGCTTATGTACAGAAATATATAGTCCTGGCTCTGTTCAATATGATAAATATGTGAAAAAAAAGAAAAAAATAAATATGTGAAAAATGATTAAGTAGAGTGGAAGTTTTAGTCTGAAGGTTTAAAATGAGATATTTTTAAATACCTTAAAACATAACATCAGATAAATGAGGAAGAATAGATTGAAAGATTATTAAAGAATATTCCAGAATTCATCAAAGATATCAATCCTTACATTCATGGGTACATACTGAAGATTTAATTACATTGAGAATTTAAAATCTACACATAGTAATTTAAAATAAATTCAACACGATGTTACATAACACCGTAAAAGATAGACAATTGAAATAGAGTGTAATACACATATGTGGCATATATAATAGTAATGATTATATAGTATTATACTATGATATATTATAGTGAAGTGAAACAAAAAGACAAGCATATTTTCATATCTCCAAATGAACAAAGTAACTTGAATTGCAGGAAGAGTGTATTCCTTATTTAAATTTCAACTGTTTTCATAATTTTTCTAAAAGAAGTATCTAGAGGTTTTACTTCTCAAACACGGTCTCCCAGGGTTTTCTTCCAGAAAGTCCATTAAATCTTCCAGTTTGAACAAGAGCATAATCTCCAGAGCTTTCCTCTAAATGGCTATTTAGAAGCATCTGTTCAAAAAAACTTGCCTTGCCTTGTAGTCATTCTTTTTCAGACTTTAAATGAAATTTTGCTTCTTTCCAAGACTTCCTTGAAAACACAGTTCAGCTGCCTAGACAATGCCTCTGGACTAATGGTTGTTTGGAATTTTATGCTGAAAATAGAATATTGACAGATCTTCTATGGATTTCTTGATTGTCATGATTGCTGGCAGAAAAAGGAGTGGTTGAGTAGAGCTGGGAGCAGGTGGACAGGCTCAGTTGTGGTTGGTTGGATGTCTCCCTCTCTAAAGGAACTGCCTTCCGTGTGTTTCCCCTGAAGCCTGGAAAAAATACCAATGTCCTTTTAGGAAATGAATGACTGGTGAGAGTAGTCAATAAAGGAGAACATCAATCAGATTATCATTTTGGACAGTATATATTTTAAACCACTTCTACATTTTGCCAGAAGATTCTCAGTTGCCTGCTAAAGTTAATGACCTGGCTGGAATAGAATGGATGGTGTCAGTTAATGCTAGAGGAAATGTCCTGCAGAATATGGGTCACGTGCATTCAGTTAATGGGCATTATTACTAGTATTTGTACTAAAAGACATAAATATCTGTATCTATAACGTAGGCTGTAATTTTGACAGTGGCAATTCTCAGTTTAAATGAGGCAAAAGCTGGTGGTAGAGCTCAGTGGTAAAGCAAGTGCTTAGCCTGCACAAGGCCTTGGGTTTATTTTTCAGCCCCCCAAATGAATTGGGCCCAAGTGTTGAAATGTGATTATATGCTATTAATAAATAATTCAGGTTGCTTAGTTAATTTTACTTCCATTAGTTAATGGAAGGAGACTATCAAAAGAGTAAAAGTTGAAAAATTAAAGTTGAAAAATATAAAAGCGTTATCACAATGTTCTGGTTACTGAAGCCAATAGTGGGGCCATCTTATTGCCTCATAATGCACAAGAAAGATTTACTCAGACTCATTTTTTTTTCTGTCTGATGGCACTATAGCTTTTGAAAGGTTAAAGATGAGAGATAAACTCTATGTTTCACATTGAATAGAGCAGTACTCAGACCATTCAGGTTTCTAGGTTTTAGCTCTCTTTATGTTGAAGACTGTCAATTATCTTGTACCCTCATGTCCCTTACCACTTATTAATACTCAACAAAATAGTGCCAGGAAATGACAGGGCCAGTAGGTATATAAACTCCTGGGATAGAAAAGAATTTTAATACAGATAGACTTTTCCACTCACATTTAAGACAAGCTTTCTTCCACAGAAAGGAAAAAGGGTTACCTAATAATTTTGCTGATGATAATTATAATGACAATAAAATGGTGGAAATTATTTCTATGTACTTGGTGTAGTCTGTGCATATAATTTTGTTAGTAAGTAAGAGAAATGATCTTGACAGATGCAATGAAATGGGAAAATTAATTACATCTATTTGTCACTGTTTTATTTTTAGGCTTATTTATAACAAACAAGTATGCATATTTATAGTCAGGAGAGCTATTTATATAACCCCTAATTCCCAAGATTGGTTCATCATTCTCTAAGAGCAATGAAGAAAATTTCTGTTGCTGCTCTATTATTATCTCATTAATAATTAAATTTGCATCAAGCACACATTTATGTAGTGTTTACACAGTAGAGACTACCAAGAGGACAGTGTAAAGTGAAAGGGAAGAAAATTATGCCAGATAAACTACAGGAGATAGTGGAGATGTTCATTATCATCAACAAATACAAGGCCCTAAGTTCAGTCCTCAGTTCTGGAGAAATAAAAGCTACTGAAAAATGGCTATTGGCTGGGAGTGGTGGCTCATGCCTGTAATCCTAGCTACTCAGGAGGCTGAGATCTGAGGATCAAGGTTCAAAGCCAACCCAGGCACAAAAGTACCTGAAACTCATCTCCAATTAACCTCTAGAAAATGGGAAGTGGGGCTTCCCTCAAGGGCGGGGTGGTAGCCTTGAGCTGAAGAGCCTCAGGGACACTGTCCAGGCCCAGGAGTAGGGTGGTAGCCTTGATCTGAAGAGCTCAGGGATAGCACCCAGGCTGAATTTAAGCCACATGACACCCCCCCCCACACACAAAAGCTTTTATTTCCATTGTTTGGAGTTAATTTCACTTAGCTTCATTTTGTATGATCTTATGTACAAAGCTATTTAGCTATTATGATCCTCTGCTAGGACTGTCGTAGATATACTATTTATTACAAATGAGGGAACTCATGGAGCCTATGTTTGTTTTGGAGTGGTGTCTGGTTTACATCACTTAATATGATTTTTTCCAAGTATTTCTATTTCCTTCAAATGGGGTGATGTCATTCTTTCTGATGGAAGCATAGAAATTCATTGTGTATATATACCACATTTTCGTGATCCATTCATCCTTTGAGGGGTATCTGAGTTGGTTCCATGTCTTAGCTATGGTTGCCGTGAACATGGTTGTGCTGGTAGCTTTAGTGTGTCCTTGTTTATGGACATTCGGGTGAGTGCCCAGGAGTGAGATTGTTGGATCATAGGAGAGCTCTATGTTTAGTCTTTTGAGGCACATCCATACTGCCTTCCAGTGTGGTTGAACCAGTTTACACTACCATCAACAGTGTGATAGCATTCCATTTAGGCCACATGGCACATCTCTATCAACACCTGTTATTACTTGTTTTCTTGATAATGGCCATTCTTTTTTTTGTGTGTGTGCCAGTCCTGTGGCTTGGACTCAGGGCCTGGGCACTGTCCCTGAGCTGCTTTTGCTAAAGGCTACCACTCTACCACTTGAGTCATTGCACTACTTCTGGCTTTTTCTGTTTGTGTGCTGCTGAGGAATTGAACTCAGAGCTTCACGCGTACTAGGCAAGCATTCCACCACTAAGCCACATTCCCAGTCTATTAACAGCCATTCTAACTGGGGTGAGATAGAATGTCAATGTAGTTTTGATTTGTATTACTTTTATGGCCAGAGTGTTGAACATTTCTGCATGTGTCTATTGGCTGCAGAGAAGCCTCTTTTTAATTCTTTAGCCTATTTATTAATGAGGTGATTATTTCTTTGATGATTTGTTGCTGGGGGGCTTAATAGTTTGAGCTTATGGTATATTTTTGATATGAGGACGCTGTTTGTTATATAGTTAGTGGAGATAGTGGAGATCTTCTCCCAGTCTCTGGGATTTCCTTTATCTTGCTATATTCTTTGCCAGGCAGAAGCTCTGTAACTTAAGGCAATCTCATTTATCCAGCCTGAAAGGAAAGTTTCTTTGCTTAGGATTCACTGGAGACCGAAAGCAGTAAAGAATTAGGCTTTGTTCCATATTTTGGCTTCAGCAACTTGAGGATAGGGTGCTTCACTACTTTCTAGAAGTAGAAGCAAATGTTATTTGCTATTTTCATTTTAAGACTCTGACATTCAACTATGAAGCCCTTGGCATATGGCTTTCGTTGTAGCATTTCAGCAGCTGGGTTGTCTGGAGATGCAGACAGTTATTGTAGTTTTACAGCAATAGTCTTTCAGGCATTAAGTAGCAGTATTACAGGCTATACTAGGTTATTGGTTTCAGCAGAGAATAATCATACTTACAGGAGGGAAAGTGGGTCATGGTTTCAAACAACAAATGCATTTGGTCTCATGTTCTCTGAATTTGAAAGAGCTTTTAGAAAGCAAAAAAAAAACCAAGATAGTCACAGATGGGTGGTTGCCATTTTCTGACTTTAAAATAGTTGAGATTCAGGGCAAAATCATCTTCAAAGTTTTTCTCTCTTTCCACAGCTCAGTTTCCTAAGAGGTGACACACCATTGGCTGATTTGAAGAAGACTGTTGGAGAGAAACTTATGACAGTAAAATGCCTCATTAGTAAAATGGCCTTATCCTTGTGTGAATAATGAGGACAGAGGTGAGCAAATTTGACTAAGAGACTAGTACAGTGGTGGGATCCCGTCTTGACTACATCGTGTGCTTTGCATTATGCCATTCTACATGTGCCAAGAATATCTAGACTCCTTGAAAACAGTGACTATTTTTTTTTAGCGTTTATGTTTCTTGTGTGCCAAGTGCTATTCTGGGGCATAGACGGTTCATTTCCTTCAATTATGACAGTGATCTCTAGAGATGTATAGTTCGCTCCACCAAACTAAAGCTAAAGAATAAAATGATAAAACCCCACTGTCTAAAATGCTGTGAGAAAAGGGATAAATGTCCCAAACCTAAAATTATACAATTTTGATCAAAGATATATTGTGTTCATAAACTGCTTTGTTAACTGAAAGTTTAAATGTAAGAAACTTATTTAGTAATTGTTCCAGTGTTGTTTAGCATATTGATATCAACTGCTCTTATTTTATTTTTTTTGGGGGGGGGGTCATGGGGCTTGAACTCTGGCTTGGATGTTGTCCCTGAGTTCTTCAGCTCAAAGCTACTGAAGTTCATGTGCTCTGGACAAGAAATGCCAGGATTTTGATCAATTGTGAATTCTGACAAATTCTTACACTTAATATTGTCTCCTCAACTCAAAAATTAGGGTTTTATATCTATTTTATGGTCCCAATATATGGACATTTGTTCTGGAAACACCATATGCCTTATTATTAATTATTTTTAGTGTTGGAAGCATCCCTCCAATTATTTCCCTTCTATAAGATTCAGGAATCTGGCAAAATCTGTCTGTCAACTTGATACTGTCTCAGTCTTTGACTCTCCAGTTTTGACTCTGTAGCTCACTCTCTGTTTCACTGTCAATGGAAGTGGTAGCCATAACCGGGTAGGTCTTGGCTGGGAAATGGCCACTGTGCCCATTGTCTATGGCAGCAGCAACCTTTCCCTCATTGTGTCCATTCTACAGCACCCTTACAGCATGAATCTTGGGACACAGCCTTCTTTCTGTTTTTCTAGGGTTCCTATTGAGTTTTGGAGTTAACTGATGATACTTTCTGTCCTTCCCTCCCTCTCTCCATCTTTCTTTTTTAACCTAAGAAGGCAGAATAGCATCTACAGTGTGAATCTTACAAACCTCAGGTGATATAGCACTTGGCAAGTACAATACTATGGCTTATGGAGACCCAGTGGGTTTGGCAAATCAGAGTCAGGCCCATGCATTAGGTCATAGCTGAGTTAGGGAGCTTCCAGCAAGTTCTGAGCCTATGAATTTAAATGGTTTAATATTAGGAGCTGTGCACATAATTACTCAGGTTCAGAAAGGTGAGAAAGGGGAATGGTCTGCAATGTAAGCAAACCTCTGTGTCTCTTTCATTCTTTTTTTCTTTGTATTTATTTATTTTTTATTGTCGGGATAATGTATAGAGGGGTTATAGTTACATTCGTCAGGTAATGGGTGCATTACTTCTCATACATCGATATCCTGTCTCATGTTTTTGTCCCGTTTTTCTCCCCTCACCCCTTCCAATCATCTTGTTTTCCCACCTTCCCTTCCCTATTTCTAATGAACAAATAAACATATATACAATATACCAGTAACAAAGTCAGGTACAGTAACAACATGAGGTTAGCCATAAGAACAACAAAAATGAGAAATAACATAGTACATTAAGAACAACAATCACACAAGATAAACCTCCTATTTCTGTATCCTAGCAGTTATTTCACATAGTCTCATCCTATAGAACTTTATGTACATAGCTTTTGAGCTATTGTGATCCTCTGCTAGGAAAGACCTAGATGGGTACTAATTATTACAAATGAGGGAAATCATTGAGTCTATGTTCCTTTGGGTCTGTCTTACTTCAGTTAATATGATTTTTTTCCATTCTTTAGACATTTTGATTAACTTAATAGTGAAAATCAATACTGTTCATTTGCCAGGGAATTATGGGAAAATGGTCTTTGGTGGTTTCAGACTGCGATGTTTTAGGGACCTGCAACAAGGCATACTCATGACTTAGGGAATGTCAATGAAAAATAGCAAATTAAGCACATTGATTCTCTCTTAGGGAAAGGGGATGGCTTGGGAAGAAGCATCCAGAGGCCTTTAGCTATCTCAGTAATTGTTGAATTGCTATAGAGAAACCAGCAAAATGTACTTTTGTATAAAGTGTCATGAAAGGCTGATCAACAAGCCTTATGGGAGAAATGTAAAGGTGAGGATGACTCGAAAGCACAGTTGGCTTTTGAATGTGTTGCTTGTAGTGTGGTTTCTGTGCTTTAGCTTGTTCCTTCTGATAGTGCTAATGTTCCTTGCTGGTATGAATATTCTCTGTCCTTATCATTTTATTTTTTTTCTGGGAACTTGTTGTACATACAAGGTTCTGTTAACAGCTTTGACATCTTAAAAGTTCCTACCACCAAATGCTTGACAAGCACCGTCTAATCCTTATTCAACTTTGATTTCAATATTCTCTCCTTCTGCAGACTGGATTCTGTAGTCAAGATCAGAGCAGACTGAACTGAATGGAAAGATATCAAAAATGGGTGTCTAGGCAATATATTTGCTATTTTACCTAGGATGGCTATTGAAAGGGCTCTGGGTTTTGGAAAGATCTAGGAAAGGGCAAATCAAAGCTGGAAGTTAGAGAATAAGGATTTCAGGTGATGTAGACACAGGACAGGTGGAATCTGTTAGCTAGGCCCAGGTGGATCTGTCAGATCACGCATCAAAGCAAACATCAGCAATCTGAGTGAAATGGGGTCATCAGGTGAAGAAACTGAAGCTTACACAGTGTGTCATATGCTGATGACGTCAGTTAGTAATACGATGAGGTGTCCTCAATTCTGGCTCTGTCATATACCAACTCCTGTTCTTAATTGCTACGATGTGAATTTATGCACAAATTCCATAGTTAACCTAGCAAAGTAACGAATGTGTTTTAACCCTCATTGCTTCTGTTTTTTTTTTAAACACATTTTATTGTCAGGATAAGATATAGAGGGGTTCTAGTTTACATTCATCAGGTAGTAGATACATTACTTCTTGAACATTGATACCCCTTCTCATGCTTTTTGTCCCACTTTCCCTCCCCCCACTACCTTCCCTCCCAATCATCTTGTTTTTCTCCTTCCTTTCCCTATTTCAAAATAAACAAATAAACATATATACAATATATCAGGTAACAAAGTCAGTTACAATAACAGCATGAAATAAGCCATAAGGAGAAAAAAATAGAAAAGAAATAACTTCACATAATACATTAAGTACAACAATCACAAAGATAAACCTTGTTTCCATATCCTAGAGTTCATTACATTTTGTCACACATTATTATTATTTTTTTGTAGGTCATGGGGCTTGATCTCTGGGCCTGAGCACTGTCCTTGAGCACTACAGGTCAAGGCTACCACCCTATCTCTTGAGCCACACTGCCACTGGTTTTCTGGTTGGTTATTTGGAAATGACTCTCATCGAATTTCATGCCAGGGCTGGCACTGAACAGCAATCCTCAAATCTCAGCCTCCGGAATAGCTAAGATTACAGGCATGAGTCATCAGTGCCTGCCTCACATTTGTATATTTTATCACTACATACATATTTAAGTGCTTGCTAGTACCCTGAATATCATGAGAGGAATTTTCCAAATACAAATTCATTTCTAAGAGAAATATGACAGTTGAAACAGAAAACAATTAGTATTGATAGAAAATATTGCTTTAGCATTCTGCCACATTGTTGGTGATGTACAAAATAGAAAAAATGGGATTAAATGTATGTGGAAAATACATTCCATTCAATTCCACTGTTTCATTTCTTTATGTCTATTTAGGAGAAAAACAGCAGCATGGATATGAATTTGTATCAGTTTAGTTAATTGCTTTTGAAAAATAGAAGTTATGGACAACACTGTCTTTCTGAGAAATGTAATAGAAAACAAATTATGTAAAAGCAGGTGATGGATTTAAACATTATTGAACATGTGGATACTGTGATAGTTTGCAGACATTAAAAGGCAATTTGAAGAATATTAAGAACATGGAATAATATTGAAGATTTAATGCTAAATAAAAATAAAAACACTACAGTTCACAAACACTAAGAATTTAGATCTGTGAATCTGTGTATTTAGGAACATTATCAAAGCTACCCAAGACACTTCAATTAGCTGTGTTTTAAGTTTTCTCTTTTATGACTTACTTCTATTCAGCAAAAAGTACCTTATTATTTGAAAATTAAATATAATGTAGCTTGGATTTTTTGTTATGTAAATGAAGGGAACTAGAGAATAAGTCAGGAAAGAAAGAAGATTCAATGGAGAGGAAGAAGAGGAAGAGTAAACAGTGCTCTAGGACTTATTTGGCCTTTCTACTTCCTTGTATGTGACACAAACCCTTGATTTGTCAGGAAGTTGGAAAGCTAAAATAAGTGAACATGCCTACAAAGAGAGAGAGAGAGAAACTAAGAGAGGCAGATTCCAACCTCTAATGCCATCTCCTTATTTACTAGATTTACAACATAACAAGAAAAAAATACAAGACTGAGGGATACAGAGAACCAAGCTGACAAGGACACTTCTTGGAACATAATTAATGGTGATGAGTCAGCAGGGGCACACGTTCCTGGAAAGGAAGGGGATCGGGTCAACTGCTCACATACTCACCATCCACACTTTCTCTTCCACAACCCTAGTTTTCTTTTTTTTTTAATATTTTTTTTGAAATTGGATAGGGAAAGGGGGAAATCCAAGATGGGGGGTGGGGGGGAAGGTAATGGGGACCAAGATATGTGAAAGGGTATCAATGTATGTGAATTAATGCACCTTCTATCTGGCAAATATCATGTTTTTTTTGGAGTCTTTTTATTTCAATGTACAGAGGGGTCACAGTTATATTCGCCAGATAGAGGGTGCATTACTTCTCACATATTGATATCCTTTCTTATGTTTTTGTTCCCATTTCTCTCCCCTCACTCCATCCCTTTATTTTTCCCCTCCAATTTCAAACAGGTAAATGTCTGTATAATATACCAGGTAACAAAGTGGGATACAGTAACAATATGAGATTAACCAAAGGGCAACATAAGAGAAGGGAGAAAAACAATCCATAAAGAGTAACAGTCACTTATAATTAAGCTCTTGTTTCCATTCCTGGAGGTCCATTAATTTGGCCTCATCCTATATGGCCTTATGTATCTAGGGTTTGAGCTATTGTAATCCTCTATGAGGAGAGTTTTAGATGTGTACTAATTATTACAGATGAGGGAAACCATTGAGCCTATATTCCTTTGAGTCTGGCTTACTTCACTTAATGTGATTGTTTCCAAGTCTTTCCATTTCCTTACAAATGGGGCGATGTCATTCTTTCTGATGATGGCATAGAATTCCATTGTGTATAAATACCACATCTTGTTGATCCAATCATCAACTGAGGGGCATCAGGGTTGGTTCCATATCTTTGCTGTGGTAAATAGTGCTGCAATGAACATTTCAACCCTCATTGTTTCTGATGCAAACATTTTCATTTAGAGACACTCTGGCATATTTTAGTTTCCTGTAATTTGTGTTTGAAATTGTTTGCTCTGACCTATCTTTTCCCCCTGGAGTTAGCGCTAGGCTCAGATGGTCATGCAAGTGGAGAAATGTTTATTTTGTGGTGTGGATTTGTCTTGGTGGCCTGCTGAGCTCCATTCATTTGACCCTCAGGCTGGTCTCTACCATAATAGCAGTTGGTATTTCCACAGCACTCTCAGCAGAAACCCTGTGGACAGACCTGGTCACTTTGCCATCTCTCTGTCAGCCTTCCTACTGCAGCTCCCTACAGTCCCCTGCACTCTGTCTTTCGGCCAACTGCTGGCTCCAGAGTGACTCCAGCAACCTGTGGATGCTCTTGGCCCCCCATGGGGCTGAGCCTGAGAAAGTGAGGCTGTAGCTTCTCCACTTCTTTCACTTATGGTCGAATTTTAGGCTTTATGTCTATTCTCTTCTTTATCTGTTCTTCTCTGGCTCTCAATAGTTTCTCTCTAGACTGGTGTGGGAGCAGAGAACAGAATCAGATGCAGACATCTACATCTTCATGCTTCCATGTTCCCTGTGGATTTGAAAACTTTGGACAGCCTTGCCTATTGGTTTATTTGTAAAAGTCCTTCTTAGGGCAGTTTCTTGGAGAAACTTGATCTCACAGCCACGTTTTACTTTAGCCATGGTTTACTTTCTTAGGTGAGGGATGAAGAAGGCATAATACCCCATATATTGTTTATGTGTCACTTTCCAGTTTATCAAACAATGAATTTCCAGTTTGTCAAACAATTCCATTTTGTTAGAGGTAACGTTTTGGGGAAAGATCTCAAGGATTCATGATATTTTTGTAGGAGTGATTGGTGATGAAAATTTGCCTAAGCATTTAAGACATTGGAAGTTCATGAAAGGTTGCTTTTTTTGCTGCTCTGCTATGACATCGGGAACTCTGTCATTTAAGGCAAATAAAAGGGAATCATTATGTAAGATATAAAATTAACCAGTATGATGGCAGTTTGTGAAGTACCTGAGCCAAGACAGTCTTCAATGTTGCAAATTCAAAGTAAGGAGAATTTGACAATGAGACTGTCCATCATTGTTTTTTATTGTGTACAAGATTAATCTCTGTTGCACTAATTCTGAAGGAATTGTCCAAGATAGTTCATTCTTCTTTTTTGAGGGAGGGCTAGAAATATTTTTTACTAATCTTTCTCCCCAATTTTGTTTAAGTTTGTATACTAAATTCTTCCCTTGCACTTTGAAGCAGAAATGCTATATGTGTAAATATTTGCCCTCACTTTTCTCATTACTGTTTTTAATTATCATAGTTTTTAATTATCTCTTGCCCAGAGTATTAATATTGTCACAAGGATCCTCCTTCCTCTCCGAGTCCATCCTCTGCTCATACCTAGTATTCCATATGAAGCACCACTGGAATTTTTACCCTCTCCTTCACAACCTGTGACACCACTCATCTCTAAGTAATGTAAACAAGATACTTTCCTTTCTGCATCTAGCACATGTCAGCACACAAATGCACATAAGCACTAATTTATGTACTCAAGTAATAGATATATATTGAGTGCTTTATAGAAATATATACATACATACATATGAGAAGTTTTGGTCAAAATAAGTGTAGAGGCATGGATGAAGGATAGGCAAAAAAATAGAAAAAAATAACAGAGGGAAAACTATCGTGATCTAATGAGGAAATACAAAAGGATAAGCTGGAAGTGTTCCAGATCTTTCCCACACAGACAGGAAGGCTCAGGGAAAGTTGGAAATGGTCCACTACTACTCATTTTCCCTCTCTAATACATCCTTTAATTTAGCTGCTCCACAATAACTCCTTTGCCTCTACTAGATTATGAATTTCTTTCTTTTTTAGGTTTGGATATTTCTTTTAATTCTTTTAGCATTTTGTATATTGACACACATGTAAAAGAAAATGAAACAAATCGGCAATTCTTTACAAGTCAATCGTAATTTTATATATCCTACTCATACATCAGTAAAAAAAATTACCAACTATTATGAAAACTGGACAAATTATATCACAGAAGAACCCTCCAAAATAGAAAAACATTTCATAAAAATATGTCTAAACGTTTTCCTGATCCTGGCCATTCTAGCTGGAGTGAGGTGGAATCTTAGAGTTGCTTTGATTTGCATTTCTTTTATGACCAGAGATGTTGAGCATTTCTTCATGTGTCTATAGGCCATTTTTGTTTCTTCTTCAGAGAAGACTCTCTTTAAGTCTTTGGCCCATTTTTTAATGGGATGGTTGTTACTTTGGAGGTTAGTTTTGGAGTGATTCAATTTTTTGAGTTGTTGATATATTTTAGATATGAGGCCTTTGTCCATTGTTTGGTTGGTGAAGATCTTCTCCCACTCTGTAGGCTTCCTGATTAGTTTACTAGCTATGTCCTTTGCCATACAAAATCTCTGCAGTTTAATGCAGTCCCACTTATCCAGCCTTTCTCTGATTTGTTGTGATTCTTGGTCCTTATTAAGAAAGTTTCGACCTGTGCCAAGGAGGTCTAGTGTATCTCCTATTCCTTCCTGTAGAGTTTTCAGAGTGTCAGCTTTTACCTCCAGGTCTTTGATCCATTTGGAGTTAATTCTAGTGCAAGGTGACAAAGAAGGATCCAGCTTTAGTTTTCTGCAGGTGCTTAACCAGTTCTGCCAGCACAACATGTTGAAGAGGCTGTCTTTCTTCCATTCTATTTTTTTGGCTCCCTTGTCAAAGATTAGGTGGCCATAGGTCTGTGGTTTAATATCTGGGTCCTCAGTTCTATTCCATTGGTCTTCAGGCCTGTTCCTGTGCCAGTACCAAGCTGTTTTGAGAATTATAGCTCTGTAATAGAGTGTAAAGTTTGGAATTGAAATTCCTCCAGCGCTGTTCTTTCTGCTAAGAAGTGTTTTTGCTATACGGGGTCTTTTATTATTCCATATGAAATTTTGGATTGCCTCTTCTATTTCTTTAAAGAATGACATTGGGATGTTGATGGGTATTGCATTGAATTTGTAGATAGCTCTTGGCAAGATTGTCATTTTCACAATGTTGATTCTTCCAATCCAGGAGCATGGGAGGTTTTTCCATTTCCTTAGTTCTGCTTTAATTTCCTTTTTTTAGGGTTTTAAAGTTTTCGTCAAAAAGGTCCTTTACATTCTTAGTTAAGATAATTCCTAGGTACTTTATTTTCTTTGAGGCTATTGTGAAAGGAGTTTCTTTCCTGATTATTGCCTCGTTCCTCTCACTGTTGGTGTAAAGGAAGGCGGTTGATTTTTGCGGGTTGATTTTATAGCCTGCTACTCTTCCAAAGTTTTGAATCAGCTCAAGGAGCTTGGGAGTAGAGTCTACAGGATTCTTTAAATACAGAATCATGTCATCTGCAAAGAGGGATAGTTTTATTTCCTCTTTCCCTACTTGGAATTCTATGCTGCTGTCAGAAAGAATGACATCGCCCCATTTGTTAGGAAATGGAAAGACTTAGAAAAAATCATATTAAGTGAAGTAAGCCAGACTCAAAGGAACTTAGGCTCAATGGTTTCCCTCATTCGTCATAATCAGTAGAAACCTTGGGCTCTACTAGCAGAGATTTGCAATAGAGCAAAATCTTGATACATAAGGACATATAATGTGAAGCTAATTGAAAGGGCCTCCAGGATAGTGAAACAAAAGCCATATAATGAATGATTGTTGTCCTTAATGTACTATGTTGTCTCTCATCTCCTTTGCTGTCCCTTGGTTATCTCATATTGGTATAGTATCTCACTTTGTTATCTGATATATTGAATTTATTTGTATTTAGATATTTGAAATTTGATAGGGAAGGGGGGAAAACCAAGACGGGTGGGGGGTGTGGGGGGGGGAGGGAAATGGGTACCAAGACATGTGAAAGGGTATCAATGTATGTGAATTAATCCACCTTCTATCTGGCAAATATCATGTAACCCTTTTACTAATTACAATAAAAAAAATAAAGTTGTAATTTCACTTGAAAAATAAAAAAAATATGTCTAAACATGGAATGCACAGCTTCCTGGGGACCTTCACATTCTTCCCTCGGATAAAGGCATCTCCATATTTGTTCTTCAGCCGTATTTGTTCATGTAGCCATCCAGACAAGCCAGGACCCCTCGATAATCTACTGCAGAATTTAATTTGACTACAACTGGCCATCCGATGATTTGCTTTAAGATGTCACTAGGGGTTTGCTTCTGTAGACTCATTTTAACAATCTTGGAAAGCAGTAAACCTGAGTTCTAATCCCAGTTCTGCTACTTATTTAGCTGTGTGACTTGAGTAAGCCATCAATTCATCTCTCATGGCCCCAGGTTCATCTCCCCTCTGGGATCCGAACTCGTACCTCCGGCGCCTCCGCATCCCAAGCTCCCCAGATTATGAATTTCTTGATCAGCAGGTTTTTCTTTCTCCTGTTCATATTCCTCAAGTTGCCAATCACAGTGCTGGAGTGACAAAGGATAACCACACTTGACTGACACTACGCTGAATTCTGCTTGAAATTAGCTGAGGTTTAGTACTGTATTTTTGGTGGATAAATGAATGACATTTATTAATTACATTATGGTGAATGATATTTATTGATTACAGATAATATAATGTTTTCTCCTTAGTATCCTATTAGAATTTGTGTAACATTTTTGTGTTTGTACATGTTAAAGCAATGTATACATGACTCATTCATGTAAGTCTTACCATTTCCAGGAAAGGGTTTCTGATATTCAAGAAAGCAAAGCTGTCTGATAAAAAGAACTGATGTTAGAGCACTGGGGATGCAGCACTGGTCATAGAAGCTGCTTGGGGAAGGTGGTTTTCAAGCCACGTGGAGATTGATGGAAAGAAGGGGAAGAAACATCCTGAGAAACACAGTTGTAAGGCACAGGTAAGATCTGTGTATGTACATCATGAGAAACAGATTGGCTAGACTCTAGAGAATTGGGTAAAAAGTATTTTCCAAAAAGTGTGATATGCTGGCTTGTATTTATGTTATAAAGATTTTATACCTGTAAAAGCAAATTTTCTTCATGGTCTAGCTTAATGAAAAATTTTTCTAAAAGCAAGGAAATTTAAGTTCAGATAATAATAATAATAATAAATCTAACATTAATTAACATTGCTAATGTTGCAGCAGAGTTTTACTATTAGTGTTAGTCCACCTTTTGTCACTATAACAAAATACTGGAGCAGCTACTTATTGAGAAAAGAAGTGCATATAGCTGGTCACATATATATAATATGTAATATATATATATATCCTCAATAATGAGATTTCTTTTTTTTGCCAGTCCTCGGCTTGAGCTCAGGGCCTGAGCACTGTCGTTGGGCTTGGACTTTATCAAGGCTAGAGCTCTATCACTTGAGCCTCAGCACCACTTCTGGCTTTTTTCTATGTATGTGGTACTGAGGAATTGAACCTGGGTCTTTGTGCATGCTAGGCAAGCACTCTACTACTAGGCCAAACTCCTGGCCCCATCAATAGTGATATTTCTGAACCA
This sequence comes from Megascapheus bottae, assembly GCF_031878675.1. Lineage (NCBI taxonomy): Eukaryota > Metazoa > Chordata > Mammalia > Rodentia > Geomyidae > Megascapheus > Megascapheus bottae. The sequence continues at coordinate 3,472,624 of NW_028327858.1, forward strand.
TAGTTTTGAATAATGGCTATACTATATACCAACAGGAGAAGGGTTCTCTCTTCTTCAAATCCTCACCAGCTGTGTGAAACAATGTATGTATTAATTAGCTAGATTAACCATGCACCACAGAGTGCATTTACATACTTCAAAACATCATGTTGTACATTATAAATACATACCCTTACATTTGTCTGTTTAGAAATAAATAACAAAAGGAAAGAAGAACTGGCTTCTTGCATAGTATCTGGATATCCTTTTTTAATTTTTTTTTACTTTTTATGCAGTTAAAAGACGTTAGAGTGGAGGACTCTGTCTCCTGGTAACCTGTAGACCAATCAGTGCTTGTTGCTTTAGGTGCATCTCATAATGGACTGGGAAGAGTGAGCCCTGCAGGACTCAGATTGTTTTCATGTTTTATCTGTTTTCCTTTGGAAAAGGTTGAGCCCTCAACTTTGTTTTGTGATGTCTAGGGGTATGCTGTTTATGTGGTTTTTGGCAAGTTTCTTTGACCCTGAATTCTTCAAAGTGTCATTCTCTGAAGTAAGAATTTGTACAGAAGACTTCTAAAGTACAAAACGTTTTTTGAGGGGGGGGATTCCTTGACTGGTTAAACTGTAATTATCAGTGAAGGTAATATTACTGGAATAGTTTGGAACAGAAGCAAAAACATTAAAAAATCAGCATTCATAATAACTCTGTGGGATTTTTTTCCCCCACTGATCTCTTAAAGTTCATATCAGCATTATGTCAGATATTTATCTACCAGGGTCTAATGAAGAACTGCTTATGGAGATTTAAGGATACAAAAATGAATGTATGTTTCAATTTCTAGAAGATTATGACCCTGTGAAAAAGTCAGAACCTGGATTGGTAACAACAGAGAATCCACAGGATACTCAGGAGGAGTGTTTATAATAATGAAAAAAATAACCAAACCAAAAATATCATTCCAGGTCATCTTCCTGTATGTAATTTGCTTGCTATCCCTACTTCAAATATCTCAATATTCCATAATCAGCTTTGGAAGCCTAGAGGGACTATCTCATAAATGCTAATCAATATAGATGCTGCTTTTGTTTTCTTGTTTGTTGTTTGGATCTGTTAGTACAGAACTGTGGTCTCATCCAATCTTCCTGAGATAGAATGCCTGGCCATCTTGAGAAATGTGCATGTTCCCTTTCTTGGTGGCTTTTGGATCTTCATCAGTGTTCCTTGTCAGCATAGATCTGTGATGCTGTCCTCTCTTCCATGCAAGTTAGATCAGTGTATCTGGCTCATCAGACTTTTATGATTTTCACCTTCTGAATGGCTGCTTTGCTCAAGACAGGAACATGCTTTAGATGCTCATTTTGTTGCCTGGGCCCAAAAGAGGCATCAGTTTGTCTCCTCTGTGCTTTTATGGTGATCTCTTAATAAAGTAGCACTTTTGATGATTTGCTTTAAGAACTCGAAGTTCTAAGACTTTGAACTAAGTTCTGCTAAAGTAATTGGGTCTGAATATGAAGGCCAGGGTGCCATGGCCAGGAGACAGGTGACACAACTCCCTTTCCTTTCTCACACCAGCTCTTTGGGCCTGCGTAAATCTTTATACTAAGTTATTTTCATGAGCTGTTTCTTCACCTTTTAGGTTCTCCAGATATCCTGACTCAACTCCCCTCTACATATCTACTTAATAAAAAAATATAAAGAAAGTACCAGTATATACCTGTGGGTTACTGTGTTAGGCCTTGGTGATCTAAGGGTTGATGAAACCATCTGATCTTATCATGCATCTTGGCAAAAAAGATTACAACCCACAGATGTCTGAGTAGTCAGTGGATAAACAGCTTATGTTGGCTTCTTAACCCCTGCTGCAGAACAGATGAGCAACATAAGGCTCCATTTGTTAAATGCCAAGGAAAGAAGCACATAGGATTTACTAAGCACTTGATTGCTGAAAGGCTACACTCCTAAGGTCTGTGAAAGAGAAAGGAATGTAACACACTCGAGAAGATGGGGAGATGACAGAAATGGAAGTAAATAGGAATGGACTTCAAGAAGGAATGTATATGGCAGATCCAAGAAGGGAGATGCATGTCAGAGGGAATGCTCGGGTCTTAGGGAGTCATACTGACCTTGCTTTAAATCTCAGTTTGATGACGTGTGTGGATGTATACTATTAGGTTAATCCATCTCTTCTGTGAGCATTAGTTTCCCCAAGCCCTCCTTTGTGAAAACTCACAAGGATGATAAAGGTGCTAACTGTACAAATGGAAGTAAGTCACAAAAAATAGCCTCTGATACATAAATTTCCAACACTCCTAAATATTGCCAGCTTGCTTGGAGCAGATGATGCATGTTGAATGAAGTACCCATTTTTATATTTCTTCTCTGGAGTTTACCCATTGGTGTTCGAGTGCGTGAAAATGCCTGAGTATTCTGCATTGTCTCTCACAAGAGAGAAAAGGCAATCAGATGAAAAAAAAGTAAATGAGGGAAATAGATTGCATTCTTGTGCCTTTCCCAACCTTTCTCCAGATGTGTTGAACACTTGAATTACTCAGCCTGATCGTGTTTGAGTGCAGGACACATCCTGGACTTAGCTAGAAGTTGGGATAAGAAGATTCATTTCCTCCCTTTGCTCTTTCCTTGCCCGGAAGAGCCAGGAGTGAGACTCTTGGACATGTAAAGGTGATTGGATACCACTGTGAGGTCAGAACATGAAACTGAGTTACTGGAACTTAAAAAGCTATTAATAAACAGAGCTCATATGTTTCTTCTTCCTCTCATAAAACACCAGCTTCTAAACACTTAGCTTTATTTGCTCCAATTTTATCTTGGCATTTATTTGTGGCAAAATAAAATTCACTGAGTGATTCAACTTGCTAAATCCACCTGTTGGTTTCTAATCTTTTCCTTTCCAATCAATTTAGACTCAAAGCTACAGTTCATACAGCACTGTAATCACTTTTGAGGAAAGATAGCATTTTACATTCAAAGAACAAGGGCGTTTGACACTTGCTTCTTTTTCATTTAAACAAGCTTTAAATAAGTCCTTATGGAAATCTTACCTGAGTTGTTGTTGGAGCCACAATAAAGCAACGTTAGCAGGATTAGAAATAAATGTCTGGCTCTGTTTAGTGCTCCGTGTCTCTTGGCTGATAAAATGCAAACTCATCCAAGAAAATCTTAACAGAGGAAAAGCAAAGAATTATCTATCTGAGCGGGGCCCTTAACAGTTGAGTAAAAGGAGTATTAGCTAGTAAGAAATGACTGCATCTTGTAACAATAAGAAGATAAAAATAAGAAGTAGGGAGAAGACTCATTCAGCCTAGAACAGTCTGAAGACAAGACAAATCACCAAGAATTGTTGAAAGAAGAATGGCAGGCAATATTGAGCAGTAATTCAAACAGTTATCTTGTGTCAATTGAAAGAGACAGAAGCCACAGGGACCCCAGAGAAGGACTGCAGGAGGAAGAAATGACTGGATTGATGGATTCCATTTTAGTGGATGAAAATATCTTTCATTTTGAACTAAAGGCAGATAGTTTCTTGGTTGATGATTTCATTAAATAGGGCATCACTGGACTTTTTTTCTCTTCCCTGTCTGTCACTTATATGGTGTTCTTATTCCTTTTTCTTTCATCCAGCACTTGAACAGCCTGGTGTTGTAGTTCATTGCTTGATTGTCTTGCCCGAGAGAATTTGAATGGCAGGGAGCATGCCCTGTCTCCTGTACCTAGACCAAAAGCAAGACATGAGTTCCACAAACACTGTGACATGAAAGAATCGATAGCTATTCCTTTTCCTTGGCTAAATATGTTTTGGATCCATCTCCTTGAAGATTCTTTAGACAGATTGTTTTATTCATTTACTTTCTCTGAAGCAGTGAAATACCTCTGACATCCAAGAAACAAGACTTGTATTCCCCAAAGGCTTTCCCTGCTAACACAAGGTATTTCATTGTGTATGACAAGTGAACCCAAATCAGTCTGGCACCTTGGTGATGATAATTGACAGGCTTACAAGCTAAGGCTTTGCCTGATAATTCAAATTGCAAGGGCTTGGGTGTGTTTGTCACACCCTGCCAGCCGATTTTAAGCTGCTGCCTGACAGCTGCCTGTCAGGCTGGAGTAAAGAGAAGGGGTCTCTGGGAGGCTGGATGCTTCCCCAGGCATGAGCATCTGGGTGTGAAAACTGGCCTCCCTTTCACCACTACATGCTGTTTTCCTCTGGGTCTGGAAACTGAGATGTTTTCATTATCTCAATTTGCTGCAAGGTTGGATTCATGGGATTTAGTCACTTGAGATGATGACAGGGACTTGATTCTCCATATTTTTCTGGCATGGAGACTGCCAGCTAAAAATAAAAGGGTTTGGATTTGAGATTCAGAAAAACGTTTTTCATGTATGTGTAAGTGAGCAGATTTCAGTGAATTGGACTCTTTATCAAGAATGGGAATCGTATTTGTTTCACAGAATCCTTGTGAGGTTGAGGGTAATGTGATTAGAGTTTATGAAATGAAACCATGGAACTGTGGTTCTCAACGGAATCATTTGTGACCCCCTCCCTTCCCTCCACGGCAGGGGGCGGTGTTTGGCAATGCTTAGAGGCATTTGTTTTGTTGTTGCTGTTGGGGTAGGGGGAGGTGGTACTCTAGAAGTAGAGATGAGGCAGCTACTCAACACCCTCCAATGCACTGGATAGCCCTCTACAATGAGGATTTATCCAGCTCAAAATATCAATAGTGGCTAGGTTGAGAAACTGTGTTGGAGAGCTGGAGAGGTCCTAGTCCCATGTAGGAATTTATGGAGTTCATCTCCAGAAAGTTGACTGCTTCATTCTGCTTAAACCAACCCCTATGTAGAAACCTACTGGAAGACCAGTGTGCCCTACTTTAAAAAAAGCATTTGGGCTTTAATCTGTTAAAATTGGATTAAATTATGTCTTAAATATCGATGCTCAGCAACAACAATGCCTCAGTAATTCAGGAACCACAATCTCCCTCAGACCCACAGCCAGTGTCCTCTTCTCATTGCTCCAAGCCCAGCACAATAAAGCCCCTCTGCCCCGTCTCATCCTTGGACTCTCTATGGCGTAAGTGTGGCCATCTATGCCTATGGAACCTACTATCCTGGCTCCTGGCTGCCTTTAGTGACAGAGCTGACTTCCTCCCTACCCTCAGTGCAGTAGTAGTTAGGGAACCAGTAGTCTGTCATTCCTTCAAGTTTCTATATTGGAGTCATAGCCTCCACTCTCAGCATGTGACAATGTGACTTTGTTTGGTGATAAGAGTCTTTATTTTTATTTTATTGTCAGGGTAATATATAGAGGGGTTACAGTTACAGTTGCATTATTTCTAGAACATTAATACTCCTCCTCACGGTTTTGTCCCCTTTCCCCTCCCATGATAAGAGCCTTTTTGTTGTTGTTTTGCTCTGAGACAGGCTCTTCTCTGTAGTTCAGGACCTGATCTGGGGTTTACAAACCAGCTTGGCCCCAGAGTTACAATTTTTTTCCTACTTCAGCCCTACTCTGACTTCAGTGTTGGGATTATAGATGTATACCACATCCCATGTGGCCAAGACGGGGCTTTAATTAAGTGAAAATGAACTCACTTGGATAAACCCTAATCTAATATGGTTGGTGTCCTTGTACGAAAAGGAGCTTAGAGCACAGACACATGCAAGAAGGAAGACAAAGCCAAAATACAAGAAGGCACTGACTTACAAGCCAAGAAGAGGCTAGGCTGGAACCATTTACGCTGGTACCTTGTGTTTAGATTTCTAACATCCAGAACTGAAAGCTGCCCAATTTGTTCTTACTACTGAACCAATACAGTAGCCTTTACATTCACTATACGATTCTCTCAGTGAGAGTGAGGAGTGTCCTCTCTCTTTCCCTTTCTCTCTCTCTCCCTGACCCCTCTCTCCCTGTCTGTTAGTATCTACTGATCATCTAGCTATCTAACTTATCATCTCTCTTCTATGAACTACATGTTAGTGTTTTCAGGCAGGGTCTCACTATGCATCTCAGGCTGGCATAGAGCTTGCTGTTCACTGTGGCCTGAGCTTTCCCTATGTCACACAAGAGATCATGGAGAAATTCTGGGGGAATGCCTGCCCTTCATTTCTCCCTAGATTTGCAGCATTCCTACAATTCCCAATATTCTAGTAGGTCTCAAAATTGGTCCTTAAACCAGCAGGGAACTTGAAAGAGATGTAAATTGTTAGGTCTTGCAAATAGGTCAAGTCAGAGGCTCTGGAAAAATGGGCTCTTAACAACACCACTCGGAGACTCTGATGCATGTTTTTGTTGGATATTCACGTGCAGGGTCTCCTCTTCTCCAAGAAGCATTTCGTATTGAAAACAGTAGCTTTCCTTGTATGTGAATCTGGGAGTTACTCTTGAGATTTACCTTTTATACTTTCATTAGAACAGCGGATCTGTCAGGGAAACAGAGTCCCAGATTAGGTGGCAGAGAAATCAGTCCTCTAGTCCTCTTCCCATTGCAATGAGAGTTTTAGCTATCCCCCACTGGAGTTTATTTTTTCCACAATCATTGTAGAGACATCTTTAGACCCAGTTGAATGTTACATTTCTGTCAGATATCTTTGTGTCATCATCAGGCTGTGAGAGCCAAATTTATATATAATAGACAAAAAAGGGGAAGGGATCTTCTCAGTAGTTTTCGATAATTCATGAAATGTAACACTTATGTTTACAAAGTACTTTTCCATGTACAAAGCTCCTTTTACACCATGAAACAGTTTCCTAATTGGTAAAATGGGGATAAAAATGTCCGACACATGGTTAGCCTCGTACTAAGCCCAGTGCTCTCTAATAGATATAGTGAAAACCATTGGTTCCCACATTGTGGATTTTAGCACTGAGCAGGAACAGAGTAAGTCATTCAGAGGTTGGGAAATAAATTCTGTTCTTTTTTCCCTGCTAGTGATAGGTGCCTGGCCTCGCGATAAATAATGGAAATGTGCAGGCCCATGGGGCCCTGCTTTCAGTTCTCTTCTGTAAATGTATGAAGGAAAGGTGACCGAATTCTGATGTTGGCTAATTAGAGTTAAAGCCGATGGAAAAACAAATGCGTTGTGACAAAGAAAGTCATCCGGGGCATAGTGGTGTTGGTAGGACCTTGGAAGGATGCTGAGAAACTGCTGAGGTGCAGGGTAGCTCTTCCTGGCACCACTGGATTCCCCAGCTAGAGGAGCCTAAGGACCATCACAAGAGACACTCTGTGACTCCACTCAGCACAAATACAAGAACATCTATATTGCAATGCTCAATATTTTATCCTAAAAAATCCTTACTAATGCTACAAATAATTTGTAAGTAATTACCAAAGAAGTACCACATTCATATAGGAAAAAGTCTATGGACACTGAAAAACTCTACTGAGACCTTGGTGGAGCAAGAGGGTGTGTGTGTGTGTGTGTGTGTGTGTGTGTGTGTGTGTGTGTGTGTGTGTGTGTCTGTGTCTGTGTCTGCGTGTGTGTACGTACATGAGTAGTGCATGTCAATGCATATCCACACGGATAAATGTGCACGTTCCTCTAAGCATGTGTATAAGTATATAAGTATACGTACATATATCCATGCATACATGCTTTATATTTCCTTTTTGTACCTTCTATAGTTCTGGCAAATGTTTAGGGGAGAGGATTCTGAACAATGTGTAGGCATGGCAAGTTCTCTTGGCAAAAATTGAAATTGGGGGGGGGTTATAGAAATAGAGATGAAAATTTTCAAGGATCCCTCAAGGATAAATGGGTGCCAAGTTGCAGGGCATAATTAGAATTTGTTAAAGTCTATTTTTGGCAACCACCTACTTAAGTATGCATTTTATATGATTTTTCTCCTTGATATCTTTCAAGGTAGGAATCAGTCATAGTCATGTTTTAGCTTTAGGGTAATCCTAAAAAGGTGCATGCTTTGTTGATATGACAAAATGTTAAATAAGAGTCATGGGCTGGGAGTTTGGCCTAGTGGTAGAGTGCTTGCCTAGCATGCAGGAAGACCTGGGTTTGATTCCTCAGTACCCCACATACATAGCAAAAAGCCAGAAGTGGTACTGAGGCTCAAGTGGTAGAGCTCTAGCCTTGAGAAAGTCCAAGGACAGTGCTCACGCCCTGAGCTCAAGCCCAGGACTGGCGGAAAAAAAAAATAAGAGTCATGGCAGTGCTAGGATTCATGTTTGCTCTCGAAGGGATATGTGTGTATGTGTGTATGTGCATGTGCGCATCTGACATTGGCTTTAAGATTCCCATTTCTGAATGCAAGCAGAATATATTTCTCTTAATGTGGGAAAGATGAGAGGTTAGGAAATGAATGGTTACTTGGTGTTGACCTTTAGAAAATCCTTCATTCTGTGTTAGTTGTATACTGAATAAATTACACTATGTCAGTCTTAGCTTGTTTATGCATTGTGAAAATACTGATGGTTCATTTTTCATTTACATTAAATATGCAATCCCAATCTTTGACTTCCATTATTGTGTCATAGTCCATTTTGTTATGTATTCTCCCAAAAGTCATTATGTACAGCACACACAGAAAACAATTGGGGGCCAGGTGTGGTGATTTACACCTAGACTCTCAAAAGCTCAGGATGTAGAGGTAGGAGGATCACAATCCAGGTTACCTGAGGCAACAGCTCAAGAACTTATCTGAAAAACACACTAAAAGCAAAAGAACTGGAAGCACAGCCGAAGTTATAGAGCACCAGTTGTGCACTACTGACCTTGCTTTAGTAGTATCATGCTTTCCAGAGTCTCCTCTCACTTTCCCTCAATCTCCTTTGCAAGTCGCTTATCATTTTACCCTCTAAATGTCAGAACACCCATGACTTCATTCTTTGATAGCTTGATGTCTCTGCCCTCCATTCTTTTCATTCTATATTCTCTCCCTGAAGAATTTCCTCTAATCTTTTCACTATCAATACTGTCACTATTCTGAATGAATACTTTCCTCTTAGAATACAGCCACAATTCCATTGTTCACAAAGTTAAGTGACAGGTTCCTCTGGTTTGATCCATCCCTCACGTAGTTCTAGAACTTTACAGTGAATGGCAATTTTTATTTAGCCATGATTGAAAACTTATGATCATTTTAGACTTCTTCTTTTCTCATTCTACATGTAATTCCTTAAAAATTCTTAAATGTATCTAAGATAAAAATCTGTCCAGGAGCTACTGTTTCTTAGCGTCTCATTACTGTCATTTTTCAAATCCTTGCCTCCAGCTCATTCAAACAGAGAAAAACCTAACACTAGCTCTGATGCTTCAGAAGTTTATATTATGTATCTGTTAAACAAAATTGTGAATAAGTGAGTAGGTTCTGATGGTTTGAACCTTAGGTGTATATATGTATTTTTTTTCCCAAAGAGAACTTTAGTCATGGCATCTTTCTGGGAATGTAAGCAGCTTGCTGTGCTGAAAACAGGGAGAGGGAGTTATTTGCTAGAGATCATAGGTGGAGAACACTTACTAGAAGACTTAACTGAGGAAGCTAAAGAAAACTCTCTTTACATGCTTTTTTGTGGATTAAACATTGGAAGTAAATTATGTTTTTTTCTGGAAACTGATGGCATGACCTCCCGCAAATAAATGTCAAGAATAAGATGCCTATGAAAAGATGCGTTCCCAGAGCAGAAAAAATAATAGATCTGTGGATTTCAAAGAGCTTCTCTCCAGGTTGCCTATAGAGTAAACAACAAGGACCAGGAACCAACCATGCAGTGGAGAAGCTGAATCAATAAACTTGAAATCCTGGAAGCTGCAGAGTGGAAAACAGTCTTTTGGATAAACAAAACGAAGAGCTACAAGTGCTAAATTATACATAAATCTTCTAGCCACTATAGGAAACACTCTATCAAGGAAAAGGTTTACATTCTGTAAATCTATAATGTAAGGGCTCACAATAGAGCTCTTAGAACAATAAACTTACAAGACAGTAAGTTATGTCATAAAATAGCAGATAAATGGTTTTGAGGATAAGACGAGCTGGATGCTGGTGGCTCATGCCTGTAATCAGAACTATTCAGGCAGCTGATACCTGAAGGACTGAGGTTTGAAGTCATCTGGGCAGAGACGTCCTCAAAACTCTATCAACAATTAAAATTTTATCTTTAGTTACCTAGCAACGCTAGACTGGAGATGTGATGCAAGGAATGGAGAACCAGTCATGATGCTGTGTGTGCGTGTGTGTGTATGTTCACACTCTCTCACACATACACACACATTCAGACACACACAGATAAAATAAAATAAAGGTTAATGTTGGTGACATAGAATTCTGGAAGCACCCAGAAGTTCTATGTGGAGGATGGAAACAATCTTGGAGAGGGAAAACTCTTGAGGAATTTAGTATAGTGGCTTGTTCTTGTATTCCTTGCAAAAAGGAAACTGAGGCAGCAGGATAGCAAGATCCAGGCTAGCCTAGGCTGTAAAATAAGACCCCTGTCTCAAACAAACAAATGAACAAACAACCATTTGAGAGATAAAAAAATTTCCCAGGACCCTTTAATTAGATGCTAGATATTCTTGACTGTGCCAATCATTTCCGTGCTAACTGGTTATATTCTAATCGTGCATCATTGGTATAAATACAAAATACCTAAAAATTTGGAAAGACTGACAATAAATTAGAACCTGTATGCCTGGAGAAACAGAACGTGGGGATGGGGGAGTCAGTCTTGCCTATGTTTTACATAGTATTCTTGAAAGTTGGGAAGTACCATTTGCACTTTCAGGGTTCTTTTTGAAATTTTGACACATGGTCAAATCTGATGCTCAGTATTGCAAGGAAATCATTGGTTGGAGGTGAGTAGCCAGTGCATTCTTGATAGGATGCTTATCAATGAATTCTACAATTCTTTGATATCTTTTCAATCACTCATTTCCTGTAACAGTTGATTTCGTGATTACTTTCCTTACCCAATCAATCATACTCATTAAATTTATTCCAAAGAGGCATTACCAATCCTTCATTTTTTCCTACATCTTGTTGGCAGTTGCCAGCTTCTTTTCATTCTTCTTGGTGGTTTTACTTGGTTCTTCTGTTTCCTCACTTCTGTCTCTGGCTGTACCTTCCACTCTGCCTCTGACATGGCCACTATATTTGGTGTTTTGTCTGTGCTCTCTTGGGACATTACCTACTCAACTCCATTTGATACTTGAAACTAACTCTAGTCTCACTGGTTAAGGAACCTGATAGTGTCGGACCCTCATCTAAGCAATTGAATATGACAGGTTCTCATTTTTAGTGTGATTGATTGCATAAATGGCTCCAATTTTCCTTTGGAAAAAGGACCTTCTTACATTGACTCTGAGCTTGAACTTGTGCCTTAGTTGTGCCACAGCAATCTTTACAAGTTGATTTGTTTTATAATCAACATACATACTTCCACTTCTCTCTAACACAAGAGAACCATGAAATCATACTAGACTGAGAGTGTGCTTGGGATAACTGCTGGAGGGACAGGGAAGACATTTATGAAAATGAAAGATACAAAGAGAAGAATTTAATTCTCCTCTAAGGCTAACATAGGCCAGACTGCAATCAACAGACTTTATGTTAAAGACTCCTGTCAGACTCATGAGTCATTTATCCATTATGCATCTGCTGACTTGAACCAGCCCAGATGAGACTGGAATTGTTATGCTGGCCCACAGAATAGTGAATCATCAAATTCCTTTTGTTTTAGACCACTGAGTCTTGGAGGAGGTATGTTAGATAACATTGATTAATGCAAGCAGTGCCCCTATTAGTGAGATTGTGGTTGTATTTATGATAATAATTTTCCAATGAAACATCATACATACATCTCTATGTATCTACCTATTTCAATATATAATATTTTGAAGTTCCTCAGAAGGAACAAAAGCCCAAACTTGACAGATTGATTTATGGTGGGTTGGTTTGATTTTGGAGAAATGCAAACATGTCTCATCTAAAAAAGGAAACATGGTCTGGGGATATTCCAAACCAATGTTGTTGTTGTAAGTAGGATTCCACATAGGTAAAAGGCTCTTAGATTGGCGTGCATAAACTAGTTGCAACAACCCATATTGCATTTACTATTATTTTGAGGTCTCTGTGAGCAGAAATAAATGCATTAGTGGACCTCAGACGGTTTGGCAATGTACTTCAGATACTTATCGAAGCTACATAAGTTAGGAATCTGGAATGGAAATCTCCTAAGAGGCACTCACACAATTTCCAGCCCCTCTTGTTTTTTGGCGGAACTTAAAATTCCAAAGAACTGGCTCATGTTGCAAGAGTTCTGTGTGGTGCCGGCCAGTGCCAGGAAGGAGAGCAAGCATCTCAGGAAAGGAAAACCAAACCACTGTGGCTGCGTGTTTTCACGCCTTTGGAAAGGTTTGGTTTTGGCTCAAACCAGGGGAGAGCACTTGGGGTTTTTATTTCATGCCAGCGTTTCCAGATTCCATTCACCTGACTCATGAAGCTTTGAACATCAGGAGGAAACAAGGGAGTGAATCCAGTTTTGAATATTCTGGATGTCCAAACCTTGTTTGAGAGAGACCACTTGCTGAGGGAGAGACCAAAACACCATTCGAGTGAGATGTATTCATTCATCCTCTGCCAGGGGTGCAAGGGCAGTGCGATTTGCTTATGAACAGCATTTTATGCACTGGTACTGCAGGTGATTTCCCCAAGGACTTAGCTTTTCCCTTTCCATAGCTCACATGATTGAGTAAGTGGGACAAACTTACACCAAATTACCTTGCTCTTTTCAAAGTTTGACTGGAATTTCAGAATCCAGTAAGTGCACTCCCCCCACCCCCATGCATTCCGTCATTTCTTGCATCTGACTATTGTGTATTCTGATTTACATTCTGATTTCACTGCCTGGCATGTCTCCCCACCTGTTGTCTGCTTGGCAAAGTCCAATTTCTTGCCCAAATCCAAGTCAGACATCAATCTTAACCTTGCCAAACTGAATTAACTAATAGCACATATTTCTATTTTTCATTTTTAACACATAAAATTATGTGTTTAGTACAGGCCTGGGGTATAGTAGATACTTGATCAAAGCAAAGTAATCATACAATACACCAGATAAAAACTTCCCCTTTTTTTGTTCTGTTCTATGTGAGCCCTCAACCAACATAAGTCTCATCTTTATCTCCTATGCCCATATGTTAGTCCCAGTAACCTTTGTCTTCCGCTCTATCAGAATTTCCATGTACATTAAAGGCCAGAAAATGTTAGGGTCACCCTACCGCAGAATGCTCACAGCTCAGCTGTACTTTAAGAGTATCATAGTGTAATAATGTGTTTCATCAGGTCTTACTGTGGCATTAGATGGCTTGTGGACTAATTTTTGTGGGCTCAGCAGACTAGTAGACTATTCACGTCAGAGGAATTTCTTTGCCTTAAATAGAACAGGTTGAATTATGTTCATGGGTTCATATTTTTCCAATAATTTAATAAATTCTTTTTTCCTAGGCTTGGCACTGTTCCTGACATTTTAGGTCAAGCCTAGCTCCACTTCTGGCTTTTTGTTGGTCAATTGGAGATAGGAATCTCGTGGACATAGTTGTTCAGCCTGTCTTAGAATTGTGCTTCTCTTATCTCAGACTTCAGAGTAGTTAGAATTATAGGTGTGAGCCAGGGGTGTCTGGCCTTTTTATTTTTTTAAATTCTGGTATTAAGACTTGAACTCAGGGCCAGGGTATTTTCCCTTTGATTTTTTTTTTTTTTTTTTGGTGCAAGACAGGAATTGTGCTACTTGAGCTACATCACCTCCATTTCTGGCATTTTTGCTGATTAATTGGAGATAAGAATCTCATGGACTCTTCTGACCAGGTTGGCTTTGAACCACAATCCCAAGATTTCAGCCTCCAGAGTAGCTAGAATTACAAACATGAGCCCAAATTACAAACATTCAGCTTGAACTAATGCTTGAGGATAATTTAAAGGGGTCTTAATTTCTTTTCTTTTTTTGTTTTTTGTCAGTCGTGGGGCTTGAACACTGTGCTCGGGCTCTTTAGCTAAAGGCTACTGCTCTACTACTTGAGCCATAGCACTACTTCCTATTTCCTGCTTAATTGGAGATAAGAGTCTCACAGATTTTTGTGCCCGGGGTGGCTTTGAACTTTGATCCTCAGATCTCAGCCTTTGGAGTAATTAGGATTACAGGTGTAAGGCACCAGTACCTGGCTGGGATCTTAATTTCTACACTCTAGCAAAAATCACAGCACTGAATTACATGATGGTGAATATTATCATGGGACTATTTGAAATTGAAATACAGAATTCTTTTTCCATGAAGTTTTAACAGGATAAGGTTAATCTGATTTAGTTTGTTCTTTAGGTTGCTATGGCTTGATACTTCATCAGATTATAGCATGCGATGGTACTAATGAAGAAAAGGTCATGGGTTCACAACTCTGTCTAGTCCAATTAACATGATTATTTTTCAAATTCTCTCTCATTTCCTTCAACTTCAGCCAAGCCTTCTAAAATTTAGTGCACTTGAGTAAAAGATGTCCAGAAATGGAAGCCCAGGAAAAACTTGGTGAAAATCTACTCTTATTTCTGGAATACTCAGCTGACAATTTATAATGCTCTTGTGTATATGTATGTGTGTGTGTGTGTGTGTGTATGTGTGTGTATGCCTCATGCATGTGTACACAGTTGTTTGTGTAGGCTTGCACAGGTACAGGAAGGACATTTTTTATATGTGAACAAAAAATAAATTGTTCATCTATCTCCTGTATTATTTGAAAAGACTTCATTGTTTTGGTCATGTGGAAGGATTATGTTACATGGAGACTGGTATTTAAGGTATATTATCACATTTATTACCATATCAAAACCAGATGTTTAAAATTGGAGCTAGAAATTCCATCATACGGATTGTTTTACTTCAGCGTCACCCTCCCACCTAATGTTCACTGCCCAGCCCTATTTTGTTACAGTTTTAATAGAGCAATAATGTGTTTCCACAGGTCTTAGTCTGGTGTTAGATGACATGTAGGCTAATTTTGGTGGATTGAGAAGACTGGTAGGGGGTTAGACAAACCAGAGTAATTTGCTTTCCCAACCATAAGAAAATATGGTAAGAATTATTGCAAATAGTCAGGGCTCTCTCCTCTATCTCTCACCCTGTCTCTCTTTCCTCTTTCCGTTTCTCTTTGCTCTCACTTTTGCTATTTTTCTGTTCTTTTCCCCCCTCTTCTTTCTACTTTTTCTTCATTATTTACCTTTTACTACTTATTTAAAGTTTGGTCCCATTTTTTACCATTGGCAAATGCCCTCACTCTTCTTCCAATTGGAGAATCTTAATGACTAAATTTCTTTAGTAATGCTACTTGAAACTTCCTTCTTCTTGCCTTGCACTGAGATAAAATCAAAACAAGCAAATTCAGAAAATTGATAACATTCCTGATTTTTAAAAAATTATAATTAATGCAATTTAGATAAGGTAAAAAAAAGAAATAGAACCCTATATGGCATGTAGCCAACAATTCATCTGTCTGAATTAATAGGTTCCAGTCCTGGTACTCCAGGCACAGAAAGCTTGCTTGCCACTGCACTTAGCAAACACATGAGCTTAAAAATAAACTTTGACAATGTAGATCTCTTTGTCCTTTCAGGAATGGAAAGCATTATGTACTTCAAAGCACACTTAAGCCTGATTTGAAAATATAGTTGGGATTTTGTTACTGTGGCATTTGGGAGGGTCTTTATACTGCACACAGCACATGGGTGCTTCCTGTGCAAATAGTTCTCTAGCCACAAAGTAGTAAGAAGAAACAATGCTAGCAACTTCAAGGAGCTCATTCATAAGGAGGAAACTTCAGTCTTGTAAGTTCTGTAGAGCCACTGGCAGATAGATGATTGCTTATTTTAATCAGGGAATTTCTTCCTTAACTAAACTGCTTAAGCAGAGGATTTGTGTAGCACATTTCACTTGCACACAGAAGCGTTTGTTCATTTTGAGTGTTTTTGGACAGGAACCAGATCTACAGGGTAACATTCTCACAGAAAGGGAAACAGTATGGGACGATGGCTTATTAGTACAAATGACTCTGTTTGGGAAATTACAGACGGAAAACCTTGGAGGAAGAATAGCATTAAAGATCAAAAGCATGATGACTCCTGATGAAAACATCACCAAATGATGAACCCAAGAACAAAGAGGAACTTCTACTGTAAGTATCTTTGCACCGATCAAGTACCTTATCTGTTTTCACATTTTCTAGAGGGTGCTGAGTAGGTTTTCAAACAAGTATTTGATGTAGAGTTTTCATTATAGACAAGTCTGTAATTAAGCTCGTTGGGTGGTTCCAACAGAGGGCTAGTTACTGAAATGTTTTCCATGACCTTGCAACACTGAAATAAATTGCATGTTAATTTGGGAATGTTTTGTACGATAGGCATGTCTGATCAGGCTTTTATTGAGTGATGTGTTATTTCTGACGATGCAAAATCAATCAGAATGCATGGGTATAACTTTAATTGCACTTACATTTTATGAAACTAGATTTGCTTTAGTTTCATGTCATGTTAGACCTGTAATAAAGATACTGATGTATAGAATCACATATATTATTTATAATTTAGAGAGAATATTAGAGTTTCCTGAAGGACTCTTACTTGTATGGTAGGGAAAAGCTAGCTTGGGATTTTGGAAATGAGGGAATAGAAGGCTTGGTGGCTAAATACATGGAAACTAAAGACCTGAATAGTTTTTACATTTCTGACATTTATTTGGTTAATAGTCTTATTTGAAAGTTATTTAAATATCTCCATAAAATATTTCTTTTATCACTTTAAAAACTTTTTATTGTCGGGGTAATGTATAGAGGGGTTACAGTTACTTTCGCCAGGTAGTAGGTGCATTACGTCTCACACATCGATACCTCTTCTCATGGTTTTGTCCCCATTTTCCTGCCCCAACCACGCCCATAAAATACTTCTTACCTACAGGAATATTGTTGTGATCTTAAAAATGTGAATCAGGCTTATCAAAAGCAAATGTTATATCCTATGCAAATGTTAAATATAGACAAGTCCACTCAGAAGATTGTACTCCACTGGCATATGGTACATATTTAATAAATGAACATTGAGTAAATATTGGCAGTAATAAGACATGTATCATGACTATACAGTAATTATTTTCTATCAGGATTTTATTTTTAAAAACTGTATCCATAGGTGTGATTTGAAGTGTGACAAAGAATTACAAAATAATGGAGATGTATTGCATTGTCTGTTTCAGTCAAGGATTTCTTTAAAAGTCACATTCTTTGTCATTTTTCGTTCGCAACACAAAAATGTTTGTTCAGCTTTATTGTCTGTTTGAAAGAGTATAGCACACTTATTGGAGCAATTCAGTGCATAAGGTAATTGGTGATCAGCTTGTTTCCAATTAACATGAAAGTCTCCAGTGATAGTTTGTACCGTTGGAGGTTGGAGCGAACACCTTTGGAGTTCTGTTTGCTGAGAGTTGATAGGTAGACCAGGACTCTGGCCAAATCCTCCACTGGGGAGATCATCTTTCAGGTGTGAAAGGCACAAAAAGAAACTGACAAGTGGGTGGCTGACTCGTAGAGTCGAATGGGGTGTTTCACAGTGAGGAAGGAAAGGAGTCAAGTAGGAGAAAGCTGGAGAGAGAGGTTAGGGAAACTCACTAATGCTGTTATCTCCATCTTGAGGATGCCAGAGAACATTGTTGTGGTACTGTGATTTTCTTTCTTCCCTGGATGACTCAATATTGACATTAGTTAAACTGAAAGCATGTCCGTCTTCTACCACAAGTAGTAAACATAAATGATGCACATATGACTTTATTGCTTCTAATTAGAAGTGGTGGTAGGATTCTTTGGGATAAAAGCTGATAGAAGCTGTAGCTAGGCAACAATTATCACTAAAGTAAAACGCACTAGGTAATTATATAGAGCTTTTGGGTATGTTTAAATTATAACATATGTAATATCGTATATAAAAATGGATATACTTAAATTATCCCTCTGACAGTTCTGCTAAGTCTCTGCTTAGAGGTGTATTTTGCAGAAAGATCCATCAGACTGTAACTCTAATTAGAATGAAATGGTCTGCGGGATTTGCTTGGAGGTTCTTTTTAAGAACTAGGAGATCAATTGATAGCATCTGCATGAATTCTTTTCCAGGCTAGCATCATCTGGATTTATTATAAAGAATTCTGGGAACTCAATCAAGAACTGATGCAACAGTTGAACATTTCTAATGCTTTTTTTTTTCTTGCCCTGTCTTTTTTTTTAAGGAAAAGGAAAGCATTAGGTTGCTGTATGAAATCCAACTAAGTAATGTGTGGTTGAATAAATATAATTTGTGGGGATTACCTTCATAAGAAAATGTAGGTTTAGAGCCCAGAGCAGGGTTGTGTTAGGATACATTTGAAAAAATTATAATTTGAATTTATATGGCACATTGTATTTTTTCTAGTTATTTGACACAAAAATATCTAGAATTTTTCAAAGATTTGTTGTATGAGAAGGGATGAGCTCCTTTGGGGATTATAGATGAGAAGGTTAAGGATGAGGAAAAAGTAAATATTTTGAGTCAGATAAATGTGTATTCAAATTCCAGGTTGACTGCTCATGAACTGTGAGGCATTGGGGCAAATTATTTAAATGTTAAATCATTAGGAGCTTTGCTTCCTAGAGTTATTATAAAAATCAAATAAGATCATTTATGTCAACTATCTAGTATGATAAAATATCTTAACTGAATGGGGCACATGCTAACTTTAAGGTCTAAGGTCATTGATTTCAATAATTGTTAGCCAAATGCACAACTTGATAGAAATATCAATTTTTGCTTTATTGGGTCCCTAAGACAAGAAAATTGTAAAGCAAAGCTACAAGTGCAGTAGAAGAATGGGTAAGGTAATCAGAATGCATGAATTAAAAATAATGAAGAGGTTTTCATTTGTTTGAGATGTAAAAGGCATTTTGTAAGGGATTCAGACTTGTCAGATGGTCTAATGCCTTTTGATTGAACATTCTAGAGTCCTTGATGTTTAATACAGTGGAATCATTAAGTTGACCAAAGCTAATTCATTTCCCTTTTCATCTTTTGTACATGATCAGTTTCTAATCAGCTTAGGAAACCCACTGTAACCAGCAAAGGCATTCTTAGAAGCAATTATTATTTTTTGAGAGTTTACAAGCTGAAGTGTTTATCCCCAGCTATGACATCTTCCTGTGGTACCTGTAAAAATCAGTTTCATATGGATAATATATTTTGATGATCTAATTGGTGGTAATTAGTTGTTCCAAGCACACATACAAAACACTGGGAAGAGTCACCATTTTTATATTACTGCCTGAAGTAGCACATCATAGATAAGAAATAATCTAGCTATTAGATTTGCTATCTAGAAAACCACTGCTATTTGGAAGCCTGTCAGAAACGTCTATCAGAAATATTATTTGGGGGACTGGGAGTTTGGCCTAGTGGTAGAGTGCTTGCCTAGCACGCACGAAGACCCAGGTTCGATTCCTTGGTATCACATACATAAAAAAATGCTGTCAAATGGTAGAGCGCTAGCCTTGAGAAAGCCCAAGGCCAGTGCTCAGGCTCTGAGTTCAAGTCCCAGGACTGGCAAAAAACTATTATTTTGTTCTGAGCACTGATGCTGATGCCTGCATTCCAAATTACTTGGGAAGCAGAAGTCAGGGAGATTGCAGTTTGAAGCCAGCTGGGCAAAACATTAATTTGATCTTATCTCAACAACAACAACAACAACAACAGCAAATGTAATGATGCATACCTGTGACACAGCGAGGACGGGAAGTTCCAGTCCATTCTAGCAACCTCAGGAAGCATGACTAAAATGATCTCTGTTAATGTTATTCCTGACAAAAAGCAAGACTCTACCTCAAAAATAACAGCAGTAGAATCCTCGGTGCAAAGCTCCGAGTTGTACTGTCAAAAAAAGAAAGAAAGAAAGAAGAAAACAAAAGTAAGGAGGGACGGAAGGAAGGGCGGAAAGAAGGAAATAATGAAGGGAGGGAGGGAAAGAAGCCCTTAGTACTGCTGACTCATGCCGATAACCCTAGCTAATCAGGAGCCTGAGTTCTGAGGTTCATGGTTCAAAGCTGGCCTTGGCAATAAAGTCTCTAAGACTCTTATCTCCAATGAACCACCATAAAGCTGAAAATGGAATTGTGGTTCAACTGGTTAGGTGCTAGCCTGGAACCGAAAAGCTCAGGGACAGTGCTCAGGCCCTGAGTTCAAGTTCCAGGACCACCAGCATGGGCATGCGTGCATATGTATGTGTGCGCACACACACGCACACACACACACACACACATCCATCTTACATTTATATAGTGCCATTTTCTTTTCAAAACATTTCCATTGGGGCCGAGAGTTTGGCCTAGTGGTAGAGTGCTTGCCTAGCATGCACGAAGATCTGGATTCGATTCCTTGGTACCACATACATAGAAAAAAAATCTGGAAGTGGCGCTGTGGCTTAAGCTGAAGAACTCAGGGACAACACCCAGGCTTAGAGTTCAAACACCAGGACTGACCAAAAGAAAAAATCCATACATTTCTTATATTTCTTTGTTTCCTTTTCCCTAGAAATGTAGAGAGGGGCTACAATAAAATTCCATTTAATTGCCTAATGAAGAAGGTTGGGAGTAAATAAGTCAAACTTTTGCATGTAACATAATTTGTTTAATGACTTCATGATTATCTCGGATTTTTATCCAGAAATGTTTCGTCTTCACCTGCTCCTCTCAGGAATCACTAGGCTTCTTAAACTTGAGCTCCAGTTGACCCCTACTTTCTCCTAGGCCATCCACAGAGGCCTACGTAATCGATACAGACTCAGCTAGGTTCAGACTCAGCCAGAGGTGTAGAAAAACCTGAGTGTCTGGGGCTGTCTTCCCTATTATTACATCCCAGGCGCTTTAGGGAAGTGAAGGTGACCATATTTATTTATTTGGGTTTCACATTGTACAATAATACAGGGAAGGCCACAGATGAGCTGCTGGTTGTTTTCCCTTGCTACAGCATGACATGGCTTTGGAAAACTGTATTGTGAGCGTGCTTTTGTGAGCATATGTCAAATCAACAGTGACAAGATCAGCTAAAAGTGTGCTCCAGAGCTCCTCACAGGCTGACAAACTACCACTTAGATGCACAGATTTTGAGACTCATGACACAGTTTATCTGGTAATTTCAGTTTAGTAATCAGATGTTTTCCTTGGCATGACTGAAGGTTTTAGCCCTGCAGGAGCTGTATTTTACAGGTGCAGGAGACAAACAGACTATAAACAGTGCAGGCCAAATCTCTCTCATTTCTCTCACACATTTTCTGCTAGGTAATATAAAAATGAAATATGTTTTTTGAGTTTTTTTCTATCAGCAATTTTGTATATGCTTCATATATAGATAAATATACACATATATTTAGATTAGTTCCTAATTTTCTCTCCACTTAAAAGCTTAACTGATGTGTGTTCTCTGCAAAATACTTTTAAGTGGTGGCAATGGGAGATGGGGGAAGAAAACTTGGGAGAGGGGGCGTAGGGCATTTGAACTTCCAGGAATGAATCTTAGAGAACTTCTTGCTCTGAGTATGTATCTTAGATTGTGTTTTTTTTTTCTTTAAATTCCTTTCTCTTGCAAGTGTACAGATACTGCTAAGGTTAGACGAAGTGCAGCAGAGCCAGTGAAGTGTGATTATAGGTCACTAAATAGCATGATACACAAAGGTTTTGTTTCCCTCATCCTGTTTTTGTTCTTTTGAAGCCTTAGTTTGGAGGTCAAGATGGATGGAACAGTAACAAGTAAAAACAATAGTGACTGTGCTTATACCTACATTGTGTAGAGTTCTGAGCAGTGAAAACCTAAGAGTTTCTGCATCTTTTCCATTCTGTTTTCAACCTTGGTTTAATATTTTGAAAGGTACAGTTTCTCACCTTCAGGATGAGGCATATTTTTGTTTCTGTTTTGTTTTTCTGTGTATATGTTATGTTTGTGTGTGTATGTGTATGTGTGTATGGATGGATGTGTCTATATATAATGTGTATGTGTGTATATATATACACATATATCTAACCACTTAGCTCAATTCTGTCTAAAAAATTCTGATTATTTTCACTTAGCAAAATGCACCTGCACATTATATGTGTTTTATATACTAATAGATATTTTTACTGCTCAGATGTATTTTGTTGTGTTATATTTAGGTGATTCATTGAACAATGAAGAAAATTTTGGCTGTTTCATTTTCAAAAAATTTGTTGGTCATGGGGCTTGAACTAGTGTTCTACCACTCTGACCCACAGATCCACTTCTGGTTTCCTGGTGGCTAATTGGAGGTAAGAGTCTCAAGGACTTTCCTGCCCAGGTTGGCTTTGAACCACATTCCTCAGATCTCAGTCTCTTGAGTAGCTAGGATTCCAGGTGCTGTTTCCCAGCTTTGATGACTATGAATAGTACTGTTCAAAACACAAGTTTTGTACAAATGCAAATTTTTCATTTCTATAGTGAATAACTGCCAAGGAGTATGCTTATAGACTGAATGATAAATTTATATTTGGATTTATTACAATTTTCCAGTTGTTCAGAATGAGCTTATGATTTTACAATTTTTCAGCAATGTGTAAGATTGTGCATGCTTGGAGCAGTTTCAGTTGTGCTTTGTATTTTTTGTTTGCCTTTATTTCTTAGCTATTTTAATAAGGGAGTAATCCTCTCTCTCTGTGGTTTTAAGATCTTGGGAAATTTTTCATGGGCTTCTTTGAAATCTAGATCACTTCATTGGTGAAATGTGTGTTCAAATCTTTGTCCACTTTTTACATGGTATTTATCTCTTTATTGTGGCCTTGAGAGTTCTTTATAAACTAAGGATGTAAAAGTTCCTTTGAACTTTTTAAAATTATTATCTTTAAGTTGTTGTGCAAAGTATGTGCCATTTAACGAAGCATGTTATGAAGACAATGCGTCCTGGCCAGTGTCACTTTTTCAGCATTCTTGCTTTCCTTCTACCCACCCCTTCCCTTACTTTCCTTAGGTTTGTTGTTCAGCCAGTGGAATTCTTGGCTATATTCTCCCCCTGCCTCCTTTTGTTCATCTACCCTTCCTCACTCAGCCCCACTCCTGTCTTGTATGTACCTCTTTCCTAGTCTTTCTACAGAATTCTACTATTTGAGCACTCCATAGAGTCTATTATACTTCAGTTATTGATTTGTAACCACTTGTATACCACCTAACCCATTTACTTATAGATTTATAGACACATTTTCTCTACTACAAATGAGGGAAACCATGAAAGTTTTGCTTCTCTGGGTCTGGTTTACTTCACTTATTATAATTCTTTCGAAGTCTTTCCATTTCCTTAGGAATGATGCTATCTCATTCTTTCTAATGGATGAGTGAAATTCCATTGTGTTTCCATTTGTCCATTGAAGGGCATCTTAACTGATTTCATAATTTGTCTATGGTGAATAGTGTCACATCCCTTTGAATTTTTGGTAGATAGATATTTGCCATCGGTTGATTTTGATTTGCAACCTGATTTTTATTAAGAAACGGATTTTAGTTTTGGTAAAATATACAGGTTCAAGTTGTTTTATTTTCTTGTGTGTATGACAATATCTCACCTAAGAATTCTTTTCCTAAATAAAAGTGAAGAAAACTTGCTCTGTATTTTCTTTAGGTCAATGAATCACTTGGAGTTAATTTCTGTATAAGTTATGAAGTGTGAGTCAAAATACACACACATACAAACACATATATGGTATATACATGCATATGCTATGCATATGTATAGATAACATGTATATATCACAAATCATATGTATGTATATGTATTGCATTTGTAGTGGATTGAAAGTTTCAGATGCCTATTCTGTCATTGGAAATGGCTCTACCACTGAAGGTAACAATTCAGAATCATCGGCTAAATCTGTCATAGCTGAGTCAGATGCGGTTAGGCATGTTAAGAAGAGGCTGGGAATGATTATTGTCTAGCATCATTTGCAATGGTCACATAGAGGGAAAGAAAGAGCCAACTGGGACCTACGAATAAGCAGAATCATTTGAAGTAGAAAGAGGAACGTTTAAGAGAATGGCCAACTCCCCAAAGTCATCACAAGATAAAGGTAAGCTCTGAGCAAGGATTGGAAATTTGGATGTGATGGTAAGATAGTAATTTCAGTAGAGTGTTACGAGGAGGAAGAGGCTGACGAAGCCAAGTGGGGGATAAACTTCAGGAGGTACAATAAGAAGGCAGAAAAATGAATGTAAGAATAGTTATAATATTTTTTTTGGTTTTTACTATTTGACCACAATAAAATAAAAAATTAGACACACACACCATACACGCACACACACACACACACACACACACACACACACACGCACACACACACACACACACACACACACACACACACATGCACGGAAACAACAGACAGAGAGAAATACAGAGGAAAAGCATAGAGAAATATAGACAAAAGCATATAGAAAAAGAGACAAAGAAAGTGCAAATCACACACATAAAATTTAAGGCAGACATGGAGACAAAGAGAGAAATAATATAGTATCTCATAGGAAAGTTTATATTTTAATTGGAAGAAAATTTAACTCCATTTTTATGTTGCCAGTGGGGAGCCATAAAGAAGGAAGAGATTAAACTTATGGAACAGGAAAAAAACAATAAAAGATAGATTGAGAAAATACAGTCTAGGTTTTTTTTTTAAATGAATGGTTTGATAAAGACTGACCTAGGGAGTAGTAGGAAAAACCTATTTACTACCAGAAGAACAAGATATGTACAGGTTGGTGTGCCAGGCCTTGGAATCACCATGCAAATATTTACGTGACCCATATAGGACTTTTGACCCACAGGGATAAAAGTGATTGGATTTTGCTTTCTACTGTCTTTTAGAAATGTCAGTGAGACAACACTTCTCTGACCTGGGATGCTCTGGAGCCTGTTCTTATTCCTTCTTAAGTAAAAACTGTGTCTAAGGTCCCAGGAAAAAGAAGAAATGAGTTTAGTTATCTTCTGTAATTTGTAGCACTTTAAGGAAATGAGTCAAAAGACAAGAGTATTCTGGGCAGAGAAAAGGAACAAGAAAAGGCAAAGACTGAGAATGCAGATGAGCCTCAACTTAAAATGATTTAACTTATAATTTGTTTTTTACTTTACCATGCTGAACAGGGGGTAGACATTTAGTAGAAAATTGTACTTCAGAGTTTGAATTTTGACCTTTCCCTAGACTAGCAATATTTGATATAATTTCCTCATGCTCCATGTCCATGCTTTTACAGGGAGTGAACCCAGGCTCTAGTGTTTTGTCTTTGCTTGGCAAGCACTTAGCCTCTTAATTACTAGTAGTCTTTTTAGTGTTTCTGAGATAAAATCTTGCTGAGATTACAGGTATATACTACCACTCTCTACCAGTATAATCATTTTTTTTTTTAAACAAAGCTGCATCTTCCAGCCAGCCATGACGGTAAATGACTGGCACTCTGTAATGTGCCATACACTA
The DNA here is from genome assembly GCF_031878675.1 of Megascapheus bottae. Taxonomy (NCBI): domain Eukaryota; kingdom Metazoa; phylum Chordata; class Mammalia; order Rodentia; family Geomyidae; genus Megascapheus; species Megascapheus bottae. The sequence continues at coordinate 3,498,142 of NW_028327858.1, forward strand.
TTCAATAAAAGTAGTTATTCAACATGTAGTTATGAAATAGATTTTAGGTCAGATGTGTTTCTCTAACTCTAGGCTAATACAAGTATTTTTGGCCTGTTTAAACTAATTACACTAAGCTATAATGTCTCTAAGTTAGGTAGACATCATAGTTTAAATCTGAAATCGACACCAAAGGTCCATATGTTAAAAGTTTTGTCCCAAGCCTGGCATAATTTTCTTCAACAAATCATAGCTGATATGTATTTTTATATTTATCTTAAGTTAGAAGACACTTTCCATTTCCTTTCTTTCTCCTCCCCCCCCCCTCCGCTTTTTGAGATGGGTCCAGTGCACTCAAGGCTGGCTTTCAATTCCTAGACTCTAATCTTTCTGTTTTAACCTCCACAAGTGTGAGTCACTGCACCTGGCTTTAAAGTCCCTTTTCATAGAGTATCCATGTAGCATAAGAACACAGTTTCTGAAGCAAACCTTCAAATAAGAGTTGTAATAGAGTCTGTGTATTTCTTACTGAGATCATATGTAAAAAAGAACAAGACTATTCTTATGTAAGATGGAGCTATTTCCCCCCTTGAGAAACATAGGATAGGGCCAGTTGTCAGAGGAGACACCCAGCTGTTTGTGATTCGTGCCCATTAGCTACCACACTTGTTCACACTGATCAGTGGGGCCGTGCTGGTGTTGGTTAAATATTTAAAGCTCATGAATATAAAAATCTTATTTCCGATTTTCATTTGGAGCATGTTTTTCTTTTTTTAAAAATATTTTTATTGTAATTAAGAAAAGGGTTACATGATATTTGCCAGATAGAAGGTGCATTAATTCACATACATTGATACACTTTCACATGTCTTGGTCCCCATTACTCTCCCCACCACCCCCACCCCTCATCTTGTTTTCCCCCCTTCCCTATCCGATTTCAAATAATCAAATACAAATATAACCAATATATCAGATAACAAAGTGAGATACTGTAACAATATGATATAACCAAGGGACAGCAAAAGAGATGAGAGATAACAGTACATTAAGGACAACAATCATTCGTTATATGGCTTTTGTTTCAATATCCTGGAGGTCCTTTCAATTAGCTTTATACTAAATGGCCTTATGTATCAAGGTTTTGCTCTATTGCAAATCTCTGCTATTAGAGCCCAAGGTTTCTACAAGATTATGACAAATGAGGGAAACCATTGAGCCTGAGCCTCAGTTCCTTTGAGCCTGGCTTACTTCACTTAATATGATTTTTTCTAAGTCTTTCCATTTCCTAACAAATGGGGCGATGTCATTCTTTCTGACAGCAGCATAGAATTCCATTGTGTACAAATACCACAACTTGTTGATCCACTCATCAACTGAGGGACATCTAGGTTGGTTCCATATCTTTGCTATAGTGAATAGTGCTGCAATGAACATTGTTGTGCTAGTGGGTTTAGTATGCCCTAGTTTCTGGATGGTTGGGTAAATGCCAACTAGTGGAATTGCTGGGTCATAGGGGAGTTCTATGTTTAGCCTTTTGAGGCACTGCCACACTGCTTTCCATAGTGGTTGAACGAGTTTGCACTCCCACCAACAGTGTAGTAGGGATCCCTCCTGGCCACATTCCCTCCAGCATCTGTTGTTATTAGTTTTCCTGATCCTGGCCATTCTAACTGGAGTGAGGTGGAATCTTAGAGTTGTTTTGATTTGCATTTCTTTTATGACCAGAGATGTTGAGCATTTCTTCATATGTCTATAGGCCATTTTTGTTTCTTCTTCGGAGAAGACTCTCTTTAAGTCTTTGGCCCATTTTTTAATGGGATGGTTGTTACTTTGGAGATTAGTTTTAGAGTGATTCAATTTTTTGAGCTGTTGATATATTTTAGATATGAGGCCTTTGTCTGCTGTATGGTTGGTGAAGATCTTCTCCTACTCTGTAGGCTTCCTAATTAATTTACTAGCTATGTCCTTTGCCATACAAAAGCTCTGCAGTTTAATGCAGTCCCACTTATCCAGCCTTTCTCTGATTTGTTGTGATTCTTGGTCCTTATTAAGAAAGTTTCGACCTGTGCCAAGGAGGTCTAGTGTATCTCCTATTCCTTCTTGTAAAGTTTTCAGAGTGTCGGCTTTTACCTCCAGGTCTTTGATCCATTTGGAGTTAATCCTAGTGCAGGGTGACAAAGAAGGATCCAACTTTAATTTTCTGCAGGTGCTTAACCAGTTCTGCCAGCACAATTTGTTGAAGAGGCTATCTTTCTTCCATTCTATTTTTTTTTTGGGCTCCCTTTTCAAAGATTAGGTGGCCATAGGTCTGTGGTTTAATATCTGGGTCCTCAGTTCTATTCCATTGGTCTTCAGGCCTGTTCTTGTGCCGGTACCAAGCTGTTTTGATGATTATAGCTCTGTAATAGAGTCTAAAGTTTGGTATTGAAATTCCTCCAGTGCTGTTCTTTCTGCTAAGAAGTGTTTTTGCTATACAGGGTCTTTTATTATTCCATATGAAATTTTGAATTGCCTCTTCTATTTCTTCAAAGAATGACATTGGGATATTGATGGGTATTGCGTTGAATTTGTAGATAGCCCTTGGCAAGATTGCCATTTAAACAATGTTGATTCTTCCAATCCAGGAGCATGGGAGGTTTTTCCATTTCCTTAGTTCTGCTTTAATTTCCTTTTTCAGAGTTTTAAAGTTTTCATCAAAAAGGTCCTTTACATTCTTAGTTAAGCTAATTCCTAGGTACTTTATTTTCTTTGAGGCCACTGCAAAAGGACTTGCTTTCCTGATTGTTGCCTCGTTCCTCTCACTGTTGGCATAGAGGAAGGCAGTTGATTTTTGGGGGTTAATTTTATAACCTGCTACCCTTCCAAAGTTTTGAATCAGCTCAAGGAGCTTGGGAGTAGAGTCTATAGGATTCTTTAAATACAGAATCATGTCATCTGTAAAGAGGGATAATTTTACTTCCTCTTTCCCTACTTGGATCCCCTTTATGCTTGCTTCTTGCCTTATTGCACTGGCTAGGAATTCTAATACTATGTTAAAGAGGAGTGGAGAGAGTGGGCATCCTTGTCTCATTCCTGATTTTAGAGGGAATGGCTTTAGCTTTTCGCCATTAAGTATAATACTAGCGGTGGGTTTGTCATACACAGCCTTTATTATATTGAGGAATGGAGCATGTTTTTCTTAACTCAACTCCAGTACAGTTGGAATTAGAGTTTGAAGACAGATGATATTCCATATCACTGTTTTGGGGAAGATGAGAGAAGACTCATTGTAGATAGTGTGTGATAGGTTGCCTTTTTCTTTCCTTCCCTTCTCTATTTGTCAGTATCCTTAAATATTGTACATGAAGAGAAGTCTAGCTGTACTGCCATGCCTGCTTTTTTGACTTTCTTTCAACATTATTGTTTGGTCTTACAAAGGCAGCTATAATTTTTTCTACCATACTATATTTAAGAAAAATATCTAGCATAATTTAATTTACTATATGTTCTCATAGCTCTATTAGTGTAAGTTCATAGTATTAACTGTCCTTTTCTCCTGTGTTTGAATCACTGCATATGCTACCATTTTTGACATTCATTTGGTACACTGAAAGGTACCATTTAAGATGTGATGTTTTAGGTGTTTTTAATGGGAACATTCTTTAAAAAAATGCTCTGTCCTATGAAGTCAGCTAATATTCTTTGAGATTACATCTACTGAATAGCAGTATCAAGCTTAGAAATATTAATAATCAAAGAGAATGCCTGACTACAAAGAATTTTAGACTGCTTTTCTTTAATGGTGTGTAAATTGGTTAAAACCTTGTGATGATGTTTAATTTCATATGGGGATCATTATATGCTATCTTAGAAGCCAGCTTCAAAAGAGAAGGTTCTAAAAATATTTCAACATCAATACCTTCAGAGCTTGCTTCTTCATAGTGAATATTGAAGAATGGTACTCATTTAGATGTGGGAATTTAAAAAGTTTGTTTTATCTTTTATGCTGTTTCTACTACATATTGTCAGATAAATAATTGGGATCAATGAAGGTCTAATTCAAATATACATATGTTGGTTATTACTTCTTAATGTCATTTAATAAGTCTCTTAATCTACTATTTATAATAGTCAAACATAATTCTCAATACAGTACCAAATGATTCCATAGGCTTTATGGTCCCATAGACTGGACACATCCTGTACAGGCCAGAGCTTCAAAAGCCCATGTCTTCATAGAAGCATGGAAGTAGAAGGGCCAGACAGGTGTAAAATCCAAAAGTCTCTTTCTTTTGAATTTCAGAAAGATAAAAGATTATCTGGGCTGAACAAAGGGAAAATTTAGAGAAAAGAGAGGTTGAAAAAAAAGGAATATTCTTGGGAAGGGCCCTGCACCTTCCCTCAATGCCAGGCCAAGTCAGTCAGAAAGACAACGATACAGCACAAACATGTTTGAGGATTTGGGAGGAGCTTATGGAGGGAACTTGACCTACCAGATCTCCATAAGAGAATGTGTTTCTTAAAAGTATCCTGTGTCCTGCTTAACAAAATGACAGTGGAATAGCAGTGGCCACCTATGTTTTCCACTCCAAAGAAGGATGAGATAGCTTCAGAAAACCCCATTAGACACATAGAAACACAAGAGAACAACCACACACTCTTCCTCGCTCTTGAGAGGGGCTCAGAAATTGCTGAGCTGGTTTTCAGAGCTTTGCATAGAGCAAGGAAGACCAGTTACAACTTTGAGGACTCCTAATATTAGTTACTGAAGTCAATATTCTGAATTACTGGGGGCCACTAGTGTGAGTCCTGCAGTCTAAAAACATTAGACATAACAGTTGCGAGGTTCAAGATCAGGAAGAGGTGGCTAGCCCAAATCTGGAAGAGAAAACAAATTCACCTTTCTTCTGTGGCTTTGTTCTAGCCTGGCCCCCAAGGGTTTGTGTGGGGTTAAGGATGATCCTTGCTGCATCCACTGGTTCCAATGCCAGTCTCTTCTGAAATATTGTCAGAGACAGACCAGAACTAATGTGTTTATCGTCTGAGTGTCCTATAACTCAGGGAAAATATCACCTAACTTTAACCACCACATTCATCAGGATTAAATTTTTGCCAGGTAACATGGAGACTTTGAACCGTAATTAAGATCTCTTACAGGAAAATTAAATCATGTTTTCTTAAACATTTGAGTTTGCAAACAAAGAATGAAAAAATACTTGGCTATTTTTTTTTATGGTTGTGCGGCTTGAACTCTGGGCCTGGGCGCTGTCCCTGACTGTCCTTGAGCTTTTCAGCTCAAGGCTAATGCTCTACCATGTTAAGCCACAGCACCACTCTGGTGGCTTGGAGATAAGAGTCTCATGGACTTTCATGTCTGAACCGTGATCCTTAGATCTCAGCCTCCTGAGTAGCTGGGATTACAGGAATGATCCACTAGTGCCTACCTCAAGCAAAATTTTTTCACTGGCCAATGAGAGATCAAATTATTGTAAAGTTCAAAAAATAAGTTCTTAAGATCACATATCCAACTATCATCCATCAATAAAAGTATATACTCTAAGGTTATTTTTAATTGGACAGTTAAAATATGTATTATATATTTCTAAAGTATATTTTCCTAGAAATATCAAAAAGTATTTGATTATACTGGAAGAATTGAGCTAGGCAGGAAAAAAGAGAAAGTCTGGAATTGACTTTATATGTAGAACAAATCATGCAGATGACAAAGAATTACTACAAATGTGAAGCAAAATAGCTGAGTTACTCAACACCACATATTGGATTCCCATAGCCTACAGAGTTTTGAAACTGAATGGGATGGACCGAAATGTGGGTTTTCCATGTTTCTAGAGTGTTACTTCTGTAAAACAGCTATGTAGAAGCTGTTTAAAAAAATCACTCCTGGTATTTCAGAAACTATCCATCAGGCATAGTGGGTACCTCTACCCACATTCTATATAGATCAGGAAAGAAATTTATTCATGAAAACATGTGAGAGAACCCTTATGGAGAGTCTTGTCTTATTGTCCAGCTATGCTTAGGTCAACATGCCAGCCCATTGACCCTTTTGTGAATCACTTTCTGAAACCTGTCCCCTGGCCATCCACATGTCACTTCAATTGGATGTTGCCATTTGAATTGAGCTATATGGAAGCAGTTAAACAATAGAAATGGGGGTGAGAGATGATTTTACATTAAGTGTTGCCACAATTTTTCATGGTCAATAGTTGAGTGCCCTAGTTAGAGAGCCTGGCTATGCTATGAACCGACTTGGCAAGTAGATAATACAGCTCCTGTCTATCAATGAGCCACTGTCTAGCAATAAGCACCACATTCTGAATTTGGTTGAATATCTACCTCCATCAACGATGGGATTTGTATTTACTTCTAATTTTTTCAGCATTTTTGTTAGCTTACGTGAGTGATACAGAGGTCATTGTACATTAAAAAGTAATTTGCTGATTCAAGTGAGAACATTTGGAGGAGGGAGGTTTTGGTTGGCTGGCTGGCTCAAAGTTATGTTTTTTTTTTTTAAAATTGGGGCAACGGTGGTCTTAGGTTTCCCCATCATAAATTTTACATTGTGCTCCATTTTGTTTGTTTTGGTCTTCTTTGCTTTACTGCCTTTGATGTTTGCTTTCCTTAGGACAGGAGAGAGAAGGATAAGCTCTGTACACTGTAAAGATTTTTCTAGCCTGACTAGGAAAATACAGGTGATGTAGAAATTAAGGAGCTGATAAGAAATGGGCAGGAGAAAGGAAACATGCTTCCCCTTCTCTCCCCCCACCCCATGGAAGAGGGTATTTGTTTTGCTTCAGGAAGAAGAGAGGGATAGCAAGAGAATCCTAAGCCAAGGTTAGGAACTAAAACTATCTCAAAATGGAGCTTTGTTTAAAAACATTGGTGGATAGGAAAGGGGGGAAAACAAGATGAGGGTGGGGGTGGGGGGGAGGGAAATGGGGACCAAGACATGAGAAAGGGTATCAATGTATGTGAAGTAATGCACCTTCTATCTGGTGAATGTAATGTAACCCTTCTATTAATTACAATAAAAATTATATGGAAAAAAAAAACCACTGGGCTGGAACCAAGGAGAGGGCAACAGTGCTAGTCTGCCTCTTATAGTGTCAGTGGAAGCTTGTGCAGAGCTACTGTGCTTCTAATCCTGGCATTCAAGGCTATATAGGACTGCTTTCATGGAAAGGTATGCATTTGTTCAGGTTCCTGAAGCAATGTGCTTAGAGATGTCTTTCAATTTTCTGCCTAAGCTCTCCCCGCCCCATGTCATTTTCAGTGTTCTCAAAAATCTTACCTGATTACTAGATGCCATCTTCTTTATAAAGTGTTCCATTCTTGAAACAAAGATTGCTCAAAAATCAAAGTGCTCTGGTTGGACATTGTTTGAGGTGCCTATAATTCCAGCTACTTGAGGGGCAGAGATAAAAAGGATCATGATGCATATCTGGCTTGGAAAAATAGTGTGAGCTTATATCTGAGAATCAAAGTAGTAGGACTGTGAGTTGATTGACAGAGGGTTTGCCTAGAATGCCCAAGACTTTCTGTTTAACCCTTAAAAAGAAAAGGGGAAAAATCCAAGAGCCTTAACTGAGAAAAAACAGAAATTCTAGTAATTTACTAGTTTTTGTGCACCAAAACTAGCCAGATGACCTGGCTGCTTATTCCAGTGATACATAAACACAAAGCAAGTTGCTCCAATGTTGTCTTTTTATCCATTCCTATTCTCCAAAGCTAAAAATTTAATAGCCTCAATTAAATGCTACAGAATACAGAACTACAATGGCAAACTCACACACACACACACACACACACACACACACACACACACACACACAAAGAGAGAAGGAGAGATGGAGGGAGGGAGGGAGAGAGGGAGGGAGGAGGAGAGAGAGAGAGAGGGGGGGGGAGGAGGGAGAGACCCATGAGAGTTTTTTTTTCTCTCAAACAGAATCATAATAGACATATTACATTGCAACTTGGGAACTTAAGTATTTAGCTTAATGATAAATTCTGGGTACAAATTGGTTATGAGTCTCTGTGTCTAATGATGGCTGCCAATGTTTCAGAATTACCTTGCCTGGATTCAAATCCAAGCCCTGGAGCTAAATATTTGTCTAACTTTGGGAAGGTTACTCCTGAGTTTTCTCATTCTTTAAATGAGGATAATAACAGTTTGAACCTCAGGGGCTTCTGCTGAATAAATGTGTCTACAGAAAAATCACACCCAGGAATAAATGTAAGTTATCTGTTGCCCATACATGTCAGAAGATGTTCTCACGTGCCCAGACTTTTAGACTTTTCCATGGTGAGATTATTTTAGTGGTTGTGTATGTGTATGTGTGTGTATTTTGTGTGTGTGTGTGTGTGAAGTTCTCTTTCATTTTTTGTTTCCTCCCTTGTTCATTACTCCTTATCTTCTCCCTCCTGTATTTTTCTTTTCTACCCCAAACTTGTGAATGATATTAGACCTTTTAAGTGCAATTTGCTCCTATCTTACGTAGTCTTAGATGCAACTTATGTACAGGTTTTGTGTCAAATTACATGTACATCTAATATATGTGTATACATGTGCATATGCATTTAGGTTATATTGTTGACACCATACTATTAAAGAAAACCATTCCAGCATGGTTAATTTGCATTTGCATCTCTCATTTTTTTTCTCAGTATTAATTTTTGAAGGCCTCTCCAGGTCAACCATATTTTTACTACTACACACTTTTACTTCTACCAAGGGTGCTGCAACCCACATCTGCCTACGTGAATCTTCACTTAGTACTGGATGCTTTTTAATAGGGTGAGGGACTAAGCAGTCCAAAGATTTTCCCTAGTCTTAATAAATGTTTACAGATTGCTTTCTGAAGAAGCAATACCAATCCATATTTTCACTGGTCACATTTTAAGACAGATAATCCAACTGACAATGCTGTTATTGTTACCATGAAATTATTTTGGCTGGTCAATTTAATGTGATAGGTTATTGTTGTTTATTTATTAGTAAATTGGAAAAAAAGATTTGCACATACTTGCTTAGTCATTTTCATTTCCCATTCCATGAACTGAATATTTTTATTTGTTGCTCATTTTTTTCTATTAGGTTGTCTGCTTCTTGTTAATTTGTAAAGTTCTCCTCATGTAATTATAGCATTTAAACCTTAATCTGTCATTTGTATTGCAAACATGTTTCTGAATCTGCCATTAGCTTAATATGTTTATTTATAGAGTTTTCTGCCATGTAGCAGTTATTTATTAGATTTTGTCTAGGTATTCCACAGAAATATTAGGAATATAGAAATGTATTTAGCATTTAACACTCTTTTGGTATCTGACATGAAGTAGGATTATGATTCTAACTATGTCAGGATGGGTTTCCCAGACTGTAGAGAAGTTTTGTTAAGCAGATTATCTGTTTTTCTCTTCTTGGTTGAGTTACACTCTAGTCAAATATCAAATCCTCATGTAAATACTGTCTTTTCCTGAATTCTCTATTCTGTTGATATTTTTATACTTATTCCTATATTTTTTTTAATTTCATTAACCTTGAATATTTGGATGCCTGATGAGGGTGAAGTATCATTTTTATTTTTATTTTAGGTTGGTAATTGATGTTTTCATCTCATATAATCTTTTAAGAATTCATAAAATTGAAAACATATTATGCCTAACACATTATTTCTAGTACTATTAGTATATAAATGAATGCTGAACCCCAGATTTCTACTGGAAATGGAACTGTATCTATGCATGCATAGATGCATAGATGCAACCGATGAATACACTCTTCCTTTATATGTTCTAAACTGAAGGAGATTTATGTATTTACTTATTTATTTAATGTGATGGTGTGGTCTTTTTCTTGCTAGGCAGGGCACTCTTAACACGTGAGATACATGCCAAACCCTTCTGTTTTGGTTATTTCTTGAAACAAATGTCTAGCCTTTTTGCCCATTGCTGGGAGCCTGCAAGGACAATGTTCCTCTTATTTCTTGTTCCTGCAGTAGCTGGGTGACAGCCATTTGCTACCATGCCAAGCATTTTTTGTTGTTGTTGTTGTTCTTTTTTTGTTTGTTTTTTGAAATGTGGTCTGATGAATTTTATACCTACATTGGCCTCAAACGGCAACCTTTCCAATCTTAGGCGTCCCTCGTAGCTAGGATTATAGGCATGAGCATGAGCCACCACACTTGACCAGGCAGATTTATTTTTATATTAATTTATCATCTAAGAACTGAATACACTATTCTTATTTTTAGATTTCATTTTATTTCCCTTAATACAATATATAAATATCATAGGTTCTATGGCTTTCTTAGCTTAAATTATAGTTTGTTTGATTGATTGATTGATTGATTTAGTCCTGTAGCTTGACCTCAAGGCTAGTGCTCTACCACTTGAGTTACAGCACCACTTCCAGCTTTTTCTATGTATGTGGTATGGAGAAATGGAACCCGGGTCTTCGTGCATGCTAGGCAAGCACTCTACCATTAGGCTAAACTCTTTATTTATTTATTTATTTATTTATTTATTTTTGTGCCAGTTGTGGAGCTTGAACTCATGGTCTGAGTGCTGTCATTGGGTTTTCTCAAGGCTAGATCTCTACCACTTGAGCCACAGCGCCATTTCCATTTTTTTTTCTATGTATGTGGTGCTGAAGAATTGAACCTTGGTCTTTGTGCATGCTAGCAAGCAATCTACAACTAGGCCTAACTCCTGGCCCTTAAATTGTCATTTTAAAGAAAATTTTTTCTCCTTCCCTTTTAGAGTATATGTTATCAGAGTCGAGAAACACTATTAGTTTTAGTTGGTTTACTTTGTATCTTGCTAAGTCCATCAAGTATTTTTATCAATGATAACATTTTTTCTTTTTATTTATTGGATTTTAAATAAACCATTATATCAGCAATAAAAGAAAAAGAGTTTTATCCCTTTATTTCTTTTTTTAACAATTACTTAATTTCATTTTCTCATTGTTTTCACAAACAATGTAAATAATAGAAATAGAATTAATAATAATAGTTTTGGATTATGAGTGTAGAATAAGTTACAGTAAAATCCTTTCCCATCTCCTAGAAGGCACTGATTTTGCCTTATCTCTTTACATATTTGCCTTTTTTCCATAATGCCATGTTTGGTATGTTATATGCATAATCTGTGTGGTCTGGCTTCTTTCATTCTGGCAAATTCATTTACAGTTCATCCAGGCTGTTTCATGAAGCAATCCATCCTGAAACTGTATCATACTGTCTGTTTCTTCATTGACTTGTTGAACAACTTTCCGGTTCTTTATAGTTTGGAGTGATAATGAAAAATGCTACTGGCAACTGTTGGTGCCCAGGCATTGAATCCACCTCAAATGGATGTTTATGACAGTGAGATGAACATTCTGATTCACTTGTTTTCCATATGGATATCCGATCACTCCAGCACCATTGTTGAAAAGGCATTCCTTTCCTCCCTTGCCCTGCTTCGGAGCCTCTGTTGAAAACAAGTTGTCTGCATCTGTATAAATGTACATTGGACTTTTCTTTCTGCTACAATGATCTGTTCTTCCATTTTTCTATTACTATCATACTGTCTTTATGACAGTGGCTTTGTAGAAATTATTGAAATTCTAGTGTCTGTTTTTCTTTATTACTATTTGTCTTCAATATTTTTATTATATTTTCAAGTGAATCTTAGAATCATCCCATCTATTTCTTTAAAGTGATGACTGAGTTTTTAAACTGGACTCTCTTAAATTTGGAACTGGATTTAGTGAGAGTGTCTTTTAACAGGACTGAATATTCTGGTTCTTAAACATGCTACAGTTCTTCATTTATTTAAGTTTTCTTCCATGCGCTTTAACTAAGATCTGTAGGATTCAATATATAGATTTTGCAAATACATTGTAAAATTTGTCCCTTAACATTTTATGGATTTTAGTAGTGTTATATGTGCTATTGTTTCCTTAATTTCATTTTCTCTTTGTTTGTTGCTAATATAAGAACTCAACTGATTTTGGAGTGTTGACATTTTATCTTGGTATCCTACAGTCTTGATTAATACCAAGATTTGCTTTTATAATTTTCTAAGATGCCCATCAGTACTATAAAGAATTGATTTGCTGCTCCCCTCATTCCTGCCTGCCCCCAATTCTTTTTTATTTTTTTGCCTCCTGGGGCTTGAATTCAGGGCCTGGGCACTATCCTTGGGCGTTCTCAAGGTTAGAGCTCTACCACTTGAGCCATAGCACTTTCAGCTTTTTCTGTGTATGTGGGACTGAGGAATTGAACCCGGGTTTTCATGCATGCTAAACGACCACTCTACCACTAGGCCAAACTCCTTGCCCCTGTCCTCAATTCTTAATTCCTCTTTTTTTCTTGCCTTGTTGACTTTGCTAGGACTTCAGTTCAATATTCAATTGCTGACAACAGATGTCCTGATCTTAAAAAGGCAAAGTAAGTTTTGATAGCTCAGTAGTAGAGTCTTATCTTGTGTTATCTTGGATTTAATTATTAGCACTATGGTGAAATGAAGAGGCAGAGGCAGATGGTAGGAGGAGCAAGGTGGGAAAAGAATTTGAGAAAAAAAGAAAAAGAAGAGCAAAGCCTTTAATGCACTATTTTACCACTATATAGCCTATATTATGGGCTACTGCTATTTTTTGCTTTCTCTTTCTCTTCCTTTTTTCTTTCCTTTTTCAAGCAATGAACTTTTATCAGGACCATAAAGTTACTGAGAGATTTTCTTTTTAATCATGACTGAGTGAAGAATTTTGTTGAATTTTTTTTGCATCTGCTGTAATGTTCATATGGTTTTATTTTACCCTTTATTATATTAAGATGGTGAATTACACTGATAGATTTTCACATTGTAGCCAATTTCATGTTCTTGAGATAAATGGAATTGGTTATGACAGGTTGATCTTTCCCCATAATTCTGTACTTGAATTATTAATATTTTGTTAAGGATTTTCAGCTCCAAGTTCATATGGTATTTTGCTCCTTCTCTGACCCCTTTCCCTCCCTCTCTTCCTTTCTTTTTTTTTTTTGCCAGTCCTGGGCTTGAGCTCAGGGCCTGAGCACTATCCTTGGACTTTCTCAAGGCTAGAGCTCTACCACTTGAGCCTCAGCACCACTTCCGGCTTTTTTCTATGTATGTGGTACCAAGGAATAGAACCCGGGTCTTCGTGCATGCTAGGCAAGCACTTTAACCACTAGGCCAAACTCCTGGCCCTCTTCCTTTCTTTTTAATAATTTTCTTTCTCCAATATTTCTATTAACCTTCAACAACATAAGACAGGCTCGTTTGTGAAAGTTTAATCTTCCTGTAGTGCTTTTTCTCTTCATTCAGTCCATGCAAAGATGTATCCCAACAAATGAGACCCCTAAGAAAGTTATGATGAAAGCTCAATTTCTTTTGCCTATGACACTCAACTCTCTCTTTTCTTTTATTTCTTTAAAAAATTATTACCTTTACATAGTTGCACATCGGAATTGTAATTCAACAAAGCAGTGTATAAATACAACGGGTCTTGATCAACACCATCTCTTCCTTCTTCCCTTTCTTCTTTCCTACCTTCCTTCCTTCCCTCCCTGCCTCCCTCCTTCCCTCTCTCTCCCTCTCCTATGCCCCTTCTTTATTTCTTGGGACTTGAACTCTGGGCCTGGGCGCTGTCCCTGCAATTCTTTTACTCTAGGCGAGCACTCCACCACTGGAGCCACAGCACCACTTCTGGCATTTTTTTAATTTTTTGTGGGTCTCGGGACATAAACTCGGTGTGGGCAATGTCCCTGAGCTCTTCAGCTCAAGGCTGGTTACCGCCCTACCCTTGAGCTAAGCCCTGCTTCCTATTTTCTAGAGGTTAATTGGAGATAAGAGTCTCAGGTCCTTTCTGAGTAGTTTTATTGGAGATCAGAGTCTTACCAAGTTTCCTGCCCTGGCTGGCTTCCAACAAGACCCTCAGATCCCAGCTTCCTGAGTAGCCAGGACTACAGGCATGAGCCACCACGACTTTTAACATTATCACCCATCCCTCCCCAACACGTCCTTTCTATCACTTTTTAAGTGATGTACATGGAACTTTCCCCTACATTCTCCCCCACTTCTCTTCGTTCATCCACTCTTCTCTTCTTGACCCCACCTGACCTCATTTTCCAGTGTTTATTTTGTTGAACTTTGATTTTTACTTTTCTAAGCCATTTCATTATTTTGAGTTCTCCCCTGAATCTGTTATATTTCAGTTAATATATTTGCAGATACTTGTACACCATATGATGTATTTATTTATGTGTTTATAAACTAATTCTAGCTTCCACATATGAGAGAAAACATGCACTTTTTTTTCTGTGGGCCTGGCTTACTTTACTTAACAGAAACTATGGAATGCTTGTGTCACCCTTGTGCAGGGGTCACGCTAATATTCTCTGTATCATTCTAATTTTAGTATATGTGCTGCCAAAAGAAGCACCCTTCCTTTCTTTTGTAATGACATTGTCAGACTTTGAGCTAAAGGTTATGATGGCCTCATAAAATGTTAAAAGTATTTTTTTCATTATTTTCTGAAAGACATGTTTAAATGATTTTTTATTTAAGTACCCTAGTAGACTTCACCAGTAAACTTTATCAAGCTTAGAATTTTGTGTGTGTTTGTGTGTGCATGTGTGTGTATGTGTGTATGGGGAAGTTTTAAACTAAGAATTCCATTATTTCACCATTAATATGAATATATGAATAAATTCATCATTAATATTCATTTAACTTACTAGCATTAGCAATAAGAAGATAGCTTATTTTTCTTTGTCAGTTTTGATAGTAGTGGGTCTTATCAAGGATATATGTCAGTCTCATCAGATCTATTACCATTGCATTATAAAATATGTCCTTATCATTAATTTTTAAAAATATTTGTGACAACCCTAGTGATTCCTATCGTTGGTATTAAGGACTATTACATTTATTCTCTTTTTCCTTGAGAGGTACTCAAAGGTAGTTGTAGATAGATAGCTGTGATGTGTGTGCTTTTTAAAATTTTTCTTCTAAAATGTCAGGAAAAGCTTCTAGATCTCTAGTTTCCTTTTTTTTTTCTCATCCAAGTAGCTGGCAAAGAAGTCAGTCCCCTGGCTTATGTTTTCTTGGATTTCTTATAGATCCAAGTCTCTGCAAGTCATCAGGAAAACTACACAAAAATACATGCTATTCAGGAGTATAGAGGTCTTTGAAGGAAAGCTTTCTCTAGAATCCTCCTCCTTCAATTCTTTATACAAAGGCTTATTAACATCCTTTGGGACATGATTTCATTCCAAATATTAGAGACACACCTTTTTTTTTTTTTTTTTTTGTCTGTCATGGGGCTTGGACTCTGGGCCTGGGTGCTGTCCCTGAGCTCTTCAGCTCAAGGCTACTGCCCTACCATTTAGCCACAGCACCACTTCCCATTTTCTTGTGGTTAACTGGAGCTAAGACTTTTGGGAGATAAGACTTTTGTGCCTGGGCTGGCTTTGAACCATGGTCCTCAGACTTCAGCTTCCTGAGTAGCCAGGATTACAGGAGTGAGCCACTGGTGCCTGGCTTAGACACACTAATTCTTCTGTTCATGTTCTCCAGGCATTACGACTTGTGTGTCCTTGTTAAGTGAGATGCGGAGTGGTAACTCCTTTTTACGACTGCCTAAAGATAGTAAATATATCATTAAAAAGAAGAGTTGAGTGTGAATGAGCTGTGAAGTATTCAAAAGGAAAATCTGTGTCCACACTCTATTCATTAAACTATTGCTTGTAAATATTGTCATGTAAATTTGTAATATTACAGATAAGCTCTGGAATAATTTCTTGTTTTTATTCCGTGTATATCTCCTTTTACCCCATTGAACTTGCAAAGGGTTACTCAAATGGAAACAATTGATTGCATGCGTAAGGTACGTTCTTCCTTCATTCCAGTAAATTTTAAAGAAATTGTCCTTGTGAACAGTGACTGAGCAGGAGGTAGAACTATTCAAAGTTCTCTGGGCTGTGTCTCTTCTTTAAACATCCTGGAAACCACTGGAAATTACTTTATTTCAAACACTTCTGTTTTCTAAATGCCACTTTACCTCTCTTTTCTCTTCCTTCTTTCTCTCCTCTTGTAGGTCGTTTACATGAAAATAGTATCTTAAGATGGTTTTATCAATATGTTGTGATTATTTTCACCTGCAGCAGAGAATTTGCTCACAGCTTTTGTTGTTGCCATGGAAACAATTATGGTATCAAAAGAAGGGAATTAAGATTTTAGTCAGGGCAGAAATTAGGTTGGGCAGATGATGCTGAAGGAATGAAAGGATGCCCACTACTTGTACTTGAGGGAAAATAAGATGCAAATTGTCACTTGAAGATAATCTATGAACCAACACAAAATAAAACCAAAGGAAACAAAAGCATCCAAAACCAGAAATGTACTCTTTACCTGACTTATGTAACTGTAACCCCTCTGTACATCATATCTATACACATAATATATAATATGTAATATATGATCTGCAAAGAATGAGAAATCAGTTTGGGAGCCATTGGGTGAATTTTGCTCATATGAAAGCCAAAAGAGTGACATTTTGGCTGACAGTTCCTTAATTGTTCTCAATTTTGTGAGACTTAAAAAAATATAAAAGTTACTCTAATCTTGCTTTTACTATCTTTCTGTTTTATATAGCTAACAATAGCTGTGATTATAGCTCTTCCAGAAGGGAAGGGTAAATCTGTCTTTCCAGAAAGCTTATCCTTTAGAAAAAAAATTACTTCTGAAAGGTGAGCTTATCTGACAGCCATTTAACACAGTGATTTTTATTTTTTCTGGAGCAATCTGCCATACCACTGTGTAGAACAGTGGAGTGCCATTATTTGTGAATTTTGGAAATGGAAAAGGACAAACATGGGAGGTAGATGGCACCCCCAGGCTGAAGTTTAATGTATTCCAGTGCCTTTGCTAAGTACTTGATGTTTAGTACTTGACTGCTGAGGACAGAAGCTAATTGAGCCCACAGTCTGAGGTATGACTTATCTATTAAGAAAATGATAATTTAGCCAGTTTAGAGGCTTGTATAGGTAATTAGTACTATATAACATTTATGTTTTCTTTCTCCTTTTTCCTTCCTCTTTCCCTTCTACCCACCCTTCCTCCCTCCCTCTCTTTCTTCTTTCCATTTTTTTCTTTTCCCCTTTTCTCTTCTTTCCTTTCTTTTATTTTCTCATTCCTTCTTTCTTTGATGGAGTCATACTAACCAGGGCTGGTCTTGAACTACAATCTTCCTGATCTCTAAATTCTGAGTGGCAAAGATTACAAGCATGAATCATAGCGCTTAGCTTATGATTGCATTTAAGGAAAGTCCTATTATTATTTCCAGTTTATACATAAGATAATGATGAAATAATTAGATAAAGACTTGCCTAAAACCACCCTCTTAATTCAGTCACAGAATGGAACCAGAAAGTAGGCTGGGTTGACTTTTAAAGACATTATTCATTATGATTACACCAGACTTGGCTCTGCTTCTAAGTAACTGAGTGACAGTTACTTAGGCTGTCGATACAACTTATTGAGGTTCTTTTATTCTCTTAAGAGAGCCTTAGTTTATACAACTACATGGCTAATGAGACAATAGGGTCTTGAAGCTTAATGTAAATAAGTCTTCATACTTAATCAAGGTAACTGCTGGTGAGGAAGGGTGGTTTCTGACACTAACTGAAGATACTTTTGTGATAGCTTATCTTATCTCAGGCATGATTTAAAGTCTTGAACAAACCAGTTTTCTTGTCTCTAGTAGGCTTAGCCAAGCAACAACTTACAGTGCCAACCAACAGCACACCCAGTAATAATATCAACAGAGCTATCAACATCTAAAGGTCTCCACAGATTCTATATTGTGTGGCTGTGGTGGGTCATGGATGGGTGTGGGTTTACTGTACACCCAGAGTTGCTTCCAGAATCAGAACCAACCAAGCAACAAAGAATTGCGGAAGAATGTCAGTCCAAGGCCTGACTTTCTCTGAGACATTTACATTCTCAAGTTTCACTCCTCTCCTCCCCGTCCACCACCTCATCTGTAGTGAAAGTGAGGAAATATATTAGATGTCCAGCGGCAGTCCTCAGTGTGTCATGAACCCAATACTCAATGAGAACACTATATCTCACTTATCTTTCCATTGTGGGATGCTAATGGTTTAAATAGATTTGCTACTCTTTAATGACTGACTTTGACTAAGCTTTAGTTTCTTTGTCTGCAAACTGACGATAGTAGAAGCTGCTTCAAGAAGTTGTAAGATACAATAATACCTGTAAAGAGCTCAACAGAGTTCCCGATTCCCAGAACACGAGTGATAGCTGGTAAGAAGAGCTGATGAGTATTTAAGCTAAAATTTAAATGTTTAATTTTTTTCTCTTGTAATTCTGATCCAAGGTTATAGCAAATGACCATTTGAATTTTTTTCTTTTTCTTTTCTTTTTTTTTTTTTTTTTGCCAGTCCTGGGTTTGGGCTCAGGGCCTGAGCACTGTCTTTGGGTCTTTCTCAAGGCTAGCACTCTACCACTTGAGTTTCTTTTCTATGTATGTTGTACCAAGGAATTGAACCTGGGTCTTTGTGCATGCTAGGCAAGCACTCTATCACTAAGCCAAACTCCCAGCCCTAAACTTTTTTCTTAAAGGAGGATGGAATTATTCTGTGTCTCTCTCTGAAATTAATGTTGATATTCAAGAAAGTTATATCATCAGATTTTGCTATTTTGCCAAAATTTACTGAGTTTCATACTCAGGTATTTGTCCTTAAAATGTGCAGACTACTTTAATTTGTGTGTACTGAGGGGATGGTCCAGGATTGAGAAACAATTGTCACTGTTGGTGACTTTCAGATTAATCAAGGAGTTTATAAATAATATTTTAGGGTGTATAACTTAAGATATTAATTAATGGGCATAGTCTATTAGACATTTTTTGGCCACAGAATCCTCCACTGTTGGCTATCCATCACTGAGGAGATCAACTGCTTAGGAGGAAGAATTTGTTTGTAGAACTTTCAGCATGTGATTATTTGAACAACCTCTTCCTCACCCCCATCACTTTGGACCTGTATAGCACAAAGTGTCATGCTGGGCACACAGGGCAGAGGAGGTCTGTTTACCTTATGGGGCTGGGAAGAAAACAGAGATGAAGGGGTCAGGGTACCAACATTCCCTTTCAGGGCATACACCAAATGCCCTCCCTTCTTTCTACTAGTTCCTCTTAACAGGAGAGGTAGGCGCCTTCTACCATTCCATTGCCACCTGATAGCACCAGAGAGTAGCATGTGGCCTTTAGTAAATAGATCTTTAGGGGATATATTGGCTCCAAACCATATGGCCTTTTCTCTGTAAGAGTTCGTAGTTTCACAGACATTATTTACACAGAAAATCACAGACAGGACAGTGGTTCAGAGGAACAAGCACTAACCAAATCATTTTGTTGCATTTGTGATCACATCTTGTCTAATTGAGGGTGCTTTCTCTTGAACTAGTTAAAAATGCTATCCATCTCTTGGAGGTTTGCCCAAAACATTGTATCTGGTGATTCCTTTCTGAAAGAAATCTGTGAATAATCTTTCTTTAATCCAGATTGTTTTGATTTATATAAAAATATCTAGTAATATCTCTCTTTTTTTTTTTGCCAGTCCTGGGCTTGGGCTCAGGGCTTGAGCACTGTCCTTGGACTTTCTCAAGGCTAACACTCTACCACTTGAGCCTCAGCACCACTCCAGCTTTTTGCTATGTATGTGGTACCGAGGAATCGAACCTGGGTCTTCATGCATGCTAGGCAAGCACTCTACCACTAGGTCAAACTCCCGGCCTATCTCTTTTGTTTTGGTACCAGTACTGGGGTTTGATCTCAGGGCAAACAGTGGATTCTTCTTTAGCTTTTTCACTCAAGGCTGATACTGTCTTATATAAGCCAGGCCTTTACTTCTGGCTTTTTGCTAGTTAATTGGAAATAAGAGTCTCAGAAAACTTGTTTGGCCTGAGTTGGTTTCAAACTGTGATCCCCAGAACTCAGCCTCCTTGAGTAGTTAGGATTACCCATGTGAGCCAGTGGTGCCTGGCTCTAGCGATGTTTTAAAACCCAGGCTGAAAAGGAAGATAATTTAACTGAAAAGAACTGAGATTGTTAAAGTCAGAAGATCTGGATTTCAATTCTAGTTTATCTGTGTTGCTCAGTTTTCTCAGTTATAAAATTAGGAGAGTTATACTAAATCCACTAGCACAACAATGTTCATTGCAGCATTATTCACCATAGCAAAAACATGGAACCAACCTAGATGTCCCTCAGTTGATGAGTGGATCAACAAGTTGTGGTATTTGTACACAATGGAATTCTATGCTGCTGTCAGAAAAAAATGACATCTCCCCATTTGTTAGGAAATGGAAAGTCTTAGAAAAAATCATATTAAGTGAAGTAAGCCAGACTCAAAGGAACTTAGGCTCAATGGTTCCCTCATTTGTCATAATCAGTAGAAACCTTGGGCTCTACTAGTAGAGATCTGCAATAGAGCAAAACCTTGATACATAAGGCCATACAGTATGAAGCTAATTGAAAAGACCTCCAGGATATTGAAACAAAAGCCATATAACGAATGTTGTCCTTAATGTACTATGTTATCTCTCATCTCTTTTGCTGCCCTGGGTTATATCATATTGTTACAATATCTCACTTTGTTATCTGATATATTGGATTTATTTGTATTTGGTTATTTGAAATTGGACAGGGAAGGGAGGAAACCAAGACAGGGGGAGAGGAGGGTAATGGGGACCAAGACACGTGAAAGGGTATCAATATATGTGAATTAATGCACCTTCTATCTGGCAAATATCATGTAACCCTTTTATTAGTTACAATAAAAATATATAAAAAAGAAAAAAAAGAAATACAAGAAAAGAAGAAAGGCAGACTTGGTGGGGGAGGGGAGAGATTTATAAATGATTCTGTTTTGAACAAATTAAAATATCCACATTTTTTAAGCCAAAAAAAATTAGGAGAGTTAGATTGAATATTAAAAAGTATGGTGGTTTGTTAAAGTAACTGTATAGCTGATTTAATTAATTGATTAGCTGATTACCATGTAATATTTGTAATTGTATGGTAAAAGAATCCTAAAGGAAAGAAACAATAAATGAATGTAATTTGATGAAGAGATATGAAAATATATTACCACTAAATATCCTGGTTGATCATAGTGGTATTCTACTACTTGATACTTGAGGTAAGATGTGTATTGTGTATGTACAGTATACTTGTGTGTATGTATGTGTTTGTTGATTGTGTATTGGTAAAACTTTCTTTTAACAAATGAACAAAGTTAAATACCAATTTATTATTAGCTAAGGACTGAGGCAATAACTATTCCTATCAGTAAAATAACTCTAGTGTTCTTATTGCAAACCAAGTATTAGACTGGGGAGGAACTTTGGAGCTTTCTGTCATTAATTATGTCCCTCAGTGGGCTGTGGTAAGATGCAAACGCTTTTTTGAACGTAACAATTTTCCTTTGCAAACTCAACTTCAAAGAGGACTGTAATCTTACTGTTGTTTATCCAAAGATGGCCTTGAGAGAAATTGTGAGATAAAGGCTTTTAAAGGATTATGTTTATCTTGTGTTTTTCCTACATGCATATTAAAGGAACTCAAAAATGTGCATCTAATCTTTACTCATTTTCATAGATACATCTGAAAGTTCTGACCTTGGGTGATTATCTGAAAGCTAGCTCCTTCAATTGGTGTATAGTTTAGCCTTGAATATTTTTTTTTAATAAAAGATGTCTTTGAATAGCTATCCAAAACAGAGAATGTGTTTACAATAGGATAGGTCTTTGGGGGGAATTCTCACCTAAAAACAAAAGTTGCTATTCTGTTACTCCCTGGTTATGTCCTGTCAACAGCTATGTGCCTTCTGTAAGAGTGCTCAGATTTTTCCCGATGCTGAAGTTGGTACAGTCAATTTGGTGTGCTTACTGTGTTGAAGGACTTACCACTTGCAAGACACAGGCATCTGTTCTAGTATACAAACAACTCTAGAATGTTACAAGTAAAATTCTGAAGCTTTCTGTGGGATACAAGAACACATTCTACATATAATTAACTACATTAGTAGTTCTAGTCTTCACAGGAAAGTTAGCATCACAAGAAAGGGTTTTCATAAGAGCAATTCACTGATATTAAGACTTACAAATTCTAGGTCACATCCAGAAAAATAGAGCCTAATGGATTTGTCCTTGGGCCATCTTTGGATAAATAGCAGCAAGATCACATTAGAAATGGTTTTGCTTTGGAAAATACCATTTGAGAAATGGAACAGCCCTATGTTTTATAGAGATAGCTTTTAACATTAAAAAAGTATGTGTATAGGAAAAAAATCCTTAAAGATGAAACACACACACACACACACCCCTTATACTCAGGAATTAAATGCTCAATTCCCTATTACTTTACTATTTTTCAAGAGTTGTGTTAATATATAAAGACTGTGAAACGAGGGAAAGTTTGGTTTTTCTGCTATAAAATGTGGTGTTTGTGTTTTCAGTTTTGAAACCTCAGGGACAAAAAAAGACTGTGTAGCATGGTGAAAGGAAGTGCTTCGCATAAATAGATACTGATTTTGTTGAATTATCACCAGATCCATTGGCCCCTATGAAATTTCTGTCTTTGAAAACTTATTTTTTTTTTTTTTTGGTGAGACGTGGGGCTTGAACTCTGGGCCTGGGAACTGCCCCTGTCTCTTCAGCTCAAGGCTACTGTTCTACCATTTGAGTCATAGAAAAACTTGTAGTTTTATAGTGGTCAATTGGAGTTATGAGTCTCACAGGCTGTCATGCCTGGGCTGACTTTGAACCACAGATCTCAGCCTCTTGAGTAGCTAGGACGATAGGCCTATGCCACCAGTATCCAGCTAAGCCTAGATAATTTTATAAAAATAAAATATTATCTCCTGTTTTTTGTGTTTTAAAATTTAGAAATACACAAATAATAACTTATAATTAAGTTAACTGGTAAAAATATTTTGTGCCAAAAGAATTTTTTGTAATGGAGATATGGCTCAAGTGGTAGTGTTCCTGGCTAGCAAATGTGAAACCTGTAGGTCACCTCTGGATGAAACGTATTGCAAAAAGGGACTAATTAATAACTGTAAAAGTAGAACCATAATATACATTTTCCAGAAGTTATTTGCGATACTGAAGTTAATTTCAACATTTCTGTGCTCTAATTCATACAATAATTTTAGACAGGAAATTTTAGGAAAGAGTCAACAGGGAAAAAATGAATGTGTTTTCTCTTTCACATTGTGTTTCTGGCTTACAAGCATAGAACGAAGACTTAGGGTGCAGTGCTGTATTTTGAGCGACTGTTTACTTACCGTAGGTGGTAGTAATCATATTGGACTAAATGACACATCATCATTTCAAAGACTTATCATTTCTTTATGCTGGGAGCATTCAAAATCCTCTCTGCAAGCTATGTTGAAATGTACAATGAACTACTGTTCTTGGTTGCTATCCAACCGAGCTGAAGAAGATTAGGAAGTGATCCTTTCAATCCATCTGCCCTCCTGCCCTTATTCACTATCTTTTCTCTGCATTCTCCCTCATCTCTACCCTCCCCAGCTTCTGATAACCGCTATTCTATCAAATAAGCTCTTGAAATAAGCCGGAGCCCTAGATGTTGCATGTTTTGATTTTTGTGTATTACGACTTTTCAAAGCTGTCTTTTCACAGTTAATCTCAGTAAGTCTCCACCTTAAATAAATAATATCACAGACCTCCTAAGATACAAGATGACAACTTTTTGAGTTGCAACTGTATTTTTTTTGAGCCTGGTTCTTTCTGTAAATAGTAATTCCCTGATCAAAGTAATCTACCTGTAATCGATGCTGAGGTTTCCCTTAATTCAGCATGATCAATGCCATATGTATTAGTACAGAGCCAATTGATAGTTGGGAAAATGTCAAAAGGAATTTTTAGTCTTTCTACCCCAAGTCAGCAGAGGTCTACACAGATCCTTGTAAATGTTAGTTCTCACTGCCCAAGCCCTAAGGCCAGTGTGAGAAAATGGAGAACTCAAAGGCTGTTTTGTTTTCTTGACCATCCATCCCTACACTAGGAGCCAGTAATGCATCATATGCGTATAAAGGTCCTATATTCTGCTCAGTGCTTCCCTAGACACATAGCCAGTGCATGTTTGAAATGGTTGATTGTCTCATGGGCTCCTCTGCTGGGAACAGGAAAACATCACTGTGCAGAAGGAAAGATGTGCAAGCTCAGTGTCAAGGTAGTTAGTGTGTCTTTCTAAAAACAGCAGGTGATAAGGTAGATCATAAAAATATGTGGAGACAAGAATAATGGGACCTGAGTGAGGACATTTTTTTTCCAGGAATGAGAAAGAGCTGTTTCAAAACTGATCAAGGCTTGGGCAGAAAAACTATTCTCAGTACTTCTCTCTATGTCCTCCCCACGTTTATGTTTTCCAGAATGTTAATTTCTATTTGCCTCTATCAAATTCTAAATATTAGGAGGAAGTAAAATGTCTTTTAGTTACTGTTTTGAATGTGAGCACGTAATTGAAGTGCTAGATCACTAATTTAGACAATGAACATAGAATTCTCTGGTATTTGCCCTCATGCATATTAAATAGGTATCATGATATACCATTGAGTCTAGAATACGTGAAGATTCTGGAAATTTTGACCTTGAACAATTAGTTTATTTTATGTAAAAACACCTGTGGCACTGTATCTCTTGAAGTGTTATGTGCTTATTCCCAAACTCATAGAGAGTCAGACCTAAGATGTATGGTATACACCAGTCTAAAATACACAGCAGAGCAAGGATCTAAGCTGCATGAATATATGATATCATCAAAAACACAGAGAGAAAAATCTAGCATGTATGCAATTTTATGTACACCACCTTCACACAAGTGTCTCGCACCTCCTAGTCACGCAGAGTGGGTTTTGATTTTGGAGATGGTGGCACACACATATCAGTTCTTCAGGTACACACATGAAGCAAGCTATGGAATCAAACAATCAGCACAGGAGTATTCCACTGCATATTGATGTCAGAGAAGATTCCATAAGCCATTTTCAAAGAACTGCTTGCGTAGTGTCAGGTACATTCTTAGAGTTCATGTGAGGTCCACAGGAAAGAGACACATTTTTCTCTCTAGAGATACAAGAGCTTTACTTTCATTAGGAGGAAGTAAAACGAACACCATTGAATCCCCTTTCCAGTGTGAATAAAGAGAAAAGGCACTCTACTCTTCTTGCAGTATTTTCTTCCCAGACTCCATTCATCCATTCATTGTGCTTAAACCTTTTGCTCCCTGACTGGAATTACGTATCTGGCAGGGAAGTTTATTGGGCTTATAAGAGGAAGTAATGGCATTTGCTATTGATCTGATCATCTTGAGAAATGGCAACAACCAAACAACAGAAACCTAAGCTGGAGACCTCCCGCCTGCTATCCCGCAAATAACCAGAAATTTCTCTTGTATACGCAGTTACTTGTGGATCACAAATCCCAACACATACTTTTAAAGCTTCTAAGAGAAATTATCCTGTTTAATTTCTCTCAGCCTCCCAGGTTAAACTTCCCTTTGTATGACTGCTGCTATCTGAAATGCAGTTCTATTTTTTTTGAGTTTGTTTAGAAAAGGAGAAACATGTGAAGAACATTTGTAAGAAAGAAATGTCACACCACTTTGTGTGTGTGTGTGTGTGTGTGTGTGTGTGTGTCATATGTGTATGCATGTGTGTGCGTGCTGATCCTGGGGTCTGAATTCAGGGCCTAGGCACTGCTCCCTGAGTGTTTTGCTCAAGATTAGTGCTCTACTACTTGTGTCACAGCTCTGCTCCTCTTTGGTTATTCATTAGAAATAGGAGACTCATGGACTTTCCTGCTTGGGTTGGCTTCTAAGAGCAATCCTCAGATCCCGAGCAGCTAGGATTACAATCCTAGCAACACACCATGTATTTTAAGGCCAAATCTTCAGGGATGAAAGTTCATTGAGACCATGAAAATAACAAAATCATGTGTAATTCCTGTTCATTTATTGCTGTCTCGATGCTTAACTGCCCCATCAATAGAACAGAAACAATGTTAGTAATAATATATAATATTTGTGGTAAAGACTACTTGTAAATTCCTTACCACTGTAATTCAATTCCTTACCTGTATCACTCTTGTTTTTTTTTTAAGTCAACTGATGTTCATTTTATAAAACCTGCCCCTAGCCATTTTCCAGCTATAGCCATTACATAGTTTGATTACCCAATCCTCTGATTAAATCTGTGCTTGAGGCAATAGCAAACTAGAAGTAGGAGTATGAAGCGAAATTAAGAAATTAAGATGTGCATGTGATGCTTAATCTTGATTGTCACCTTGATGGAATTGAAACATGCCTAGGAGATTAGTAAAGGTTAGGAACTACTCAAGTTATCTCTGAATTGTGTACCTGTGAGATTGTTTCCAGAGAAGACTAACAAAGAATCACTCTATCCTATAAGCTAAAATAAAAGGGAGCAAAGAAGAAAGTCAGCTAGTATAAGTATACTCCCTCTGCTTTGGTCGACATGATGTGAGATTATTTGCTTTACCATGCCCTTCTTGACTTTGTAGACTGAAACCTTGAGACAGGCACCAAAATAACTTCTTCCTCCCTCAAGTTGTTTTTTTAGGTATTTTGTCATACCCACAAAATCTGACTCACAGAATAGTATTGAGAAGGGGAATTATTTGTGTGACTAAACCTGACCATGTTGTCTAGAAGCTCTTGGAACTGGTTCATGGAAGGAAATTGGACGTGTTTGGAGAAACTAGTTAGAAAAGGCCTAGAATTCAGTATGTGAAATTTAATGGGCATTTCTGGTGTGAGCTCAGATGACAGAAAATGCCAATAAGAATGCAAACAGTTGAAGACTAGTTGGAGTTTCATATAATAAAAATGATTCAACTGGAAATTGGATTAAAGGCCATTTATATTATATTGTGGCAAAGATCTTGTTTATATTTTGTTCATGCTTTGAGACTTTGAGGTTAAATTTGAGGTATGAACTAATTAATTCTGCAGAGAAAGTATCAGGACAGTTCAGCCTTGTGGCTATGAGTTTTTATGTATACCATGGACCAGATTTACAGTTAGTACTCTGAGCAAAAGACACAGCAGAAGGATTTGAAAATTTTGTAGTTGGGTCATGAAAGCCTATGCAAAGTTCAAGTTGTAGAAATCATGGTTTTTGAGGAGCTGAGAGCTATTAAAGGTAGGCCAAATACTTTTTACTGGGACTATAGGAAAGATGCCTAGAAAGTAGCATTGGCTAGGCACAATCTAGGCTCGTGAATATACATTTTTTGAGAGGTTAAATTGGGAGTCTTTATTAGAAAGCCAGTGACTACAAGCAGACACAGGTTCCCCCAAAACTTGCAGCCTCAACTGAGCCATGAGAGTAGGAGAGTAAAGGAAAAGCAGATAAACAATCTCAATAAACCATATCAACTCTTGAATTGTTGAAGAGGGGTGCCATAGTCACCTGAGAAAAGTAAGATGACATGAGGCATGGTGCAAAATGGCAGCTGAGTTGGTAAATATAATTAATTTGACAATTAAAAAATATTTTGAGAATTGAGTATTGGCAATCCCTAGGCGTACAGGTCTTTCAGAGAAGATTTCTCCTGGGTATAGCCAACTAGGGACACAGAGGCCACTGAGACTTTGTTATAAGAGGTCCTGGCTACTGATTGACATGACATAAACCTTGGCCTTGTCCACAGGATGCTGCACTTGCAAGCAGGCAGAATGTAAGGTTTATAAGATCCTGGAGGATTCCAGTCAGATTTCAAAGAAAATCTTTGGAGGGCAATGGGTGTCAGGGCAGAATCCCTATACATGTTCATCACGAGAGGGCTACATGGAGCCATGACAGTGAGGCTGAAGGTGTAATAGAGACTCTAGGATGTGAGAGATGCCAAGAATATGGACCATCTGTCAAGGAAAGCCATTGATAGCAAGCAGAGCCACCTCAAGGCAGAGGCTGTGTGGTGTTTCTTAAAATCTTGCTGCATCATGACAGCTAGGATCACGGATGGTAGGCATAGAGTTACAGGAATCAGTCTTGCTTTGGTCCCACCCTTACTTTCTTTGTCTTCTGTTATAAATATAATACATCCCCTAGAAGCTCATAGATTAAACTTAGGTCTTCAGCTGGTGGTTGCTGTTTTGGAGTAATGGAGGCTTTAGGAGATAAGGCCTCGCTGAAAGGAGTAGGTCACTTAGTACAAGTCTTTGGGTGGGTGGGGGAAATATTGGCCTTTGTCCCTTTCTGGGGTTTTGATTCCTCTCTGCCCCAAGGTAGATGGTCCTCTCCACAAGATCTCACCATCATGGGCCAGGAATTATAGAAGCCAAGTGATTATGGAAGAAAACATCTGAAACCATTAGCCAAAGTAAATTCTTGCTGAGTTGTTCTTGTCCTATATTTTTGTCACAGTGACAAAGAAAGAGATAAAGCTACCTCATTCTTCCATTTTGGAATAGGCATGTTTAGTCTGTTCCATTCTATCTTGGATTAAGTCACTCAATTTTTACAGGAGGCCAGAGATAAGAATTTGCCTTCAGTCTTTGAACTGGTGGGACTTTTTGATTTTTACATTTTTGGTAGTATTGAGGTTTGAATTCAGGCTCTTGTAATGTTTAGCACGCAATCTACCACTTACGCTGCATCCCAAGCTCTTCTTTTTTTCCCCAGAATTTTCCAAACAGGGTCTTGCTTTTTGCTCCAAGTTAGTCTGGACTATAATAGATTTCCATCTATCTGGGATGTGTAGCAAGGTCAGATTCCTTATAGATAGCCAGCTTTCCACTAGACTCAGATTTTTATTGGTTGAGATAGGAGTCTGAAAAGTCTTTGTTTCTATTTTTTGTTTTGTTTTGTAGTGACTTGACAGGCCTCAAACCATAATTTTCCCATCTAACCTTATGTATATTTAGCATTACAAGCTAGGTGTGAGATTAAACTAGGGTGATTCTTGGAGATGGATTGAATGCCTTTTGCATTGTAAGATGGCCATGAGCCTTTAAGGGGAAGGAAAAAATATATGGAGTTATGTTGAGAAGTCAAGCTGACACACTTGTGATGGTTAAACCTGATTGCCAACTTGACTGGACTGAGACTTGGCTAGGAGATTAGTAAAGCACGTTTTTGTTGAGTCTGTGATGGCTTATCCAGACATTAACTAAGAGGAAAAGGACCATCCTGGATAGGAAAGACATCATCTCACAGATTGGAGATCCAGATGGAGCATGTTATTGCTAATCTTCCTGGCTGCTGTGATATGAGTGTCTCTGCTGTATTGAACCTCTCTGTCACAATGGACTAGAACCTCAGAAACTGTGAGCCAATGTGAATCCTTCCTCCCCTAAGTTGTTTTTTCAGGTAATTTCTCAAATTGTTGAAATACTGACAGTAAATCCATGTAGTCTTAATAGTTTCAAGACTGTTCCAATCAAGTATAGAAACACTAATTTTGCTGAGTGCTGGTGGCTCACCACTGCCATCCCAGGTACTCCGGAGGCAGATTAGATCTGTTGATCATGGTTCAAAGTGAGCCTGCACAGGAAAGCTTGTGAGACAGAGGCAGATTAGATCTGATGATCATGGTTCAAAGTGAGCCTGCACAGGAAAGCTTGTGAGATGCTTCTCTCCAATAAAGTACCACAATAAAAAGCCAGAAGTGGAGCTGTAGCTCACTCAAGTGTTAGCCTTATGCAAACAAAACAAAACAAAACAAAAGCTCAGGAATAATGCCTAAGGCATGCGCACACACAGACACACAAATACTAATTTCTGTACCCATTTCTAGGTATAAAATATTTTAAGATAACTATCCTTTAAAATCCTTTCAAGTCTTCTTTGGCTCAGAGTTATTTTATTGGAACTATAACAGGGGGATGATGTGGAAAGATGCAAGTTAGTATTTAAAAGAACTTTTTTTTTGCAAGTCCTGGGCTTGAGCTCAGGGCCTGAGCACTGTCCATGGACTTTCTCAAGGCTAGAGCTCTACCACTTGAGCCTCAGCACCACTTCTGGCTTTGTTCTATGTATGTGGTACTGAGGAATCAAACCCATGCTAGGCAAGCACTCTACCACTGGGCCAAACTCCCAATCGCAGTATTTTAAATTTATATGACCCTGGAGGTCATGTATAAAGGTCCCATAAATGCTGAGAGACTGGATTGTTAGGCAGAGCAGAAAGAGAAATATGAATGTTGCTAAACCCATGGGAGCACCAGTGAAAACTGTGGCTTTTGCCATGCTCTGTGTTTCTTCGTTAAGAACTGTGACTTTCTGCAGTGGAAGTTACATTGACCTGCTTTTATTTCTTCTGAAGATCTTTTAACCATAAAAAATCTATTGTTTTTCTCTCTCTTGGTAATTATACTAAATTTCAGATTCAGCCTGGTAAAATGGAGGGAGACGGATCAGGTAGGAAAGATTTGACTAAGAAGGAAAAGATGGAGACAGACAAAGGCAAGTTATGAGAAGGCAGGCTAGGGGATAGTAAGTGGAAGAGAAGGAAGATGAAAAGGTCAATGAGCATGAAGGAATAAGAAAGTGTCAACAGGACAGAGGAAGACAGTGAAAACATGGGCTCCAGAATCACATTTAGCTCTAGCAACCTTGGGCAAGTTGCTTCATCTCATCAAACCCATAGATACCTATGAAGGGAATGAATCCTAGATTTCTTACAGAGGGGTTGCTGGAAATTATTTAGATTGCAATTGTGTGCCAATTCAATATCCAGTAAATAATAACAAGAGGGGGAAGAGGAGAAGGAGGAGGAGGAGAAGGATAAAACTGAAGAGCTAAAGACATAAGAACAATAAATCAAAAGACAGAGAAGAAACAGAAATGGGAAAGTAGAATATAAACAATACAGAGGAAAAAGGTAGCCAGGAGAGGAATTTTGTTTTTGAAAGCCATGGACACCTGGACATGGCATTGCCCGCAACTCTCTTCACCAGTTTATTGATTTTCAGAGGCAAGTGTTGCTTAAATTCCTGACCATTGCTCCCTCCTGTTTCCCTTCTAAGAGAGACAGAATTGCTTCTGACACTTGTGCCTTTTGTCAGTAGGAGCTGAAACCTCAGGGAAGAGAGAATCCAGAACAGTTAGCTATGCAGATTGGAAATGGATATATGCTTATCCCACTTAATAATCTTCTCAGAGAATGCCGGGAGTCATTTTTCCTCATTCCTCTTTGCCCCACCCATCAATACATTCTGTTGATTTTTTTTAACCTACAAAGCATGTGCTAAATTCTGTGCTCTTTTCCTATAATATCACCTTTGCCCATGCTTCTATACTGATCTTTGCTTCCATTTTTGCTCCCTCCAATCTTTCTCTAAATATAAAGTTACTCCCCTCTCCATACTCATACTCACATGGCTTCCCTTTGTGCTGTGTATAATATCCACATCCACTCAATCCCTTTAGTCTTTGCAATTATTTTCTATTTTTATCCCCTCAACTACCCTCCAGTCTCATCCAAGACATTTAGTTTTCTCCATGTTTCCTGAATTTCTGCCCTTCCTTTCTTTCCTTTTAGAACCTTTTAAGTGGTATTTTTTTCTTTCCTTCTTAATTTTATAAGCCAGGTTCCTTCTAGTCTCTTGTCTTTTTTCCAAAAGGTCAAGAGTGAGTGTGAGCAGGATTCTACCGAAGAGGCCGGGCTGTTGGTATTTCAGAACATTAATACACACTAAAAGAGTAGCATGCCCTCTTTGGATACCTTCTGTCCTCCCAAGGTCAAGAGACGATGTGAATGTTTTTGTACATGCTAGGCACCATATTATTTTCCTTTTTAATAGGATGAAGGGAAGGAGAAGTGTGTCAAAGTCAGTGTAAATATTTGCAAAAGACAGTTAACACCTATGTGCCTGGTACAAATTTCTGGCTCAAAGGGACCTCTAAGTTTAAATGAACCTAATTCCTTTTTTAAAAAATTTCCCATGCCAGGTAGCAGATAGGAAGATCAAAGTAGTTTAAGACAAAATTGTGAATCTATATTTATCTATATATGTGCATATGGTGTAATTTACTTTTGTTACCTAGTCTACAATGTTGAAATGACATTTATTTCTTATTCTGATGCCTTGAGTATTTATTGGCTACAAATTGTCTTTTCTTGAAAGCATAAAATTAATAATAACAGAAATTAATAATAAACAGAACCTGGTATTTTTTGCCTGCCCTGGGGCTTGAACTCAGGGCCTGCGTAATGTCCTGGGGCTTTCTCAAGACTAACGCTCTACCAGTTGAACCACAGCACCTGGCTCAGCACTTCTGGATTTTTCTGTATGTATGGTACCAAGGAATCAAACCCAGTGCTTCATGCATATTAGGCAAGTATTCTACCACTAGGCCACACTCCCAGCCCCAGAATTTGATTTTTTTTTTCTGGTCATGGGGCTTGAACTCTGGGCCTGGGCTTTGTCCTTGAGCTCTTCAGTTCAAGGCTACTGTCCTACCCTTGAGCCACAGTGCCACTTCTGGTTTTCTGGTGATTAATTGGAGATAAGAGTCTCATGGACTTAGTGCCTGGGCTGGCTTTGAAATGCAATCCTCAGATCTCAGCCTCCTGAGCTAGGATTACAGGCGTGAGCCACTGCACCTGGCCAGAACCCGGTTCATCACTATGTGTATAGCTATAAAGCACAAAAGAATTTAGGAACACTTTTGGCTATGTATATTAAATATTAAATTGAAGAATATATGATTATACAATCAGAAGACTAAATGTGATTATTAAAAATTTGTAAATGGCTTTTCTAGTTTTAGACAACTAGACTATGAGGAAAAGTTGAACCATTCACTGCATATTAATAGCAAGAGGTCATTCAAGCTGGGCACTGGTGGTCATGCTTGTCATCCTTGCTATTCAAGAGGCTGAGATCTGAGAACTGAAGTTCAAAGCCGGCTCAGCAGACAAATCTAAGAGACTCCTATTTTCAACTAACGCGTGAAAGCTGGAAGTAGAGGTGTAGGTCTAGTGGTTGAGCACCAGCTATAAAGGTTAAGAAGCTCCAAATTCAAGTACCAGAATTAGCACACACACACACACACACACACACACACACACACACACACCCTTCAAGCCAGGTGCTGGTGGCTCACACTTTAATCCTAGATACTCAGGAGGCTGAGATTTGAGCATTCTGGCTCAAAGCCTGCCCAGTCAAGAAAGTCTGTGAGACTCTTATCTCCAATAAGTTATGCAGAAAAAGCTAGAAGTGGGGGTTGTGGATCAAGTGGTATTGTGCTAGTCAGGAGCACAGAGAGGCCAAGGGCAGTGCCTAGGCCTTGAGTTCAAGTCCCAGTACTGGCCAATAAACAAACAAACAAATAGAATAGTAATAACTTGAAAAGACCTCAATGCATAAATAATATAGAAAAACATATACATTATGATCCCTTGACTATATCTCTAATAATGAATACAAATTAAGAACATTTTTGTGATATAAACAATATGAAATGTTATATCTGGAAGTGATAACAGGTTAACTAGATAATTTGTGGGTGAAAAATTACTATTAATAAATTCATTATTACTAAATCTTATCATCTTCAAACAATATGTCCTTTGCATATTTTTTCAAAGTATCCTAAGCATTTGCTTTCAGCCTCCATGTGAAAAGAACCAGATGTGTGTCACCCTTTAAAGTTTGAATTTGGTTATAAATGTCAGTCTTTTTAGTATTTATGTAGTTCATTTTCCTTCCCCAGATTGAGTTTCAATATACCTGTGCAAAAAAGTTTTGTATCATGTGTTTTTTTTTTTGTTAGTCAAAAGGCCATCTTTGCTATCTATACAAGTTTCAAATTAAAACCAGCTCCAGACTGAGAACAAGTATTTTAATTGCTAAATTGGTGCAGGATTTTTATAATTAAAAAAAAATCCTCAAATGTATGATAACCTATGCAACATTGAAATACTTTCATGGATTAAAAGTTAATCAACTTGCTAGTTCTTGGAGCCTTCACATAAAAATATTTTAAGAGTTAGTGTGGGTAACTGAGTGGGTTTAAAAAGGAAGTGGATTCCTTTAAAATATTCCAAAGGTGTTGTTTTTCTGTAATAAAAAAGGGTTGGCCTTGGAATTAGTTTTAATAACTATGAGTAAGCCAGAAATAATACTGGAGTGTAGACTGGTTTGTTGGTAGCAAGTTATTTAGGAAATCATCCAGGGATAAGTGAGATAAGGAATTATGTTTGATTTTGTTTGTATTACTTTTAAAAGGAAATCATCTTGGAGTTATATACATTTTAACAAAACAGTGACTTTGAACTACAAAATTTATTAATAAATTATAACACGGTTTGAAGTAATTTTACAATATAGTAATAGCTGCTAACAATCTTCAGCATAATAATTATGATTATAATGGTAACACGCTCCCTTTCTGCTCTAGCCATACATGGCTTTCATTAAATACTACACAGGTCTCTGACAGAGTTAATTGTCTCAGCCTGTTCAAAAAGCCAGAAATTACTCTTGGGGAATAAAAACATTATGCTGGAAGCCACAGACACAGATAAGAGCCTGGGCTTTAATTTAAAGAGAAGAGATGAATATTGGAAGCAAACAAAGGCACGGGCATTGGTTTGAAAAGATTTTTTTTTTAAGTTCACCACTTCAGCTCAATGGGATATGAACAAGGTGTGAGTTGAGCTCATGAATCAAACATGATAAATGTCCAGCTTCTCCCTTAGCCATCAGTTACATCAGCTATTGACATGTAGGACTATTGACACACTGAGGGAAATGAACAGATTGTCAGTCACCAGGTCTAAGGAGATGGAATAGCATACCATAGGGCACACAAACTCTAACTCTGACATATAATAAAATCGCCAAACCAGTATCTATGATACTTACATGTACGAGGGCTAAACACTATTCTAAGAAAGTTGGTTAAGTCACTGTACAATAAGAGCATAGATCAAAAGCCTACTCTTTAATATTTTTTATGCTTTTAAAACAGCTTTTGAGCCATAATTCATGGATTTACTTTCTCAGTCTTTACCACAATAACTATGTGTTGGGTACTAGGCAGAGAAGCAAGAGAGATAGACTTTGCTTTGTGGGCTTGCTGGGCTTGCTCACTTCTCTGGTGCTCTACCACCTGATCCATCTTGCTAAAGAGTAAAGGAAAAAGTTAGTATGTAAATGCTGGAAGGAGGTAGTCCTCCATGCTCGAAGAAGTTTCAAAGGTTTGGTCACTACCTAATAAGAGCTTGTGCAAAGGGATTGAAGCATGAGAGTTTATCCTGATTAGGGAAACAAGGGACTACCTGTATCAGGGTCAAATATAAACCTGAGCAAACTTGGAGTGGAAGACTCTTCTGTTACCTGTTAGTGGATTACCTTTTATCCTGAAGGCTATGGGAAGCAATTTGGAGTTTGCTATTTCCAGATCCCCAGTCCAACCACAACGGAGCAACAAGGTCACAGACATACGACAGAGGCAGGGGAAGCTACTCACCCAGTCACAGCTGCAGTAATCTAGGTGGGAAAATGATAATGTAGCTATTCATCTTGCTACATCAGTCCCTATCCACAGTAATATGTATTTGCTATGAGACATATCTGTGCATAAAAAACAGCATTAAATTCAGCTTCAAATGCACCTGTATTGTCAGAAAGACTCACCCACCAACAAGTAACATGCCATGTAGACGACTTTTGTGAAGGCATGGGGAAGTGCCCAGAGCTTGGCACTTTTGATTAGGAGAGTATGCATGCCATAGTCTCCTTCTTT
This sequence comes from Megascapheus bottae, assembly GCF_031878675.1. Lineage (NCBI taxonomy): Eukaryota > Metazoa > Chordata > Mammalia > Rodentia > Geomyidae > Megascapheus > Megascapheus bottae. Next base: position 3,533,961 of record NW_028327858.1, read on the forward strand.
TCTTATGTAGAATGTCTTATTTGGGTCCTGGGATGTATTAGAACCTGAGAGGCTAAAGGCCAAATGGCCATGGAGAAAGAATGCAAAGAAGCAGAACTAGTAGAAAATATTCTCTCCTAGAATATTTTCAGGGAAAACAAAATTAACAGCTGGTTAGATCCACAAAGGTCAGAGTAAAAGGTGACAAGAGAGATGGGGCATGGAATGTTTCTGCCAAAGTTTGATGGATGAATTTATTTGAGTAATGTTCTAAGGTATGGAAAGTAACACAATGTGTGTGGGGAGGTGGGAGTTTGTGTCTTATGGAGAAAAATCAAGGTTATTTCTCAGGTAAAATAGTTTGCATTTTTAAGATGTAATCAACCTCAGCTCCGGAGGGTCTCACATGGTTGGTGTTGCAGAGAGAAATAGAGAAATGAAATTATGAAGGAATCATTTAAGGGCAAATACCTCAGCCTGAAACATCCATTTAAGCGCAAATACCTCGGCCTGAAATATCCAAACTATTTTGATGACTGAGATTGTGATAACTGTGTCAATTTAGGATTAAAAATTTCAGTGCTATGGTTAACTACCTCTGATCTTTGTGTATGTGCCTGTGTGCATGTGTATTTGATGATGGATGTAAAAAAAGAAAATAAGCGAACACAAAAGTGGTTCTCATAGAGTGCAGAAAATACAGAATATGTATCACCTTGGTGATGAACTTGCAGAAAGCAGTGTTTAGGACTCTGTTTGATTCCCTGGGTGATTCTTACAGGCCTGGGCTTGCCTAGGATTTCCTAGACAGCTTGCTACCCAAGCATTAAACTGCTCCAGAAAAGAGGAAGATATCACAAAAGTTATGGCTTGATGATATAAAATAGCTACAATGTGGTCCAGGAAGAAAAGGAATACAGTCTTCAGAGATTTGTTTTTAAAATTTTAAATAAGGGCCTCTAGTTTTCTTAAATCTCCAGACCATACTTCCTTGATGACAAATAGTCAAGTCCCAAGTTAAAGTCTATCTCTGGTCATTATGTTGTTAGTACTTAAGTTCCTTTTCAAACAGTCTAAATTCCCCTCCCCTAACCAATTCCTTTCCTCTACATATTATTTTTATTTCTTTTTTGGTTGGAATGCTACAGTGTGGTGGTTTTAGCTGTCTTTTGTCAAACAGATAAGTTTATTATTTGATGTGAGAAATCTTTGGAAATGAAAGATGCTATTAGATTTAATGTTTAGATATTTCATGATGCCATAGATTTAAAGCAGTTTTAAAATAAGAAATTAGGTATTATATAATTAAGGAGTTATTTCCTTACCAAAACAGGTTAACATAGACACAACAAACATATATTTTTTTGCCAGTTGTGGGGCTTGAACTCAGGGCCTGAGCACTATCCTTGGACTTTTTCTCAAGGCTAGAGCTGTACCACTTGAGCCAGAGCACAACTTCCAGCTTTTTTTTTTCTATGTACGTGGTGCCGAGGAATCGAACCTGGGTCTTTGTGCATGCTAGGCAAGTACTCTACCACTAGGCCAAACTCCCGGCCCCCCACAACAACTATTTTCAAGACTTCCCTGTAAAGCATCCTACAAAATTAGATTAGATTTTTAAAGGGCAATCCTGATTTTTAGAAGCCATACAATAAATCCTCTTACAAAGTCAGTTGCTGCCATCTATTTGATTCATTTTCAGAGTTTGGATTTTGGATATGGGTTTCTTTATGTATTCAAACCTGCAAACCTGAAGTCAAAGAGAAACTCATATTCTGAAATTTCTCCAAAGAAATATTGACTGACCTTTAAAGTATTTTTCTTTCTTTTTTTCCCCCCTGAAAGACAGAGAAATAAGATAAAGAAAAGGAAAGAAGGAAGTAGGAAGAAGAGTGACAGATAGAGGGAGGAGAAAAAGAACAACTTTTTTTCATGGAATATGTGTCAGTCTGAGTAATTTCTGCATGTTTCAGTGTGGACAAATCTTGATAATATAAAATACATATAATGGGCCAAGCTATATACACTTTAAAATACATCATACAATATGCTTGCATACATCAGAAAAACACATTTATGCTGACAAGGAGGGTGCCCCTGACTTTGGGGAAGTGTTTATCTGAAGGGAGGGGGAAAATAGGAAGGAACAGAAGTAGGTTGGGAAGAATTGGGACTGTGGTTGTACTTCTTTACAAAAGAAGAAAATCTAGCTGGGATGTATTTCATACATACTTTTAACCCATATTCACATCTATTCCATTTATTTTCTATTCTTCTAAAATATTTTAGCAATTAAAACATCGTAAAAGTAACCTGATGAGCTCTGGTTTTATCCATATGGCTCCAAATGACAGGATTTTGTTATCTTCCTGGTTGAATAATACTGTACTATGTTCATATACCATGTTTCCTTCATTAATTCATCACTGATATGCCAGTCTCTGGGTCTGTTGAAATATCTGAGCTCATTTCCGTAAGCTTTTTCTGAGGACGAACCATAGTTACACATTGAGGGTAACAGGATCCCTGACCCAAGCAACTTACCTGACAAAAAGAACAGAGGAAGGTAACAGATGGCTTCAGTACAAAGTTAAAAACCAAACCACGTTTTCTAAGTAGAATGATTAGCTATGATCAACTATGATAATAGAGTGATCGACTATTATGATTCTTTTCTAGAAAAATTTGGCCAAGTCTAGGGCAGATTTGGAATATTTGTTCACATCTAAAGTAATTTACTTTTATTGTTAGTATTTCAAATAATTGCAAACAAAGGAATCTCAAAAGGCTCTTGAACTAGGACTGGTTAATTCTCCTATGCAACTAATTTGACTGTTGATATGCAGAGCTGAGGATGGAACAAGGGCTTGGACATGCTATGCAAGTGCTCCACTGTTATATTTCATAGTGGATATTCCCTATATCACATGATGCTCATTTTCATTAAAACCAACATCAAATCTTTAATTTTCTCTTTTTAACGATGGTTCTCTCTAAGCCTGCCATTAATTTTGGCATGGAAAGGTGTCTTTCTAGCTAGGTAACTAGTTCTAGTCAAGTATCTTTCACCCACTTTCTGGAAGTGTAGTCCTAAGTACACAACAACAATGGTTTTATTTTTATTAAACAACCAGCAGGTGTTCATGGAATATAGCATAGGGCCTCTAAACTCCACAGTCAATATTAATGGTCAGAAACAGCACAGAAAAAAATGCGGAGTTTAAGTTCTACATTGACAGAACTAGACATATGCAGAATGTACAGGATTGAACACCACATATGAAAATGATGCTGACAACCACCATTATAGTCAAATAAATAGATGAATAACAAACAAATAAACCACTACTGTTAATTACTGAGAACATTGGCAAAGCAGTTTGGAATCTGAACAATGCACTCTTGGGTCTCCTTCTTGAGAAAAATATTAATGGAAAACATTGAACATTTTTGTTATTGTTTGTTTGTTTCCATTCAACTTTCATCCAAAGAAAAACCACCAGAAAATTTATTATTCCACTGTTGGGGTAGATGCAAACAGAAAAAGAAGAAAAAGATCACCCAGTCTATTAATAACTACTCTTGGTGGCTAACAGATTTTCACCAATTGTTAAAAATAGAACAGTAAATATTTGACATCTCTGTTTTAATTAAAATGAGCATATTGTGATATAGGACGATAAGCATAAGAGAGATCCCTGATAAACAGGTACAGTGTATGAGTCACAGTAGAAGATACCTATAACACCTGTTGGTTTAACAGCACTTACCCTTCTTGTGTTCAGCAACTTGGGATTATAATAGTTTTTCAAAAATCCAGTTTGTGAGAAAAATAAAGGGTTTAATCTGGTCCCAAGAACAAGCTTGGCAGGAAAGAAAAATCAACCAACTTTGGAAACATAGAAAACAACCATAATCGTTAAGGGTAGTCAAAACAAATTTAAAGGAACACTTGCAGGTAGGCAGTCTCAAATCTTGGGGAAAGGGAAATCTGAACATAATAGAGACCCCTGGCATTGCTATGTGAACAAGGGTAAAAAGAACATTAAGGTCTGTTTCTAGGTTCTTAATGTAGCCTCAGGAATCTCCTATTATCTGCTTTGCAAAGTGACTTGGCTTTCACCATCTGGTGGCATGGGTCAAGTGAATGAACACTTGTCAACTGTTTTACCTACTCACTCATGGCTGGCTGCATTCTGGTAAGTACTTCTCCCATACTAGGAAGAAAATCAAGGCACAGCTGGTGATTGGCTTTCCTGGGTTTAAATCTAGACTGCACATTATTCACCAAATAGCCTCTGCTGCCTTTCATGTGAAATGATACTCTTTAGACTTGTTTGGGATGATGAAGGGATGGGAAAAAAAATGTCCTGAGGGTTGAGATACCCAAAGTAATTACTGGATTTGGGACACAAGTTCTGGGTCCCTGAAGGTTCTTGGACTCATCTGAAAAAGAATTTAAAATTCAAGCTTAGACACAGTGGAGACTGAGCAAGAGCAGATGTGCTAATGCAAAGCAAAGCAGAGTTAAAGTATATTCTCCAGATGGGAGCATGGGGCAGACTCAAGAAGAAGCAGCTGTGCTGAGAGTCCCAAGATCTCACGCATTTGAGGTCTGTCAACAAGGCCCTGGCCAATGGTTGAAACCTGAGTGATGTGTTATGAACTTCCCAGGCTGGCTTTATACAGTTACTCCTCCCACACATTGAAGAGAAAAAATTTTGGCTTTGGGTGGGTCAGACCAGGACTCTGATTTTCCATAGGCTGTGTGTGTGGGGGGGGGGGAGTGGAGAGGGGGACGAGGAGGCAGAGGCAGGTCAGCAAGATTTGCTGAGTGTGACTTTGTTTTTGTTTATGTTTTTGTTTTTCACTCAGCATCCAAGCCATCATTTTCAGATATCAAATAACTGACGTGTGTGTGCGTGCGCGCGCGCATGTGATGTCATGGAATCCCTTGCAGGTCTTTGAGAGTTAATTTTGTGAGTGTTGAGGTAGTGGTGGTCTTTTCTTCACATCTGTTTAAAACTATGTGAATATTAACCCTGTACACTTAGAAATCAAGGATTCAGGTGAGACGATCCCATCCCATTGGCATTTAGTCTATTAGAGGAAATAATTACAAGCATAGAATATACTGTTAGCAAATCTCAATAAAGCATTAATAGTATTTGGCTTTATCTGAAGTAAATAACAGGGATGTTTCATGGGGAGTATACTCAAGAATATGTGACCAATCAAGTATTTCAAATAAATGATTTAATTAATTTAATTAAAATGTCTAATGCTCTGTTTTATCTCTAATGTACAAAAGAGATTTCACAAGAACTTGGAGTCAAGATAAACTTTCCTCATCAAGTCTTATTCTTACCTCAGTCATAGCTTCCAGAATTTTGTAGTATTGGAGTTTTTGTGCTGGCTTTCAATAATTTTCCTGATGGGCATTTTGACACTCCTGAAGTATATTTACATAATTAGCCATGATAGTTATAGTGTAATGGTGACATGGCTCATGTTTCCCAAGGCCTGAGAGATGCTTGTGACAACTCTGAATCAACATTTTGCTCTCAGTTATTACCAAATCATGCCTATTATCTCAGAGGCAGGTGTGCTAATGATGGAGGAAACTATATTTTGAGTGGCAACTTAGGAAAGGTCAGAATGCCCTCTGTATTATCAAGCCTTAAAACACTTCAGATGTGATTTCCTAGCTGATTGCTGAATCAACATGAGAGCATGCCACGGTAACTAACACTCATCTGCTGGGTCCAGGAACAGGCTCCAGTCATTCTAGCTACGGTTTCCTCCAAAGCATCTAGCCATAGGGCAGAGCTGAGCAGGGATTAAGCAGACATCAAGAAGAACATAGTTAACTAAGGCCATTTCATCAGAAGTGAGTAGCCACGTCTTATAAGAGAGAAAGATCTTACACCATTCTTTCAGAGAAGGGAGATGAGCAGGAGAATCTGCAGAAAGTGTAAGTTCTTTTGTGAAAATGGCTGCCTAACCTATGGTTGGGCACAGAATTTTGGATGGGTGGATTGTTTCTGTCATGTGTCAGAGAAAAAGGAAACGGATTCCATATCAGATGGATCCCATAGACAGCGACTGCTTTCATTTGGGTCTTGAACATCCTTCAGAAATGCTTGTCCTAAAAACTGGGTCCACCACCTTAGTGCTATTTGAGAGGTGGTAGACCTCGTAAGATAATACGTATTAGACCACTGGAGGCATAAGCTTCCAAGGAGATAGTGGTATTCGGGGCCATGTGGTGAATAAATTGGCTCTGCTTTGTGCTCTTGCCAATGGACTTTGGCCTCTCCAAATAAATAGGGCCCAGGCACCACTGACAGAACCCTCACAACCTGTAAGCCAAAAGATCCCTTCCCCCTTCTTTCTAATAAGTTGATTCAGCTCAGGTTATTTCCTCCAATAATAGGAATCTCATAAACACAGTGGTCTGGCAGGGAGAGAAAGAATTAGTGAAACGTATGCACAGCTAGGTCTAAAGTGATGTGAAAGGAGTGGGGGTCTTCCATAAATTCACCCTCATCAGATCCTCTTGATCGTGAATTTTTTGACATTGATGTTGAGTTTGTGGATTGTTCTGCTGCTCTTTGGACACTGTAAATTTTGTGCCAGAGGAGAGAGCCTGCTTAGCATAATCCCTGCATGCCTGTAATTCAAATGAGATGATTCAGTGCATACTGTGGCTCAGTGAACAGAATCTTCACACATTTAACTGTGGATGTGTCCTCTCAGAGTATCTTAATCGAGAGGCTGTTATCACTGACTTTAGGATCAGATTCTGTGTACATATTTTTCTTCTGCCATGCTTATTTTTTTTTTACATTGATTTACTTGTCCTATTTGGAGACTGTATTTTTTTCTAAAACAATTTGGATATTCAGCTTCTCTTGAAAAAATGGAAAGTTCTCATACCCCAGATTATGGCAATAAGCAACTAGAGCTGACTGGAATATTTTATGCAATTCTCTGTATCCAGTCCTTGTTCATATGTTACCTGCTAGGTGTTTTAGACATTGAAATTTGGAGCAATTTTCAATAACACTACTTCTGGGCATTCAGTCATTTAGTACTTACTATGTGTAAGATATGCTGAAGAAGAAGATGACAAAGTCTTTTCCTCTTTTAGAAATTATTTTGGCCTTATAGGCAATATTATGGGCTGAATTGTGTCCCCTCACAATATATATGTATGTGCCTATGCCTATTGAACTCAGTACTCTGAAATGTAACATGTAATGTTATTGGGAAACTTTGTCTTGGCAGAAATAATTAAGTAAAAATGAGTCCTAATCCAATATGACAGATATCCTTTAAAAAGGGAGAAATTTGAAAACGAACATGGATCACTCAGAGGGAAAGTGGTGAGAAGACACAGACTGAAGGCAGCCACAGTTTTAGAGACGTGGACCCCAAGCTCAGGAATACAGAAGATGGATTGTCAGCCAAATCCCATAGATGGAAGAAGCAAGGGAGAAGTCACCCCTCAGTCTTGTGAGAGAGAATAATGCCCTGACAATGCCCTGATTTCTACCCTCTGGTTTCCAGAAAGACACCACTTATTGCTGTGGTTTCTAGACACTCAAGCAGTAGGAAATGCATGTTCTCAAGAAGCACGTGGACTAAGTTTGCTTAAGTACTTAATATAGATGTGGCAAAGGAAAGTGGGAAGTACTGTATGAGTAGGTACTGGCTTGGAGGGCTGATCTGCCTCGGAGGTCACAAGAGGTTTTCTGAAGAAGGCGTGTTTTTGCTGAGATCTGATGGTTATGTTCTATTGTCGCTATGAAGGAGACAGACGGAGTCTGGGATGGTTTGTGTGAAAGCTTTTGGGAGTCAGGGCAAATTAAAGACACCAAATTCAGCCAGAGGCTAAACCGCAGAGAGAAAATTGGGAAGCCTCATGAGGCGAACTTTTCAGAGCAGAATATGTATTTTTTCGCTATATTACCTTTTGGAAAGTGACTTAACTTCTGTAAACATTTAAACCACGTTTTTCCTTGCATAGTTCTTATAAGGATTCAATGAGATAGTAAGTGAAAAAAAGACTTTAAGTGAATACCTGAAGGGCAGTAAGCCCTTGATAAATATTACCCAATAGATGTTACCTTAATAGACGGCCCTCTTATTGTTCTGAATAGGGTACTTGTGTCCTTCAGATGCTATTGACATTGTAGTGTGCGTCCTCAAGGCAATTGGAGACACGTGTTTGGTTTTAGGGCTTCAATACAATAGGATTTTATTGCTACATGTTTCACATGGCTTCTGTATGGAAAATGGACTTTCAATCAGAAGAGGCCATGGGTGTAAGACCCTAGGGAGAGGGGACCACAAAGATGATGGTGTCACCCTGACTTACTTGACCTGTAGATTTTAAGAACTTCTGCATTCATATTAATACATTTTAGAATTCAAAGGAAAGTCATTTTTCTTCTGTATTTGATAATTTTCTTCTAGAGCAAATATGACCTGGGGTGATACACAGATTTTTAAATCTTGATTTTTTTTTAAACTTAGCAAGTAGCCTTGGGCAAATCTTGCATGTTCTCTCATTCCATCATGAACTCAAAAAGGGCTAAGAAGACACTGAGTCTTATAGTTACTGTGCAGTCAACACCTTTGATTTCTGGATACATTTAAAAATGATGTGGGGAGAGCTCAAATGTTTGCATTTTCCATTTGCCTTTTTATTGCCTTTTATTCCTTGTGATCTCATTTCAGAAGGAAAATGAGGTTGACTTAGTCCTCCACAAAGCCATGGTCAGAGCTATGAGGATTTGTAGTCATAGGTGAAAGAAAAATGCTGGGTTGGCAAACATTCAAGACAAAAAAAGTCTTTCATGAAGTACTGGCTATGACAAAAAGATAGTTGGTAATGAGAGTAAAGACATCTTCAAGATTTATCTTTAATTTTTAAAAGTGCATCACATTTGATACGCTCAGCTTGCTTAATATTGGCAGGATTAAGCAATTATCTAATAAGCTCACTGTCATTGGAAGATGGACCCATAATATTAAAACATAGAAAATGTTGGTTGGATAGGGAAGGGGGGAAAACAAGATGAGGGGTGGAGGTGGGGAGAAGGAAATGGGGACCAAGACATGAGAAAGGGTATCAATGTATGTGAAGTAATGCACCTTCTATCTGGTGAATATAATGTAACCCTTCTATTAATTACAATAAAAATGCATGAAAAAATAATAAAACATAGAAACTGTTGAGGTCTAGATATGTAGCTGCTAGATATTTCCTTTGTTGTGATGGTTTATGACGATACTCAGCTGGGAAAGGAGAAAGGAAATCTGAGAACAATTTCCTGTCTGTAAACCATTCAAATTCTAATGTTTTCTAAACTGAGTTTTTAACAGAATTCACTTTATAAATAAGGGTTTATATCCTTGACAATACTCCTTTCAATCATCTTATTTCCTGTTGGGAAAATTACATATAAAGAGACACTAAGTTATTTAATAATTAATATTTGTTGTATGTACATTAGCTAAAAACATTATATTCTGTACGGTAAGTAGAGGGTTGGCCTTACATACTGAACTAAGAGCTACTATTATAAGCAAGGGACTTGTTTGCATTGAAAACTTACCTTTATATTTTTGTGTGTACATATTTTTCTTGAAGCGTGCAAGTACACAAAGCTATTGAAAAAGATGTTTTCAATGAAAAAGATACTTCAATGTTGCATGTTTTAGGATAACTTTATTTCTATAGTTTGTATTGGCTAGTTTTAGTGAATTTTGCGCCTCTTAGGCAAAAGGTCACTTTTGGTTTTGTTTGGGGGATTGAGGCACTTTAATTTGAAATGCTCTCAGTAGCTCTTAGAACTACTTTACCAAAATACAGATATAACTTCACTACTGCCATTCCTTATTTAGTATGTTCTAAAATGATGAGCATTACTTGATGATTTTCCTTCCAAAATACATATTCCAAATTCTGGAAAAAATGTGTTTCTGGATGTACTTAATTAGTATCAAGTAGATAAATATGTGCGTTGTACCATAATGGTATAAGACACTGTAGGAGGTGTTGGCAAATGGGAAAATTTTGAATTTCATACATTGGGATTGAGAGTCAACTTTTATCTATACACATGTGTACTGTGATTTGCCAACTGTGCCATCTTCTAGACTTTATGTTTAAATTTACTATTATTATTACTATTATTATCTTTATTATTATCTACTGCTAAAACTCCCTCTATAGCTCTGAGTTCTCAGAGCAGGCTGAGCCTGGCTCTTGGTCCAATAGTTCTCAAAACTGCCCTCTGGACTACCAGCAGCTATGTACTTCTTTCTCAGGCCAACCAGCATATCCCACCCATGGCATCAGGCATCAGAATGTGGTCTATGCAACTGGTGACATAAAACCTGTCCAGGTGACTCTGGTGTCCCTTCAAGCATGAGGAAGACGCTTGTGATGCTGTGTGGGCACTGGTCATACTACCTCGCACGTAGTTCCTCGTGGCTTCAGTGATTTCCAATTTTCCTGCTGATTCTAGTGTTGAAGATCTGAAGTCCTCATTTTGGATTTGGAGGAATTACCTCTTTGTAGCAAGTGGCATAGTTCAGATCTGATGGGAATTCTGTGCCCTTGGAATTTGACGCTTAGAGGCTTTGTTATGTTTCACTGAGCCACAAAATTACCCTCAACTGTCTACACTCTGAGCTGCCCAGAGCCTCCAGCTGCTTCTTGTCACCAGCTCTTTGGTTAGAGAGGCTCTTTCCTTACATGGTGCTCCTTCTTAATGCATAATGCATAGTGCTGGGCTGGGGTCTCATGCTCTTCTTTAGGGAAGCCATCTATTAGCTTTCAGCACCAAATATTGTTAGTGGTCATGGTGAATGACACTTATCAGCATTTGAATTTAAAACTTCTTCAGTCTAGACCATAAGGCTCCTGAAGGCAAGAATTTGTACACACAAGGGGCCGGGAGTTTGGCCTAGTGGTTAAAGTGCTTGCCTAGCATGCATGAAGACCCGGGTTCAATTCCTTGGCACCACATACATCGAAAAAAGCCAGAAGTGGTGCTGAGGCTCAAGTGGTAGAGCTTTAGCCTTGAGAAAGTCCAAGGACAGTGCTCAGGCCCTGAGCTCAAGCCCAGGACTGGCAATAAATAAATAAATAAATAAATAAATAAATAAATAAAATAAAACATATATTAAAAAAAAAGAATTTGTACACACATCGAACTCCTGGTTAGTGGGTCAAAGACACTCAGTAAATCAGCATTGCTGCTTGGTAGGTAATAAGACACTCCATAAATATTGGGTAACTGATTTCTTCTTCTTCATCTTACGCTTCTATGATGATGTTACCTAAAGGATTAGGTAAACATGACACATTTCACCAGCTGGAATTTTCCGGTAATCTTGCTTAGTCTTAGTTCTCAGAGTTAGTCTAAACAGAGGGAATACAATTCTTTGGGAAATCTCTAATATAAAACACACAGTTTATTGTTTGGATGTTGACTGTCTCGGAAGGCATGCACATAAAAGGCTCAGCATCCACAGTGGCTGTATTTGGAGGTGGTAGGGACCTTTAAGAAGTGGAGCTTTTAGTGGAAAGGCTTGAAGGTGTGAATGCAGAACATGTGGCCTTTCTTTTCCCACCCTCCCCTGTATTGTGAGAACTTGGCCTATATACTTGATCTCTTTGCCTCTTTACTTAAAATAGAAATGTTTTGTGGTATTCTTCCTCCATGATGTGCTGCTCTGGTCAGATATGATTTTGATTTTGATTTTGGACAGAGTAAAGTGTTTTTTTTATGTTGTTCCAAGTGTTTCATTATGGTAATGCAAAGCTGACTATTATATGAGTCTCACTTTGATTCTTAACCATAACCTCTTGTGTGTTCAGTGAATTACTCCTGTTTTGTAGATTAGGAAACAGATGGGTAGAATGATAATGTGACTCCCTCATATTAACAAAATTCAGAAGTGGCAGACTTCTGTGGGTTACCAACGGGGTCTTTAGACATGACTAGAATAACGAAAAAATGACAAATATGCTCATTAAAATGTATCATTTTATTGTTATTATTAAGGTGTTATTCTTAAGGTACAGTGGGGTTACCATTTCATAAGTCAGGCCATGAGTACATTTCTCTTTTGGGCAATGCCACCCCTTCCTTTGCTTTTCTCTAGTTTTCCCCTCCTATCCATGCCCCAAAACCCCATAGGTCATTTTCCACCTAGTGTATACTGAATATCACGATTGCATTCGCTCACCCTTCCTACCTCCCTTTCTATATCACTCTTTCTGCACCTCTCCCCTGTCCCCACAAAAGACACACAGAAAAACCCCAAAGCAAAAATAAAACATGGCCACCACCACCACAGAACCCATGTTTTCATTTCTTGGGATTCATTTCGATAATATTTTAAATGTTCGGAAGAGTTACACCTTAGAGTTACTCCCCTAAGGCTATCCACCTGCAGTCTGGCTGGTGGTGTGTGAATGCCTGGAGTCCTATACAGGTTATCTTTTCCAGTTATATTTTAAATCTAGCTTCCACATATGTGAGAAAACATGCACCGTTTATCTCCCTGAGCTTGGCATACCTCACATAACATGCTTTATTTTAGGTTCAATCATTTCCTTGCAAATGACATATTGTTCTTTCCAATGGATGAGTAAAATTCGATTGTGTATATATACCACAATTTTTGATCCATTCATCTAGTG